>NC_090289.1:50036875-50363437 GCF_037392515.1 Haliotis asinina
GATCGTATCGATACAAGGACCCATCAGGATTCACATGGGGTTGTACTGAAACATGAAATCATAGAAGCATTTACTACGACATTTCTTCAGGTAAAAATCAACAGACATCATGCTTTGAAAACACTCAATTTATCAAATGTAAAAATTATTGTGACTACTAAGCTTAGTAATGAAGATATTAGGAAATAATCAACAATTACACACTTAAAAAGAAACAAATTACTAAAACTAAAAAAACAAAGTCAATCAAATAATCACAATCAAATAAATAAATACAAAAAGGCCATTCGGCAACACAAATCACTCAAAGTGCACCATAAAAGACACCAATCCATTTCAAATATGCCTATCAAGCAGTATCATCCAAGAAACAGGCACATGTATCCACAGTATGAAAATCCACACTCTTGTAAACAAAGCATGCATAAACACAAAATTACAAAGTAATTCAGTACATAGTATGTGAACTATCAGTGACATCTATAAAGCTTGTGATTACAGGTGACAGTTCCAATATACTGTACAAGCAGCTACAACTGATGCAATAACTTAATGATCAGTTAAAACTGGAACATTACAAAAGGTAAAGTAAACTGAAATAATCTCACAGATCTAGGCCACAACCTGGCAGTGATAGAAAATCAGAGGAGGTCTCTGACTTTTTTGGCTTCAGTATTATCCCCTATTCCACTAAACAATCTTTGTCTCATGTAGGGCAATTAAAAAGCATGACCTTTTGAGCATCTTGGCAATAAGATCATTTCATAGATCATGACTCTGAATTACTTTATTTTCATTTCAGCATGAATGTGAGAGCAGCCAATGACCAGGCAAACAGTGAATGTCAGATGTTCATGGTTTTGGTACAATCTTTATTCAACTTATAATGAACATTAAGTTCATAAGGACGAAGGTGATATATGGTCCACATGGAAATGTTTAGACAATGCAGAATAGAACATTATGTAACAAATTCTTTCTTGTAGAAACCATACTTAGGATAGTACATTTATTACAGCAGGATTCACTAACAATGAAAACACAATGCATGGATATACACACAAGTTATAATCCAGTGCTAACATAACACAAACGTCTCAACACTTAAAATAACCACAAATTGTCAAAACACCTTTTTTAGTGTACCTTAAGAAAACATTTTACATCCAATGAAAATAATTAACAGGACTAATTTCACAAAAATATAAAGAGCAAATACAGGCATTTGAAATTACAGAGAAGTTCCATAAGTGAGTACCATAAACCATCTGAAACATTCAACTATGTCTGGCAGCTTGACAGGCATACACCTGAGAGATCACAGAAACGAAATCAAAATGTACAAAGACAGTTATAAGGAGCAAAAAGATGGAAAAGGGATTCATGCTTGTTAAAACAGAGAAATCCCACCCACATGTTTGTGGGTTGATTATCATACTTCCAGGCGGGATGTTGGTAGGGTCCATCGCTACCAGGAAGGCATATTGGGAACTTGGGCCTGGTCCACCACCACCACCTGAACAAAGTAAAGGAGCTGCTGTCAAATATATCGATACTCTACTCAAATTACAGAATCACTTGAAGAGGTCATTGACACAGTGGGTAGAAGCGATACAGTTAACACATCACTGCAGTTTGCAACTCTGGACAAAGTTTTTCAGACTCAAGGCCTCATCCTTGATACAAACACCATTTCACATTAAAAATTTGATTAAGAAGAAAGTCAGTAAGCACTATGCTGAGACGTATTTCATACATGATTTTTCTCTTGGGCATAAAGGGTTGTTTCACAGATCACAATAACCTGTGTAAATAATTTAGTGATGATGTTTCAACTTGTTAGATGATAATTTGTATATTTCAGATTGTGTCTTATAACATTAACAACCCCACTCACAAACGAGGCTGTAAAGCCAGTATACAGTTCCATCAACACTTGTCATCGCTTTCAACAGCCAGAAACATTTCTGCAACATGGCTTTCTTCATATTTCAATAAATGTCCTTATCAGAGAAACATTCTAATGACTATAGCTACGTTCAAGGCAAGTTCAATACCTGACTGATGTTTAAAGTTATCATTTATACTGTAATCCATGTCATCAGTTCAGATGGTTAGCACAATATTTATCTCTAAGTCATACTTCAAATACCTGCTTGAACAAATTACTACTATCTGGGATTCCATGACTAGAATGCCTTCAACTTTAATCCAAGTGTGTGGTGATGATGGCAGGGGAAAACAAAATTTCCTATTCCAGCCATTAAATGATGCCACAATCTGCTGTATGGCAATAGCAGAGAAAACAGTTCTCATACCGGTAAAGGATGCTATACTCAGGAGCAGAAAAGAGTTCTTGAATCAAACCTAAGCATGTGCTGATGGTAGAGAACATGAGTGTAGATAATGATCTAACAGCCTAGGTTTCTGGTGAAGGTAACGTGAACTGTTAACATCCTGTCTAAAAGCCTATCATATGAATTCAATAAATAAATGTCCTCCCCATACAATGATGACTTGGTGATTAGGCATCATTAAGGAAATTTGGATTTCACATTGATGCTTGTTTGTACTTGAAGATACGAAATCCTGATGTCAACAGCTGGGGGATTCCTCAGACAGCCAAATGAATCTTGTAGGTTCCAGGTGTGACTCATGGAACAGATGAGTGAACTTCACAGGCACAACATAACACTGAAGAGTGACATCAAGGTCTATTTCAAGAAATTCCTGTCACTTGTATAAGTTAAAGGTGATCTTTTCAGCCTCAAACTAGATCCCTCAAAATAATCCAAAAGCTGTTCTTGTCCTTGTTCCCACTGAGATGACTCTGATCCTGTAGAATGTCCCATCATGTTACTCCAACAGTCTGTGACTTCAGCCACACGCTCATTACATAAGTCCAGCAAAATACTGTTCCGACAAACAATCTCAGTCAATAAAAAGCCTTGAAGAAAATATTCCAAAAATGGTGAAAAAGGCTTCTTTCCTCACCCTACTTGTGTACAAACTGTTTTCTCACCTGAGGTGTTTGGTGTTGCATATATCTGAAAAAGATGTCTTACCTGAGGTGTGTGGTGATGGCACAGGGCCAGTGGAACTGCTGCGGGAGAGAGGCGAATGATCCGACTGGCTGCCTGGCGGGGACGTTGGCACAGGGTATGGACGACCAGACCCACAGTCGAAGCTACCCGATGTGCCACTGCTTACTGAATCTGGTTGGAGAGGACATTTTTCAACAAAAACAGTATAAAGTGTTCATGGTATTACAAAGTGAGTTTACAACAAAAACTGATATAGCACACATCAAATCTTTCTTCTGCAAAACAGACATCCCTTCCTGGGATTCTTGCAAAGAATAAGTGAAATGAAAATATGAACTAAGTGATCTGTCACAGTGACTTGGTTGACTGCTCACAATTATCAGCAGTTTGCCAGGTCTTTGATAATAACATTCAAAAATACTGAAAAAAAACACACATATGGTACATATGATTTCAAATTTGTGTGTCCAACACCAATTCTTGTATTGCAACGTGATGTATGATGAGGGCAATGACGAACTGATCACAGCACTCCTTCCAACTAATATGACAAGAGTCATCAGAAGATGACATATCCCCCCGACTCCCCCTTTTTTGAAAGGACAAATAATCTGAAAGTTACTCATTGCTTTTTTAGACTAAGTTTGAATTGTTTCCATGGAATTCATGAAAATTATAAATCTGTCACCAGCAAAGTTACAATTTCAAGATCTGTCTCATATATCTGCCAAGACCTGTTGAAAGATATGAAATGGTTTTCGAGTTGTGCTCTGGGAACAAAGCCCACCTCTCAAGTCCGAGACTAAGTCCGAAACGTTTCCATGGAAACCGAGAAAATAATACACCACAAGATCCTGTACATAGCAAAAGACACCACTATCTGTTCTGATTGATATATCTACCAAGTTTTGCAGAAAAATATTGAATGGTTTTTGAGTTCTGCTCCGGAAACGAAGCCCATCACTCCATTTTGAGACTAAGTCCGAAACGTTTCCATGAAAACCAAGAAAATAATAAATCACAAAAACCTGTAGAGAGAAACAGGCATCACTTTGGGGTCTGCCACACATATCTATCAAGTTTGGTCTAAAAATATTGAACGGACGGACGAGGCGTCCACTGTATCCCCCCGCATTATATGCCGGGGGATACAGTCAACGCCTTGTCCGTCCATAACATGAACTTGCACTCTGCCTTTACTCTGACAAATGGTTACTGTATTACTTTACCTGCTTTGGAGAAGCTTGATGAGCCATGACTTTTCACCAGTGGATGTCCTGGCATGCCCCCGTAGCTGTTGGCTTTCTGTATGCTCAGTCGAGACTGTTTACCCGTGTTTTCACATGACCCATACCCACTGGAGTCTGTACTTGGCTGACGTGAACCAAGGTCTTCCTTGCTGCTCACAAGGCTGGATTTACCCGATCGACTATTACTAAAATATCATAAACCATCTTGCATAATTCCTTGTTAAATTAAACCAAACGTCTGGTTATAAGTGGAAATAAATCTTCACTTGTACTGTGTGAAAACATCTAATTTGAAAAGCAATACTGAAGTACATCAGATCAATATACAAGCTGATTCCATGAAGAGATACCACATTACTGACACACATACCTCACTAATGGAGCACAAGACAGGTAATCTTCAGAACCACCCTGTTGAAGAAAACACCAGATTAAAATCTTTGTACTTGCAGGAGACATGAACAAACAAATCCACTATTAATAATGTCAATGTCAAGAGCAAATGAAAAAGTCACAAGTTTGTCAATTTTCCTGAAAATGCACTTGTTCCTTGTCTGTAGTTTAGCTACAGACTCTGCAACATTCCAGCTACATGACAGTGATTCGTAAACAATCCCATGAACAACATTGCAAGCATCAGTCTAACGCACCTGGGATAGTCAATAAAATGAAATGTGTCAAACAAGTCAGAGAGGCTGACCAAACAAACATGACAGTCACCTCTTTCAAAATGCATTGGTTGCTGAAGACCAATTCTCATGCAAATCTTCACAGGTACACTGTACTTACACATTCTCACAAAGAATTAAAAAACTCACAATATTGCTAGAAACTGTGTAAATGTAAATGTGCAGCAACACACGAATGCTACTGCACTTCTGAACATACAGTCGTGCCCCGTTTATCCAAACCTCAGATATCCGGAAAACTCGCCTTCCGAACGAAAATTCCTTAAACAAATTCACAATGCTGTAAAATTACTCACCTGTCCGGAAATCCAGTTTCCTTAACCATACGGTCATTTTCACATACAAAACACTAAATTATATGCATTTTTTGTCTCGTATATCTGGATGGCTGAGCACCTGTATGTTTACACACGCGATTACCGAGGGTCTCGCGTGCTGTAACATGAAAGAAGTCAGCAGTCTTTGAAGCGTGAGAAGATTAACTACCTCTGAGTAGCAAGGTGACACTCAGTGAATTTTGAGGCGTGTCAATTTGTGGGTCACTATAATTAATTAATCCAGATGATCAAGCAAGCCTGGACAGCTGTGAGTGAAAAAACAATTTCTAACTGCTTTCGTCATGTGGATATTATCCAACCAAACGAGGACCCACAAGAAGATATGGCCTTGTCGGAACTTCGCGATGCACTACGATCCTATGCACAAGTTGCAACTGTGACTGTTACTGCCGGTGATCTTGTGAATGTCGACAGTGATGAACTGACTGGTGAACGTCCTCTCACTTTTCTACACAGCCAGTGCAAAAAGCTGAGACTGATTTCTTCAAGCGTGCGTAACTGCATGAACAGGTATAATACATTTTATGTATGCACTGATATTTGTTTATGTGTTATCAATAAAGATTATGTTGGATGCATACTATGTTCGTTTCTTTGTACGTTTCTTTGGACATATGCCCCGTGGTTCAGATATCCGAAAATTCGCTTATCCGGACAATTTCAATAAAAACACAAGTGTTCGGATAAACAGGGCACGACTGTATACTGTATTTAGCCCACCAGGTGCCAAGCTAATTAAAATCTCAAATATGCATGGGTGGTGGATGGGATAGAGGATTGGGGGTGGAACGCTAAATTGGAACAGACCTAAAATCACACATTATAGTCAATCAACAGGTTTCAGCACACATCACAAAAGCTGGCATACTTAAAGGTTCATGCTCGCAATGACTGAATCTATCAAACATTTCATTCAATATTACCCAGACTAAATTCATCTTAATCTTGGGGGAAGTTCTTGGCAGTGCACCAACTCACCATTATTTACAACAGACACATTCAGACAACTAGTACCATTACAATGAAATGGACTTTAGTTGACAGAGAATGGGTGCATTTATCATAAAGTCTCACAATTTGCCTGTAACATGCCATCAAAGATTTTTTAATTGCACATGAATGCCTTACAAGACTAGTAGAAAAGATCTTAAATGTAACCTTATCTAATCACAGCAATCAGTTTTACCAAAGTGCTTCGCAAATTATCAATCCTTTATGTATCTCTAATGGAATGGGGTGGGGGCGATCTTGCAACTAAAAAAACACAGCAATACTGGAACATATCATATGTGGCCCAAAAAAATAAAACAGAAAAAAAGTTTTAAAAACATTGCATCAAGGTATATTTCAATTGAATCACTGATAGATCGGAGGAAACGTGCACAACTGACATATATTTCTGGCTTCATTTACTGGACAATATACACGCGAATCTTAATCTCCACATTCATGGCAATGCCCAACAGAATAAGATATAACTTAAATGTTAAATCTTTGAATCTTGTAATGTTAAGTATCAAATTTCCAATTTTTATAGACATGACCTGAATTTGCTGTAGGGATACAATGTAGTCTTTCATCTGTCTCTGATTTACCCATGATGATCTTTTCCTCTAAAATAATGAGTTCTGTAGCTGGGGGTGTTGTGTATTATACATGGGTAAGAATATTTGACTAATTAAACCCTATCCCTTCATGAATTCAATTGCTGATAACTAGAATTTCTAAGATGAATATTACCAATGAGCAATGTGTTTTTTCATATTCATTATAATTCTATGAAAATTACACATCAAGGGATTCCCTAGAATTTCCACTTATTTACCAAGAGTCATCAGAAGATGACATATCCCCCATGCCCCACACATATTTGAAAGGACAAATCATCCGACAGTTACTTATTGTGTTTTCAGACCAAGTCTGAATTGTTTCCAAGGAATTCATGAAAAATATAAATGACATATATCTATAATCAGAAAAAGTTACCATTTCAAGATCTGTCTCATATATCTGCCAAGATCTTTTGAAAAATATGAAATGGTTTTCAAGTTGTGCTCTGGAAACGAAGTCAGCAACGTGTTCATGGAACCAAGAAAACAATACATCATGAAAACCTATAAATAGCAAAAGGCACCACTTTGGGGTCTGCAACACATATCTACCAAGTTTTACTAACAGATATTAAGAAGTTTTTGAGTTCTGCTCCGGAAACAGAACACACCTCTCACTTTTCAGACTATGTCCGAAACATTTCCATGGAAACCGAGAAAATATTATAAATCACAAAAACCTGTAAGTAGCAAAAGGCACCACTTTAGGTTCCGATTGATATATCTACGTTTTGCACAAAAATATTGAATGCTTTTTTAGTTCTGCTCCGGAAACGAAGCCCACCCCACCATTACACTAACACCAAAATGTTCCATGCAAAAACAAGAAAAATATAAATGCCAAAAATCTGTAAATAGCAAAAGGCACAACCACAGGCTGAGATTACTATATCTATTAAGTTTGGTCTAAAAATATGATCCGGAAACAAAATGATGACGGACGGACAAGGTGTCGCCTAAACCTCCCCCCTGCATTACATGCTGGGGGGATAATAATGCAGTTCATGTTTCATCTCCAGTCACAGAACACCAAGTCTACCTCTCCATTCTTGAATATCCTAGCTTTGGCTTCTTCATAGCTCTTCTGTCTTTCTTCCAGCGATTTGGCACGGTTGCTACCGAATAAGTGCTTTTCTAAACCTTTACTCTGAAAAAATGAAGATTGTAAAATGCCAGTTGGATTGAAGTACAAAACTGATAAATGGATTTTTAACCAATCAAATAGATATCAATACTCATTGCAAACATGTCACTAGAAACATCACATAATACAACACTGCATATTTGACGAAGGAAAAACAAGTTCTATTATAGATAGTCAACTTCTTTATTGATACTATGTCAGAAATACAAACACTACTATCAAGCGACACTTGATATCATCACTTGCTTGACAACAGTGCTAGAATCAACACCAAAACATCACATTCATTGCAATTAATCTATACAACTTGGATTTCCTTCATCTTTACATCTAAAATGCCTCTCAAGAAGTTAAATATTTCACAACTGTCATGTGCATCCCTGTTAAACTGTTTTAAAAGAAATGTACTAAATATCAAATCAAGTTTTGATCCCTTCAAGGCTATGAAATACATATATCTTGTCCATATAAATATATCGTTTCTACTTTTGCATCAGGCACTTCAGGTTCATTTAAAAACACTGCAAGTGTCTAGTCTAACTAAAATCAGCGGACTAAAATTCCACTAAGACATAATCTAATACTTACTTCTTTTTCATCTAAACTTGGTGCTTTCCTAGGTAATATTTTCTTTTTAGTACCCATGTCCCCACCCTTCTGTATATGGTCTTCAAAACAAAAATCAGGTCTGCAAATAAATAACAAGAGTCATCAGAATATACCCCCGGCCCCCACATGTTTGAAAGGACAAATAATCTGAGAGTTACTCATTCCTTTTTTAGACTAAGTTTGAATTGTTTCCATGGAATTCATGAAAATTATTCATGCCATATATCTTTAACCAGCAAAGTCACAATTTCAAGATCTGTCTCATATGTTTATGTGTTATCAATAAAGATTATGTTGGATGCATACTATGTTCGTTTCTTTGTACGTTTCTTTGGACATATGCCCCGTGGTTCAGATATCCGAAAATTCGCTTATCCGGACAATTTCAACACAAGTGTTCGGATACACAGGGCACGACTGGATACTGTATTCGATGTATTTAGCCCACCAAAAACCTTTAAAAACCAAAAGGCACCACTTTGGGGTCTGCAACACATATCTAGAAAGTTTTACTAACAGATATTAAGAAGTTTTTGAGTTCTGCTCTGGAAATGAAACAAACCTCTCACTTTTCAGACTAGGTCCAAAACGTTTCCATGGAAACCAAGAAAATCATACATCACAAGATCCTGTACATAGCAAAAGCCACCACTTTAGGTTCTGACTGATATATCTACCAAGATTTGCAGAAAAATATTGAAAATGGTTTTTGAGTTCTGCTCCAGAAACGAGGCCCACCCTACCATTACACTAACACCAAAATGTTACATGCAAAAACAAAAAAAAATATAAATGCCAAAAATCTGTAAATCGCAAAAGGCACAACAATAGGCTGAGATTACTATATCTATTAAGTTTGGTCTACAAATATTGAATGGTTTCTGAGTTATGCTCCGGAAACAAAATGATTACGGACGGACGGACGGACGGACAGACAGACGAGGCGTCAACTATATCCCCCTGCATTATATGCCGGGGGCATAAAAATATAATAACTAAATGCATAGATACTAAACTCTAACAATGAACGAACTTAAGGACAACATCAAACACATCACTCATGACTTGTGATGTGTCCATCTTCTACACCACAGGATACTGATGCTAAATTCTTCTGAGATCCTTGATATTGATGCTAAACTCTTCTTCTTAGATCCAATTTATACACTTTTAACAAAAATACCCTTATCATTACTGTGATAAAGATTCTGCATGTTTTGGGTTTTTTTTAATAATTTGGTAACAATATAACATAAGCAGACACAACTGAATAGCATAACATTGCAAAGAAAGTGCATTTTCAAGATAAATAATGTTTACAATAATTTTAATCATTAAGTACACGCACCTACTAAAACAAGTACATAAAACAAATCTGAAAAAGATTAAATAAGCTACTCACATCCTTGTGATTTTGGTTTTACTGACAATTACTGCTTTGCCACTCTGGTCAACATTGTGGTCCAGGCCGAAAAACGCCGCAATTCGATGAACCAGCATACGATCATACGACGACATCTCAGCAAACTGGAGAAACTGATGTCTGAAGAAATGATTTCATGAAAATAAGCACAAAGTTTAATAGGGAAACTTGCTTACATAGTAAATGGTTACAGTAACAGTGCCTGAATTAAGATCATTATTATCTATCTGACATTTTCTGAAGCAATACATAATGGCATATTCAAAAGTACTAAGTTTTCGTGTACAATTTACAGCCACTGCAAACCTGTCGCTTCACTGCCAAAAACTGTATTTCACATGTAAAGATTTGTCATAATTGCTACTCACACAGCCACACACGCAAATGCACACACACACTGACCCGCACTCAGATTCATGCTGATATGGACACAGGCACATATACAAAGAGGCAGTCAAACACCCACACACACATACACAGTAATACTTACTTTGGTTCTTTGACAAATTTCTTGAGATCTCTAGCTAACTGTAAAATCATTTTCTTATCTTTCACAGATTTATTTAAAGTCCTTTTTATAAATTCTTCTAGGTCTATCCCAGTCGAGTCTTTGTACTGCGTATCTAAACTGGATTCTGCAAGAAAACATGACAGGAGTGGAAATACCATCAATCAATATTCATACATCCGGCACTACGAACTGCAGAAGATAGTCATCATTATTAATTACATCACAGATCTGTCATATTGTTTTTCATAACAATTTGAAGCCCAACATAAACTGATTGGGTGTTATTAGCAATATCTGTGGCTCTAGAGTATACAGAAGCAAGCTGGCTAAAGCGCCAGAGTAGTGATCCAGAGAGGTTGAGGTGTCTGGATCGAGCCCACCTGTGACCAGGTGTAAAAACCTTGGAGTCAAATTTGTGTGCAGACTCATTCAGTGTTGTAACAACCCCTAGTGTGTAGTACACAATCCTGTGCACAACCCAGAACCCACGAATCCATTGGTATATGACCAGATGGTGGCCACATGAATACATGCATACTCCTAGTTGTGGGTAGAGCAACATGCAGTAAACTTGGACAAAGTACTGTGACTGTGTGTCCCAGTCCACCCAGCTGAGAATTGGGTACCTCGTTAATGCAACTTGGCACGCCTCGTGGCAACAAGAGTTGTATACTCCCTGGGGAGTTGAGATTGATAATACAACGTGACACTGAGACAGACATCCAATGATCAAGGGAAACAAATACCAACGTCTTGAGCAAGCAACAGTTGCATGGATATGTGTGCTATATAAATATCCAATAATAATAATAATAATAATAATAATAATGAGACTTGACTGATCCCAAACACTTCCGCCCTATCACGTGTTTGAATACTCAATATAAATTATTCACAGGGTGTTTGTCAAACCTCGTGTCATCTCACTGCTCTTCCAATGAGATAATTTACAGAGAGCAGAAGGGGGTGAGAAAGGGATGTTGGGGGTGCAAGGATCAACTTATTGTACAGAAAATGATTTTGGAAGAGGCTAAAACATACCACCGCAAACTCTCCATGTGCTGGAAAGACTACAAAAAGGCATATGACTCTGTTCCTCACGAATGGATTCTGAAGCCTCTTCAGTGTATTGACCTCCCTGAGTGACTCAAGTCTTTAATCAGTTGCTGGTCGAATCAACTTGAGATGTACTCGCAAGGAGAGGTGCAGACTTCGGAATCTATTCCAATCAGAAGGGGGAATTTTCCAGGGGGACTCCTTCAGTCCTTTGCTTTTTTGTCTGTCTCTAAATCCTTTGAGTTTCCTGCTCAATAGGGAGGAAGGTTACCATCCCGGGCCTCCTCAGCACAGGTCCCCAACACCTCTTACTCATCTCCTCTACATGGATGACATCGAGCTCCTTGCCAAAGGAGATACGAATTTGAAAGAACAGGTTCTCCTTGTCGAGTCCTTTTCTAATGATATTGGCATGACATTTGGACTCGACAAATGTAATGCTCTTCATCTGAAACGTGGCAAGGTAACCAATGATGGATCGGTCAAGTTACAAGGGGGAGGAGTTATTGAGCATCTTGTGGAAGATCAGGCCTACACCTATCTTGGAATGCAAGTTCGAGACAAGCTCCAGAATGCCCAGATTCAAGATAAACTTCGGGCCAAGTATAAATCTCGTTTAAAGAAAATCTGGAGTTCAGAGCTAAATGCTCGAAACAAGGTCAAAGCCATCAATACCTTTGCTGTGCCAGTCCTCTCCTATTCCTTTGGAGTAGTCGATTGGACAAAACAAGACATCCAGGGTCTTGACCGCCTGACCAGGAGGATTATGTCTGATAACAGACCACACCACCCTCGTTCCTCTCTTTATCGTTTATATATGCCAATCAATTCGGGAGGTCGGGGTTTGATTAATGTGGAAGCTCTTCATGACAGAGTTTTATTGTGTACTTTTGCACATATTTATTTATCGGATGATCCTCTGGTGATGCATGTCAAGACTCCCGATGAAAGCAAGGAATTCCACAGCTACTTTAAGCGTGCCAAGGTTGTTGGACACAATCTGAAATTTGAAGTTGAGTTTGCTCATGGTGATGTACTGCTGGACGGTACAGCAATGGGAGTAAACCAGGTGAAGTCCTTCACCAAGTCTGCCCAGAGTCGGTCCTTTGTGGAGAAGCTGTCTGAGAAGCCATTGCATCGTGTGTATATGCAGTGTGTGGAACAGAACAGCAATCCAAGTGACTCCTTCGCCTGGATGAAGTCGGCTGGTCTCAAATGTGAAACTGAGGGCTTCCCTTTTTGCTGCTCAGGACCAGTCACTTCTCTTGGCGCAGATCAGGAGAGTGCCCGGGTTCTCCACCAGGAGCACAGCTCTTCTGACAATCTGGGTAATGCAGAAGGCTGCAGTGTTGGGGAGCCTCCATATTCTCCGGAAAGTTCTTGGTGGGTTCGACTAGGCAGTGTTTCCTGGGAGAAGTCCCATTCGCTGTCTGGGCTGCGTGTAGAGGGGGCGAGGGCCCTGAGCTGATGATGAGCTTGACCAGCCTGACTGTGCCAGGATCACCCAAACCCTCTCTGCTGCATTTCATTTCTAATCTGTAAATAATAATAATGACTTCCAGAATCAATCCAAGCAGTCAATCTGTGTTGATTCATCAATGTACCACCTACGATCACTTGCAACAGTCACACAGTGTCAGGCCACTGCCATACTTTCACCTTCTTGTCAACATATGACTGGAATCTGTTTTATCTGGTACAGTGAGTGCTAGGAAAGACATATTGGCATAATTTCCCCTACCTCTAGATAAACTTGATGAGGTTCCTGCCTCAGAGCTTTGAGATCCACTTTTCTCTAACCTTCTCTCATTCTTTGTCTGCAAGTTGAAACAATTCAGACAGTGAGTACAACTGACGTTTCAAACAGTTTCAATGATTTTTTTTACTATATGGCATACCATATCACATTCTGAAAGACAAACTTCCAAGGCCAATTTCAGGTAAAAGAAGGTACAAATCTGGAGCATCTTAGCAATATCACTAGAGTACACTTTACACTTCTACATATACTGGTATCAAGCCATGAATGCTCTCATTTAGGCAGGGTACTTCATAAGGGTGTCATCACACGTCCCTGCACTATTCTCAACCATAAGACCAAGTCAATGTGCATATAAACCTCCCTTGAATAATAGGATGCTGAAAATACTTGGATCTCTTGCACACAATACCTGCAGAAGAATTGTCAAAGGCATCCAAAGAAATTCCCTACATTTCAATGAACATTCAAGGCTTCATGACCATTATCTCGGCCTATATCTATACTGCTTAAAATTGTTCATGGGGTCAAAGCATGATGCTGGCAACAAACTGGAGGGGAGAGGAAAATTTGAAATGAGAAGCACCATCATCAACTTGAAACTAACCTGACCACCTTTCATCTGTTTCAAAGAAAAGCTTAAACATCATTAACCTTATCAAGTTTACACATTATGGACACAAGGAAGTCACAAATAGTTTCAAAATAATGTTGAAATGCTCAAATCAGACACAGACTTCAGAGACAGTCTTCAAGTCTCCAATGTGATTTTTTTATTTTCCTAACACACCTTTGATTCCTTGGATTCCAGATGTTCTATTGGGTACATCACATCAGGAGGAGGAGAACTATCTTCACACAAAGCCTCAGCTCGTTGTAAAGTTTTCATTTTACTCTGAAATGGAACACATTGATGTTGTGTTAACATGAAGAACTACAACATATATATAACAGACATCCAAATCTGATAAATTTCATTTATCACACAAAACTTCAGTTGCCCACTGTTTCCCACTTATTGCAGATTTATTAGAGGAGGTAACTTTCAACTGCAAATGCTGATGATCTACTACTAGGAAATCTGAATAACTAGTGGAGTGAGTCAGCGAGCAAGTAGTTTTACACCACACTCCGTAATATTCCAGCCATATGGCAGCAGTCTGCAAATAATCAAAAACTGGACCAACAATCCAGCGATCAACAGCATGAGCATCTATCTGTGCAACTGGGAAACAATGACGTGATTGTGTCAACCAAATCAGAAAGCCTGACCACCCAATCCCGTTAGAGGCGTTAGTATCATCTCAAAACAAGTCACCTTTTGTGGCAAAACATGGGTTGCTGAAGACCCATTCTGAACATGATAACTCAGTAAATACATAAATTTCATAACATTTCAGTGAACCATAAATGGTGAATGATACCACAGAATAGAACCAACATTAACCCCATTTGAAGTTGAAGCCAATACTTTATTACAAATGTTACTTTGAGCCACGTGTCATACTGAGTCTTGGGAACAATCCAATACCATGTTACTCACACTATACTACGTACATCTCAATCCGTTAACCATAGAAGATAAGTATACATCAAAATGGCTGGCATCACCTGTGAATTTGTTCGTACTGTCTGATGGTGCTCTTGAATGTCTGACTTTCCATCTTGGGATGAGACTGTCTCATATCCAGTCTCTGAATCTGGAGAACCTGTGGCTGACTGGGCAACAGGGGTTTCAATACCTGCAAGAACATTTTTGCACGTTCAACATGAAAGCAAGGATTTAAAGGGTATTTTTTCTTTTATGTGCTATATTTGAATGAAACCTTATCTAAATGTCATTGACTAAATGTCAATGTACGGAGAAAATATCAAGGGCCTTCATCACAATCATCAAAATATGCAAAGACCAACAAACAATAGAAAAACATAAACAAAATTCCTCAGGGACACCTCTTAATTTCTGACCTTGTTCACTAAAAACAATATGCACCACAGGTTTCAAATGCCACTAACCGTTTTGTCTAACCTCTTTAACAAAAACTATGGCCAAAATAGTGATGAA
Source organism: Haliotis asinina (assembly GCF_037392515.1). NCBI lineage: Eukaryota > Metazoa > Mollusca > Gastropoda > Lepetellida > Haliotidae > Haliotis > Haliotis asinina. The sequence goes on from NC_090289.1 coordinate 50,052,374, forward strand.
ATCAGTAATCACTGAATGTAGCAGGCATTTTGTTGTTAGTATGAGCAGAAGTGAAAAGCCAATTGTCCGTTGTTTGCACCTCAAATCCATCTATTTACATGGAGCACTCATCTGAAATCAACAGGTGTCTATCATTGTTTTCAACACATCAACAATAACACCTAAGTTGACCAAAAATTCATTCAGAAAGTAAGTATCCATCAGATGATGGCGTTCATTAAGACTTTTCATCACACAATAAGATGAAGACTTCTATAAAGCATTGTCCTCAATCTTCAGTTACAGATGATACTTGCTAAACAAACCATGTAGAGTGAGAATATTAACAGCTCTTATAGAAATCTACAACTGTCAACTGATTGTTAAGTCCGACCCAGTTTGTGGAGTTTACATAGGAAAAGCTGTATGGTCCTACTCGATATCAGTGTCATTATTAGAGCAAGACATTTCTTACTTAGTTCAACATGTGTTCATACACATTAAGTAAATTTGGATAGTGTAGATGACACACAGGACAGATTGAGTGGTAGTGAACATATAATTCTGATCAAGGTGAATGATTTCTTCCAGACTTATAATATGAAACATATATGAATGAACCTTTCCCCTAAACACTTGAGGCATAATTAAATCACACAAATGCACTTGTGAGTGGACAATATTTCATTCCCTATTAACAGACTGATATGAGGTTGAGTGTGTGAGTTTAGTTTTACACCGCTCCATACAATATTCCAGTAATACCACAGTGGGTACACCTGAAATGAGCTTCACACATTTCAACCAAGTGGAGAATCGAACCCAAGCCTTTGGGAGAATCGAACCCAAACCACTAGGCTAACTAGTCCAATTTGAGGGAAAATCCTCTGGTGAACACTGAGCTTAAAAGCTTGAATATCTGAAAATCTACCTGGCCTCACTGAATTTGTTTGCTGTTTGCAAACTTTCTTTCTCACTGAAGTGAAAAACATTGATATCAAGACCAGTTCACTTGCAAGTGGTAGCCCATTCATGCCTATTATGGGGACAAATTCTTTCTGACATTTTAAGCTATGTGTCATAATTGTCACAACCTGGTATTGAAACAGTCTGCCTTGATGTCTTCACAATATTCCTGTTGGAAAACAATATCTCACAAGTGACACATTGAACGGAATGTGACTTTTAGACAAAATTCAATCAACATAAAGTTTTAAAGTGTCAGTATTCATCCTGTATGCAAAGATTTTGATATCGCCATGTCTGATAAAATAAGCTGGGACTTACTACTTCAGTACATCACATCAGTTCTCATGTACAGAACAGTTTCATGATTCAGACATGAAGTCATCCCACAATTTTGTTATTATAATCACAATAGAAAATATTGGCAAACATTAGTACAAGAACAACTAACAAGTCAAATACATTTCTCACTATCTGACAACATATGACAGTTTCATGGCACTATAAGCAGTAATCCTCTTATGGCTGCTAAAACAAACAGTCGGAAGGTGCAATCTGCTCATCAGATCCCAACATGATTTTACCAAATGTCATGTGAATTCCTCTAAACTTGAAAATAGACTGATCCAATGCAAACCTTGCACAAATTACCATTGGTTACTGATATAGATGTACACTATTTGACATATCCTATTACATCAATCATGATACAAGTTCTATCAAGTCACATTGTTCTTACATCAGCATCTCCACTCTCTATGCTGCCAGTTGGACAAGAAACTCTTTCTACCAAAAAGATAATTTTGCAACTGATTAACTGTTTAGTTCAGGCCAGTTCTTGGAAGTAAGTTGAAGATGCTCAATATTGCCAAACATTAATGTTAGATAATCGCTCACTACTAGCTCTGCATCTGCTTAAACTATAGACAAAAGAAAAAGCCATTACCAAATCAACCTTGAGCTGCTTGTGGACCAATATATAGCGACATGGATGAAAAGGATGCAGAGGGCAAACTGGCTAAAGCGCCATAGTAGTGATCCAGAGAGGTTGAGATGTCAGGATAAAGACCATCCGTGACCAGGTGTAAAAGCCTTGGAGTCACCTTTGTCTGTAGACTCTTTTAGTGTTGTCACAACCCTCTTCACTTAAAAGAAACCATGAAACCACTGGTATATGACCAGATGAAGGCCACATGAATATGTGCAAACACCTAGTTGCGGGAACAGCAATGTGCAGTGAACTTGGACAAAGTACCTTAACTATGTGTCCCAGTCCATCCAGCTGTGAACTGGGTGCCTCATTAGGATGAGACAGCCACAATAAACTCAACGCAGTTGCATACACCTCAGGAAGTTGAGACTGATAATACAATAAGATTGACATCCAATGATCAAGGGAAACTAATACCTGCGGCTTGAGCAAGCACTAGTTGCATGATTATGTGCAATATATAAATATCCTTTAATAGCTATAATACTTAAATGGGTATCGTATGAAGTGAAAAATGAGACAGGGTTGTAGGGAGCTTAGGTCCCAATGACCCCAATGAGATCAAATCCATGGGATTCTGCAGTAAATTCCCATCCCTGTATTAAGCATTTCAAACACATAATAGGACAACAATTCTAAGTGTAACCCTGAGTCAAAAACAATTCAATCCTGATCGTTTTCTGATTCAATGCTGTCACCATTCAGATAAACTCTTCTGAAGTGAAAATTACACAAAACACTACCTCTCTCATCATGCAACATCTGATGATCGTCCACTTAACTTCACATTTAACACTTCAAGAAGGAATTAACAAAATACTTACTAACTTGCCAGAGGCAAAATTATGAGACAGACAAAACACCAACTTATTTGCATTCATGAACATAGAACTTAAAACTGAAATTCAACCCCTTAAAAATACCCAATACACAAGACCTCAAGCAATGAGAGTAATTTAACAGTAAATACTCAAAATGGCATGAATAATTATCTGATGCACTGTCAGATGCAAATTTGTCATGCCCTGATATATTTGAGGACCATGACTCCCACTCAATATTATCACAACAGATTTCAAGACAAGAGTCATCAGAAGATGACATATCCCCCCGGACCCTACATACCTGAATGGACAAATCATCTGACAGTTACTTGATGTTTTCTTAGAATAAGTTTAAATTGTCTCCATGGAAGTCATGAAAAATATAAATGCCATATATCTGTAAACAGCAAAAGGCACCACTTCAAGATCTGTCCCATATATCTGCCATGACCTGTTGAAAGATATCAAATGGTTTTCCAGTTGTGCTCTGGAAAAAGCTTATCTGTCCATTTCAGGACTAAGTCAGAATTGTTTCTATGGAAACTTGGAAAAATAAAAATGCCAAAACATTGTAAATGGCAAAAGGCACAACTTTGTGGTCTGCCTCAAATATCTGCCATGTTTTGCTGTAAGATATTGAATAGTTTTTAAGTTGTGCTCTGAAAACGAAGCCCATCCCTACATTTTGAGACTAAGTCAGAATCATTTCCATGGAAACTGGGAAAATGATAAATCACAAAAAATTGTAAATAGCAAAAGGCACAACTTTAGGGTCTCCCCTACATATCTGCCAAGTTTTGCTGAAGTAGAAACACATCTCTCACTTTAAAGACAAAGTCCAAATCATTTCCATGGGAACCAAGAAATTAATATATCACAAAAACCTGTAAGTACCAAAAGGCACCACTTTAGTTTTTGATTGATATATCTACCAAATACTGCAGAAAAATAGAGAAAGGATCTTGAGTTCTGCTCCAGGAACGAAGCCCATCCATCCATTTTTGAAAAAAAGTTCAAAATGTTTCCATTGAACTGACTGATGTATGTAACAAGTTTTGCAGAAAAATATTGAACAGATTTTGAGTTGTGCTCCAGGAACAAAGCCCAACCCACCATCTTGAGACTAAGTCCGAAACATTTCCATGGAAACCATGAAAATTATAAACCACAAAAACCTCTACATAGCAAAAGGCACCACGTTGGGATCTGCCACATATATCTACCAAGTTTTGCTGACAGATGTTAGGAACTTTTTGAGATATGCTCTGAAAATGAAACACACCTCTCACTTCTGAGACAAGTCCGACACGCTTCCATGGAAACTGAGAAACTAAGAAATCACAAAAACCTGCAAATAGCAAAAGGCACCATTTTCACTTCTGATTGATATATCTACCAAGTTTTGCAGAAAAATAAAGAACAGATCATGAGTTCTGCTCCGGAAACAAAGCCCATCCGTCCATTTTTTAGATTACGTCCAAAACGTCTGAAACCGTGAAAATAAGAGATCACTAAAAATTGTAAGTACCAAAAAGCACTGACTGATGTATGTTACAAGTTTTGCAGAAAAACATAGAACGGTTTTTGAGTTTTACTCCGGAAACGAAGCCCAACCCTCATTTTGAGACAAAGTCCGAAACATTTCCATGGAAACAGAGAAAATAATAAATCACAAACAAAAACAACAGCAAAAGGCACCAGTTTAGGATCTGCCACACATATCTGCCAACTTTTGCTGACAGATATTACAAAGTTTTTGAGATGTGCTCTGGAAACGAAACACACCGTTCACTTTTGGGTCATAGTCCGAAATGTTTCCATGGAAACGAAGAAAATGATAAATCATAAAAACCTGTAAATAGCAAAAGGCACAACTTTAGGTTTTGATTGATATATCTACCAAGTTTTGCAGAAAAATATTGAACAGTTTTTGAGTTATGCTCCAGAAACGAAGCCCACCCCACCATTAGACTAACACCAAAATGTTCCATGGAAAAACACAGAAAAATAAAAATGCCAAAACTCTGTAAGTAGCAAAAGGCACAACTATAGGTCTAGATTATTATATCAATCAAGTTTGGTCTAAAAATATTGAACGGTTTTTTGAGTTATGCTCTGGAAACAAAATGATTACTTAAGGACAGACGGACAAGGTGTCGACTATATCCCCCTGCATTACATGCCGGAGGGATAAAAAAACAAAACAATGTGTGACACAATACTAAGTGTATATTTATAGTGTTTATCTCTATCAACATTTATCATCATATGAATCAATAAGTCTCACTGGTACAGACTAGTTTACATTTGACAGAATAATTCAATCTAAGGTGTCAAGGAAACTGAGAAAGCAGCACAGACAGTATACATTGTACAGCAAAAAGCAATAGCAACAATACAGAATAAAAAAAATATTGGCCAACCTAAAAGTTAGTGCTAAACACTATGCCATGAGATGAAATTGGACTGTCTTCAAGGCTTACATATCTTGAAATGACATTATATCCCAAAGGCCCATAAAAGAAGTTTTGGAAATGGCAAATACAATTCATGATGACATTGCATGTAAACAATCAAGTCAACAGTAACATAATAGTGTGCACTATTCACAATGGATAACAGCCCTATGTTTGAATCATTCTATAGTGGACTAATTGATTAAAAGAAAACATCTTACATTGTGCTGCGGTATTATTCTCTTTGGATTTACGAGCTATGAAAATCGAGAATCAGCCTTGTCATAAACATATTATGTGACAATTTTCTGTTTTCATTTAGACATTATCTGTAGATCTGTTGGCATAGTCTTTGTATCTGAATGGATTGTTATTATTAATGGATTGTAAATATATATTGTTGTTTAATATGCACTCGCTGACTGTGTTTTCCATCCATCTCAAGGTTTTAACTTGTATAAATTTGACTACACTATGCAAACAAAAAAATAATAGAAATCTTCTGTCATCACAGCCATAAATCTATTCTCAGCTGTGATGAGTCACTAATGTAGCCATTTTCTTTCTACCATGGTGAAAGGAACTCTGTATGTATGTGTGCATGTGCAAAGTCTTTTTACTGTCTCCAAGTTCCCATCAAAATTTCTGACATTAAATGCAAAAGGTTGTACTCTAATCAGAAAATACGTACAAAAGAATATGTTGAAACAAAAATATACTTCAAAGAAGATGCTGCACATTGTATGACAAGAGTCCATTTTAATTTAGCATTTAAGTGTACATTTCATCAGCTACACCTATCCACACGGCACCATAATTTCGTTTGGTGCAGAAGGACTTGCATGTATCAGACACAACCAGCTGTGTAAATGTTTCCAAAAATAAAGTTTGAGCTATGTTGTTGTGGTAGAAATATCTCTCTACAGCAAAGTCATCACCTATGTGGTGTAACTTTTCCTACATGCTTGAAAAAGTGCCATGCTTATCTCTGACTAGAGGATCATAATGTCACATTTCTCCAAATCATGAACTCATGTTTAGAATAGGGCAATATATTGAGTACTGGTTTCATAAACAATAGGAAAATATCACTGTTTAACAGAGACTGCAGATAAAAAGTTACATCTATTTAAGTTAATTTACATGCAATTTCAGAAATTCCTAAAAAAGAAACATCACAGTAGCATTATATAGAAGTTCAGAGAATGTGATACCACTGTTTGGAATAAGTAAAGGTTTAATGACTGCAGAAGGATTCCTGCGGCCTGGAGGTAATATCAACATCACAGCAGGGATCACACAAAATGGTGCTTCACCAACTAACAATTCTCACAAGGGAACAAACGATGTAATCTGCTGCAAAAGAACAAGGCTCTCTTTCTTGCCATGCTTACAGCATGATTTATGTATGTAATTACAACTCTTCCCTCCATAACACAATACACCTGGATTGTTCTATATCATATCAATTAAATTACAATCATCACTTTCATCAGATTTCTTCAACCTGCAGATAGCAGAATGCCTGGTTTGTCCAGGAAGGACAGGTGACATACGTATTGTAGCTTTACAACTGTGTATCATAATAATAAAGTTTTCAATCAGTAGGGAATGAACATGCTGCGTGGATGTCTGTTCCCTAAACAACATTCAAAATCTCAGCAATGTGTGACCCTTTCACATGTAACATCAAGGTTACACTGATCTGGGTTCAACTATCTTCTTTCAGATCAGGGATACTGAATAAACAGCACTCTCACTATCAGAAGTAAAACACCTTGAGGTTATTGAAGGGCTACAGACTTTATTGACATTCTGCTGAACCATGTAACTTTCAAAAGTGTTCATTTCACTTACCAAACATCAAAATACTACAACCACAATTATCTGAATCACATAGCATCAACCTGCAGAAATTAATAAACGTTAGATTGTACTGAAAAAGCCTGCTGACTTAATTTTCTTCCAGTTCATATCGTTGCACATCCACAGTCAACATTACAAATTGTTCTTACTTTTAACCAAACTTGGTCTCATCAAAGGCTCAACACTGTCACCATCTGCGAAGTCTACTTGAAATCCAGTGCTATACCATCCCCACTTTTATAAACTCACTGACCCTTTTCATCTTTTTAGATACCCCTGTGTGCACTTCTCAATGTCAATTAGCTGTTTAAATGAGGTCACTCACATGCTGTCAGTTCACTATCAGCAAATATTTTGCACTTGCAAAAGGGATGTTTTGGTACATTAAGCAGTGATAATTGTCCAATACTTAATTTTTACACAATTTCACACAGCATACTATGTTTCATTATGGTTAGGGGAAAGGAGATACAGTACCAAGAGTTTATCAGTAGTCTTTGCAAGGTTTCAAATAGAGCTGCGTCATCACAAGGCACATTGTGACTGGTGAATACTGATCAAGTATCAGAAGCTCTGGAACTCCAAAGAAGTTCTACTTTTTCAGTTGCTCTGATGCTGGTATGTAATCCGTACTGGGAAGTGGCTACTGAACTAGCACTTTGGTACTCAGTCATCTGTTGGTCAATCATCACTGCATCTTGGATCCTCTGAAATCATGTCTGGATGGAAGACCTTCCAAGGTGGGGTCCTCTCTTACTCTTAGGGCTGTCTGTGGTCATGTTTAAACTCAGCTCTTTAACTTTTCAGCATGGCACAAGAAGGGTCATCCATTCCTTGTGATGACTCTTGATGTGAAAGCCCTCTCAATGGAAGCACTTTATGTGCAGCATTTTTTAATAATAACTGGTCTCGGCTTATTTCAATGACATTTCACAATGAAACAAAATGCTAAAGTTTTATCTGGAAATACCTCAATGACATCACACATTGTTCACAAGATTTCACTTTACCAACTTACTGTGATGTTCAGAATTTATCAATCAAACCATAGACATGATATGAAAAAGAAACTGTCAGCGTGTATGTGAACACTGCACTTATTCTCCTCTGATACTAACTTTGCTTGGGCGCAATGTGTTGTATTGGGGCATTTGGGGCATCAGGGTTTGTACAGAATATACAAGCAAAATTTAAGGCTTTTCTGGGCAAAATTAATGCCAACATGACAAGCAATCATATATGCAAACCTAACGGAAATAAAAACAAACAAGACTTCTGAGCACTGCTAGGTTTAATCTGAAATTTGTATTTCAGCCAGTGTCGGTGTATCTATGGAAGGGCATGAAGACTTCTAGATGAAATAACAAGGGAAGTAACTCCAAACTTGCATTGCATCAGACACACACACAAAGAATACACAAATGCATAAGGTTGATCAGTTGTTTTCCAGGCTTTTAAAGACAAAAATTGATTTTACAGACTTTTCAACGCCAAATGCCAAAATTCCAGGCTTTTCCAAAATTATACGAATCCTGGGTATTCAACATATATTTCTCACTACTTGTTGCAAAAATTCTGTAGAACAGAAACAAATAAAAGAGAAATGCTCATTGTGTAGTGTGTTTTCAAACGTTACTCCATGTTACAGAAACTCAAATACTTTGGTAAATTATGTTAAAATATATCTCCAGATGATTGTTCCACAGACAAGAGTACAAGATGAAACTGTGGTAACCTGACATCTTAAGACACTGGAGTACATACTGTCCTTACATGACAGAATTAGTAAAGATAATAATGAATTTCTTCATCACTGCCAATGTTTCTGTGACAACAGAATGTTCTCTCACCCTTGGAATGCCCATAAGACTGGCAATGTGGTGCTCTATCTAGTGCAGGTTGGTCATGACATATTGTACATTTGCTGGATCACTTCTAATGTTGAAATAGTGTTGGTGGTAATGGAAGTGTTCTGTCCAGTTCTTTCAGGGTGAAGTTATCATAGCTATAGATTTACTGTTGTTATGTGTACCCTTGTCAGAATTTTCAAGCATAATAACATATTTTCACAAGACTCAGGTTTTGGACTTGCAGCTAATCTTGCTGACAGACTCTTCTTAATAGGACTATTTTATAAAAAAACAAAACCTCAAATGATTCTACTCTTCCACGTTCTAGAAAAACAAGTGCAACAACGACAGACCAGACTGCATATTATTATACATGACCTTAAACATCAAGGCAACAGAAATCAAAATACTTTTCTCAGAATAATAAGGCAATGCTTCACCTTTAGAGTAATAATATCTAGTACATAGAATTCCTATTAAATACTTGTCAAAAACAACAATGAGGTGTAATGGTTGTCATGTATAGGCATTACTAGACATGTTAATCAGAGAAACAGTTATACCTATTTGACTTGATAGCCATCAAGTATATATGAGCCTGCAGGTAGTGATGGACGATTTATGCAACAGATGATTAGTTCTCCTACGCATGACTAAAAAATGAAACAATGTATGTACATTAAGGCTAATATGTATACCTGGTGTAATGGTCGTGTCAGACACGTCAGAGTTCGGACTTCCATTTGTTTCTTGTTCTCCCTCCTCCACCTCTTCTATCTCTGGTTGTTTTTTCAGCGGTGTTTTGCCCGACCGACGTTCAGACTCCGCCATGGTCATTTAGGGCCACTGAAACAAAATTAACAAGTGTATATATATATATATAATGCTCAATTATTTCTCTTGTCTTTACTAAGATCTTCTCAAATTTCAAAATGATACACAAGTAAATGTAGCATTTATCCTGTCCAGGAAGAAAAACAGATCATATTTCTGAAAATGAGGAGGTCCTTCAATGACACAATCAAAACAAAAACATTATAGGGAGTATGGCTCTACGCCGATTTTAGCAATATTCCATCAATAAAGAAATGAACTTGATACATTGTACCACTGCGGGGAATCAAACCCAAGTCTTTGTTCAATGTTATAACCACAAGGCTACCCCGCTACCCCCCAAAACGTAAGGCACTCTCGAACTTTCCAGTGTCAGACATCATATGACTATATCTTGACAGATTACTGAATGTAGAGGGCCACGAGATGTGAGCTTAGTTCAGTAAGACAATACTAAAACTGACCTCCTTGATACTGACGGACAATATGACACACAGTGTAACAAGAAGATACATAAACACAATTTGTAGATTTACTTAACTATTAACACAAAATTCACTGTCCACCAAGGCCACTGCAAACTCATCATCTAGTGGTCCAGATAATTTTTTAGTAGCCAAGGACCACAGGACCAGCATAAATTTGGCACACAGTAAGCATCATATCAGTGTTAATGAATGGTGTTTCATAGTAACAGGATATTGGGTCCTGTAAGCTTCAGGTGTCTGTCTGACCCACTGAAAATTCACAGGACCCACAGAATAAAATTAAACACACATTTTCAGATTTAAAATTTCTCATTATTGGCCTTGAAATTATTAACATTATATAATGACAAACATTTTAAACATTAATTTATAAACAGTGAACAAGTGTGGCATGCCACATATAACAACTTCAGACACAGTTATTGTGATGTATTCAGTCAGACACTGGGGCCAGCAGGTTGGGAACTTCTGTGTGACCGTTGGCAAATCTGCCGGATTTGTCAGAGGGTCAGACACTATTCGTGAACACTGTCATATGCCAGCACAAGTATTGTATCAAATGTCATGTATCATGTATTCAGCAGACACATCAATGGCTGACTCGATTGTTGGTTAAATGTTTAAAACATCACTCAGCTGTAGTCAACTTACAATATATGGGTAGACATATTTTTCCAGGTCTCCACAGGTGCACATCAATGCCAACAAAATGAAAAAACCAGTAATAACCTAGACCAGGTTTCACTTTCCAAGCTTCAACAAGCAAGTCCTACTCAAGTTTAAATATTTCTATGACAAATTTGATCTTGGAAATGCAAAAAACAAACAAAACCACAAATCTGTAAGCATTATAAGATGCCATTACAGGGTTTACGGAATGTACAAATGTGTTTCCAGTGTGCACAAATGTACACAAATAAAACAAAATATAGCATCTGAATAGACACACAAAAATACTGAGAGTGGATTGTTAATTACCTTTTTTGTGCAAAAAAAGTAAAATGACCAATAAGAAAATATCCCTTTATCAACTAAGGTCCAGTAATTACCCAAACAACTGAGTGATACTAGATTTTCCACTTCATCCAATGATCATATAACACAGGCCATACTAAAGCAGAAAATGGCTACTTTCATTATTAAGTGTATCATGTTGACATTTGATAACTGTAAAAGTCTACGTCCCATGACAACCAGCTGGTTTCTGACAGACAATAGGAGTTGAATAGTCAGTGGATGGTTTGCAATATCACTGGCAAGGTCCTCCCACATCGGCTGGAGAATGGAAAACATGTCATACATAATTTGTTGTGCAGCATTTAAAATCCAAAAGATCTTGCATAACAAAACACACGACGAACATCCCACATAAAACAAACATTCTGTTCAGGTAACACAATTCATCAATTTCTGGCAAAGGTTTAATGACTCACCTTTTCTTAGCTAAGTCAAACCTGAGATATGACATTCAGTAACAACTTATTTCAAAATCTGCCATTAGTGCTGCACATTATGGTTCTACCACTTTAATTGGTTTCAACCCAGGAATTACTTGTGCTGCTTGTGTGGTGGTTTTGAACCTATTCCTTTATCCCATACCTGCTGCACCAATCAAAACCTGTTTATGGTAAATATGGACAACCATACCCGGGCAAGAAACGAAAGTTGTCCATTGGCTGATTACATCTCAAAGAGATGTTATTCTGATTCCATCAAAATGATCTGATTCAATGAAAACATTGTTTTGCAACATTTTTGTATGCATGTTACCACTGGTACATGGATTTAATTTTCAAGTAGTAAAACATAACTGAAAAACCTAAAAAAAGATTGATTAAAACCCCAACACAGGCATTTATCATGCACAATTAATGAAGAAATAACCCTTAGCTACTATTCAAAACAGAACAGCCGAACGATTCTGAGTAGCTGATGTTAGATTGACAGTTGATCCAAGATGGTGGTCAATAATTTGAAAAACAAGACGACAAAGACATCAATATCGCCTGCAATGGCAAAATACTCTTTATTAATATCTACTTATTATGACTAAAGTATGCCAATGTTTTGGTGTGCATATGGCAGAGTGGACGGAGAGTATTGCAAGTTTTTATAGTTCTGGGCGTAGATTTTCGAAGCTCTTTCAGCTATAAGATAGTGGTAAGTGCCAATCATTAACATTAACTTAGACTATGTTAGCACTATGAGAGCTTCGAAAATCTAGGCCCTGCTCAAGAAAAGAACACTACCACCAAATTCATTCGAGGTCAAACTTGTTGCCACAGAAACACAAAAAATATTTTATTCAGAAGTAAAAACCTACCAAAAGGCACCAGCATACCACAAGACCTATCTATGTGCCAAGTTGGATGAAGAAATGGGGAACAGTTTTAAGGTTCTTCTCCGGAAAGGCTCACAACCACCAATTTCAGTCAGTCAAACTTGTTGTCATGGAAACAACAAAAAATAAAATTCATACATTGGTGCAACCCCCAAAAGGTACATATACGGACCATGGAGAACATGGCAAACATGTGTACGAAGTTTGATAAAGTTTGGAAGATTTGCTCTGGACTCATCTTGTCCTCATAGTCAGAGTGAGGGAGTTTAATTTTACGCCACATTCAGCAGTATTCTTTATGTATTGCAGTAATCATTGTCAGAGCCACATTCCATGTTTCTATGGAATTCACAAAAAAATTTAATTCATATATGGGTCTAATAGCCAGAAGGCAAATTTATGGATTATGCTTGAAATATGTACCAAGATCCTTGAACCTAGCATTATAGTTTGGAAGATCTGCTCCAGACAAGATAACATCCTCATCATCAGTCATAGTCTCAGAATAAGCCATGTTTCCATGGAAACTGCAATAAATAAATAAATAAATAAATAAATAAATAAATAAATAAATAAATAAATAAATAAATAAATAAATAAATAAATAAATAAATAAATAAATCAATCAATCAATCAATCAATCAATCAATCAATCAATCAATCTGGGGCTAACTCCAAAAAGGCACATTTAGGAATCATGCTTGACATGTGCACCAAGTTTGGTGAAGCTATCACAAACAGTTTAGGAGACAGGCTTCAGACAAAGCATGACAGACAAGGGATAGACAGAGGGTGTACTCAACTTGTTTCTTTATCCCGTCAACTTGGTTGCGGGCAGAGGATAATAAAATCATAAGCAACATATCCTTCAATAATGTAATTTAAAACATCATGACAAACGGACAATTTTAATCAACATTCGTCAACTTAGGTTCATATTTTGGGGGTGATCAGAGAAGTCTAAAGGTTGTAGTTATTGCCTCATTTCAAAGTCACTTTGTACCAAAGTAAATTCAAAGTTATTTATTGGCTTATTGTATACAGATAAAAATTGAAATTGATATATAAGATAAGAAAGTATCACAATTCAAATAAGGAATCTTCTCTGATGTCAGCACTGGGAACATGCATCATATCTCATATCAAGTTCAAAACTATAAACTGACAATCTTCATCCTTGTAATTCAGCTATCAAGTGACAAGTATGTAATTTTCTGCTTGGTGTTTGTAATCAATCAAGTTATCTATGATGCAACGAACAAGATTTCCACTACTACAGAACAGGTTTTCATTTGACAAATCAAATTGTTTACCTGAAGCATATGCTGTCCTAACATATTCAACATTCACTAACACACTGACAAAATCTAACAGCTCCTCAACATGGTCTACTTCTGAAGACAGAGAGACTTTGGCTTCGAAAACATAGAATACAAACCAAAGTGAAAACCTACTTTCCATCTCAAGGTAATTTTATATACATACTGATCAATATTGTTGAACAAACATTCCGTAAACCAACTACATGAAGAGACAGAACATAACTCATCATAAATTTGATAAAGACAACATTTCTGCAGCTCACACAAAGACATGAAGATGAATATACTCAGAATGCTAGATGATATATTGATGAAGCTTCCTTGTGATCAAAATATCCTGAACACTCCACAATGATAATGTGTCTGTTTCACACTAAACCAATATTCCAGCTTCTGCGATACACAGCCTTAGTCTGAGAGACAAGTAATACAATAAGAGATAGGCCGAGTAGGAGCTGTGTTTACATGTTATAAGGGAGCTGAGCAGGTGTTGTGTTGGCAGACGGTGGCTGCAGCAGCAGCAGCACTAGCCAGCCCAGCAGTTGCTGCTCCAGGTAGTAGTACTCTGATCGTGTGTACACCACTCACAATGGAACTTCTAAGAATGGAAACACATTTGGAAGAGTTCCAGGTTGACGCTTAACTTACCCTCATAACCTGACCCAACCAACTGACATGCATACAATTACAACCCATATTACCATGCTTGGATTAATGTAGAAAACCACTTGCAGCTTGCCCTCACACACTGTTTAATGATGATTAACACATGCAGCGAAGGAAATACCTCATACTGTAGCAAAAAATGACACTGATGACAAAGCTACAGATGTGTTGCAACAACATTATTGAAAATTATTATCTAAAAACCAGAAGCCAACTGATTGTTCAATTACTAAAGGAAAAAAACATCAGAAATTATCAAGAAACTGAATGAGTAATTACATTTCCTTAGTATAACCTAGTTTGGAATGGGGTGTTCAAAACAGTTATTAAGAAACCTTGAGCAAAAGCAAAACGCTCTGAAAAAATTAAATATCTTCAAATCAAAGACACAACAATAATTCTATCAAGATCTTGTTTATAATAAGATCCCAATAATGTCACTGACAGTAAAGTTTATTTAGTATGCTAAGTGAGCGATAAAAGAGTAGGGTGCTACTAAAGTTGTGAAACTGTGTCAACAGGTCAAGGGTTGGGCGTACGCTAACCTACATGTAGACCAACATGGTGATCAATTGTACACACCAGAGTGGGCCATAACTTTAGTTCCATGAGAGGTATCTTTGTCAGGCTCTACCTTGATCACTTCCTTGTTCAGTACGAATATGAAGCAATCTCACTCTCTTGATGCATAAAATAAATGCCAGTCCTCAAGATATAATCATATACAAATCAGGAAGTCTTCCTCTTGTCTTACCCCTGAAAATGTGATCATACTGCTGTGCTCATGTTTCGAATGCTTGAAAGGAAGATGTAGAAATGAAACACAGTTATGAAAATAAAAAATCAGTTATCTTCAATGAAACATTTCAATAATTTCAAATGACAATAAATGAAAAGAAAAAAAACTCTAGAAAAGAGTGAATGTAATTTTAACATCATGACCTCTAAAGTTTAAAATCTGACTTAAAACTTTCCTAAACTTGATTAAGACACCAAGTCTCATATCACAATTTGTTTTGTATATGTGATCATCCAATTGTCTTTATCTTGTACAGTCAAACACATAGGTAGCATATTTATAGAATGGATTGTAGCAAGAATATTTAATCTCACAGACAGTAACCCTTAAAACAGCAACTCTTCAAAATGTAAAATCTCATTTGTTTCTGTGTTGCTTAAAGTCACACACAGCATTCTAAACCTGTAATCCCCAAAGAGAGTGTGAAATGTATTTGAAGAGCGATCAGTAACACCGATACGTTACTTTTTCACCAGGGACTGATAATGAATATTCATGCAGTCCTGCACTGTTTACACAAGTTAAAAAACTTTCAAAAACAAATGCCTATCAGTATCACAGTGTAATCCAGATACAGGATTATATACAAACTAAAGGTCACTGTGTTCTGTATTCTGATTGGTATAAAAACATGATCAAATGGTATTTGATTCCCGGAAACTGCAAGATTGTTCGCTTCGTATTGACACGTAGAAACATCGCAAACAATTGTTTTGTTGTGTCATCGGTAGTGGTGACATCATTCAAGTCATATTGCGACGTAAAGTTAGAATGACGTCACAGCTCCAGATGCTACCATGGGGACTACCTGAAACGGCTAGCTGATGACACTTCACTGCTGTACCCGTACTCGCTGTAAATGACTGTAGACAGTAAAACCCTTTGGTTTACTTTTTGGTTTACAATGTTGATAAACATCAGTGTTGGCCAATTTCCAGGTGTTATTAAGTATTTGAAGCACAGGAATGCATTTGGAAAAGACTTTCAAAAACAAATGCCTATCATCAATATACAGGGATTGACTTGGGCCGCGATATCGCGATTTTCTCGCACCAGTTGCTTTAAAATCGCACTCAAATCTACCTGCAGCGATTTAAAATCGCATCCTGCTTACCTGTATGATAGGAAGTTTTTAAATCTGTTTTACTGAGAAAGGATTTGTCGTTATTTTGTCCTGTCAAAGATATTCCCGTTGCTTTCTACCTATTTTTAATCTTCGAAACATAACTTCTGGTATGGAACACCGAACATCGTTACACAGTGCTGCACAAAATGAGCTGCGCTGCAAGGAGTACGGCAAACTCTGAACCCCGCAGTACTGTGTTGTTTATGCACAGTGCGACGGTGTACAGAGTTCGCATTTGGAAGTTGTGTTCTGCAACGTCACACAAAGGGCAGCTTCTAACGAAACCATCTTATTCGATATAAAAATCTTTAAATTCTTAAAGACTACGAATGAAAACGAAGAAACAACTTGACCCATTCAACACCGTAGAAAAATTGGCCAAGACATCGCCAGTCCCCAGGAGCTGTAGGTCGAAAAAACGACCAGTCAGTAGTTGCATGAAAATGATTTATACTTTTCGGAACCTAACTAACATATGATTCATTTATCAAATCTATCACTCTTCATAATGCCTGTCAACACTTATTACATTTAAGATAGCCATATTTATCGACAAGGTTAGAATTGAAAACTATTTTCTTTTTCCGCAATGTTATTTTTAAAAAAAACTATTCTCACACACATGCTTCGGCAACGGGTCCACATCCGAGTTCTCAGTGAGCAAATCAACAATGCGTAGAGGATATAATTAAACAAATCACATAAACTGAAGAATAAAAGCAACAACAGTAATCATAAAAATTGTCTAAGAACATTATAACTTACTATTTCAAACGTTATTGTGCGATCGTGTCATGTCATTCTTTCTCGTTTGTGGGGGGGGGGGGGGGGGGAGGAAACAGTATCCATTGCTGTTATCTGATTGGCTGACTTAGGTCACTTGTCTGAATTTGACCGATCACGATCCTTACTGCAGGCTGAGGCTAAAAAGCGTCATTAGAAACCAATGTTTATCCAATAAACGCGCTTCTTACAACTATGAAAATACTCTAGGCAAGGATACCGTCATTTTGTTGATGTTCAGAGCTTTCGAATGATACCCGCCATCAAACGAATCGCCTCACATGTTCTTCATTATCAGACAAAGATTTTAAAACGGAGGTTTTTCACGCTGTTGTATCACGTTACCAAGCGAATTGCCACTGATATCGGGAAATACACGACCATACATATTACTTCTGAAATCTTTCTAGAATAATTTTCTGATCGTGTATAAATGAACATATGAAAGAAAAAGTGAAGGGGATGTCATGACTTGTTACAAACAGAAAAAAACGCTCCAGGTTTTTGTTCCTCTGTGGTTCATCTAGACATATAAATGTCTATGCCTGCATTTTCATTACAAATTAACTTATTTAAGTTGTAGTCGTATTACGTGAAACATATGATAAAAATAACTTTCAGATTTACAAACAGTAAGATTAGTCCTTTCAACTGGTGTATGATATGCAGTAGCAATAATGATTTATAAGTTGATATTTTCTCTTGATAAACATAAACTTCATCTATGACCTCAGAGTTGCTCAGAGTTTATGCCGCTGGTTGACTGGTGTTGAAAGAGTTAAGTCGTTGACCTTGACAACCAGAATGCAGACACCAATTGTGATGCTAGTAGATCTACAGACTTTTAATTCATTGCAATTCAGGATTGCTTGACTTGAAATTGATTATGACAATGTTTTATTTGTCTCGTTATCTTTTTCTTCTGAACGATCATGAACAGTTAAATCTCATAAGACTTTAAAAAATCTCATGCTTTTGATCCCATGTGAGATTTTATCTCACATGTTTTCTGAGCCAGGTTTATCCCTGATATAGATACAGGATACAGGGTTATATCAATGATCTCTCATCGCAGACACTGTCTGAGATGTGAAATTCACATTAAATACTCATAAGGCACATCAAGGTCTTGTGGTCTGGGTTTGTGTCAAGTAACTTGAAAACAATCCAAGACCTGAACACAGAGATTTTTCTGGGTTACATCTTTTTATTCTTAAATACAACATTTCAGGGTTTGTTCTGGCCCCATCATCACTCCAAAACCTATTACTGCTATTACCTGATAATCCATTGTCTCAAATTGATGAAAGATGCTTCATAAAATAATTGTGACTTGAATGTATGTGCATATGATTTATTCATATACATTTGTATGGAGTTCATTATGTGTATTACACCATGATCCTAGCATCCCAACAAAACCTCTATAAAATCAATAGAATATAAACAAAGATAGTGAGAAGACAGACATATCAGTATTAAAGATTCAAGGCAGGTTTCTGTGATTCAGAGTGGTTTCAGGTGATAAGTATACATTCACAATGACCTATTATTTCACACGTTTTTTAGAAAACCATATTTCAAGCCATCAGATATACACTAATATAGACAGCTTGATCCATTTGCTTTATAATGGGAGTTGTCTTATTGATCTAGGTCTTCATATACAGGGCTAA
This sequence comes from Haliotis asinina, assembly GCF_037392515.1. Taxonomy (NCBI): domain Eukaryota; kingdom Metazoa; phylum Mollusca; class Gastropoda; order Lepetellida; family Haliotidae; genus Haliotis; species Haliotis asinina. The sequence goes on from NC_090289.1 coordinate 50,071,341, forward strand.
TTGTATGTAACAGACGTGCAAGTCATCATGAGACTGATATTATGCACCATGACCACAAGAATATTACAGTAGCAAAATTTACAGGAACACCTAATGATGCATGAATTTGTGTGTCACAAGAGATGCTGTCATTGTTTACATATACAAGTGATGTGAGTGAATGGCACCGTGCCTTCATGACGCTGCCATCACACAGGGACAGTTTGCTCAGTCTGTGGCTAAAGCAGTAATACATATGCAGGATCTCACCATACATGTGATATATTATAAACACTACAGGTTCGAAAAAAAATGAAGATGATGTAAAAAATGAGTCCATGCATTGAAAATATTACAGAACCCACAGTGGGTACTTCACTGAGAAGAAATACTCACATTATCAAATTAGTCACCATTCACATAAATATAGCTCTTTATCAAGGCAAGTATTATTCACTTACTTTTTACTTGCAACATATGTCACTAGTTAAAGTCACAGTGGCTGAGCGGGCTAGGCGGCTGACTTTGTGTGCTGGCAATTAGGTGCCTGACTCTGAGGGTTCAGGTTCGAATCCTGGATGGGACTTAATCAAAAAAGTACTACAATTTGTACTTTACTGAGAAAGTGAAATCCCAAATATGACATATGTTGCATTTGACCACTTTCTAATTGGCATCGTGAAATCGTGTTTTTACTTGAATTTGGAATAATCTATTAAAATGAAATAAGTAAAATGGATTTTTTCCATGCCAAACATGATAATAATGAACACTCTGCTATATCAAATTTAACATCAATGTGATCATAATTAATACTACCAACATGATCAAAAGAAGTAAACACAAAATCCTTTGTCTTCATTGCATTGCGGGCTTGTTATTGCATATTGATATTTCTTATTCAATACTATCAATATGCAGCATATTCATCTCTTTGTGGATTTGCTGCAACACTACTGTCTACAAAAATAACTACTTTCTAGAGGTAGAGTGTAGTCAAATTTTACAGCATCGTCCAGTCCTCTCAGAAAAGACAAGTGTCAATACTGAACCCTGTATCCTAAATGTTAGAATTTCTACATGCCAATTCTTTTCCTATTACTATTATTCATGCACACGAAAAATCCTAAAGAATATGCATTGGTTCCTTTGCAAGTATTTTTGTACATGATGAAAGGAGGCATATGTATTTTCTGTGGCATATAATCTCAATATTTCACTCAAAGGGCTAGAACAAAAAAAAGAGTTCATAAAAACTACCGAGTACAAACATCATTGGTGCACTGGTAATGTTATCAGGACAGCATTGTTCACGGCATTCAAATCTTATTGTGACATGAGGTGTTACTTATCTTGCATCAGAAACATCATTGTTGTAGGCTGGCTACATCATTCAACATACGTAGAGACAAGTAGAGCCATCTGAGCATTTGTCTGCAGAATTAAAGCATAATGTGAAATGAAGAAATATTAAACCTAGTCTGCGTGTCTGACTGATTTTACAAAACTTGTGTAAGTATTCTTATTACCTTTGGTCTCCCTTAGAAAATCCAAGAATGGATCCTGTTTCACAGAATCTGTAAGACACTGATATTTATACATTGTGGCTGTCATGAATCTTGCTCAACATTTACTAACAGTACTGAGCATAAATGGACATACCTGACAGATTTCATTACATAAAACACATGTATATATCAAAAGGTACAATGACATATATATACATGGTATTTACATATATCTCACCGAAATCCTTATTTGTAACCTGTTTACAACATAGACAGTAATGTAAGATACAGCTTACTGTTTTCTCATCATAATTCCTGGAAACATTCCCCAACACAGACATGAGTTTCACTTATAAATGTTACTTATGTGTTGTGATATTACCTTGACATAGTAACTGCACATAATCAATCTGAGGATCTCTGATATCAGACAAGTGTTGGGTCTGTTTTCATTGATCATACTTAGTTCCAAGAAATATTGATGTTCTAAATTCAATCTAAATCAGAATATGATAAGTGACATCCTCTAAAAGCAAGTAGCACAATAAACTGACACACAACAGATGCCCTTCCCACCTATTTCAGCTCTCCAATCTCCAATCATACCTGCTGATTCCAAGTGTAAACATAGGGCAGCTGCTGGATACCACTGCTATGTGATGTTACAATGAGGTCAGGTGGGAGACATGGGTGGAGCTGTCACAGGCAAGTAGCAGTGAAATGCTGCTCTGGTTACACCCTTTAATCAACTCATAGCTTATTGTCAAGTGAATATGCTCCAACGCACCTTGTTTGTTTCTTTCCCTGAAATACTTGAACATCCATGCTTGGTGATTTTGACAACAATGCTCCTTCAACATTTCAATGTGTAAACCCAACAATATGACAAGACTTCAACAGGCACATGAGTGGGACCTTATTCCCAAAGACCTCTGCGGACAAAGAAGGAAAATGTCTAGCCTCTATTCTTTAAAAAGTGTCAATGAAAAATATGTAATAAAGTCAACCCATTACATTTTTCCTATTGAGAGGATTTGTAAAGCAGTATATTAATTGTTGTCTTCACAATTTAAACCAAAGGATGTCAATTATGTGGTATTTTTAAATATGTAGCTTAATGCTTAATAAAAATGATCGGGCAATAAATATTTTTATTCAACCAAAATTACACACATGAACAGAGACAAAAACATAAAAAAACAAACATTTTCATTCATGTCCAGTAAAAGAAACAATCTATCGATTATCATCGCTGTTACAGTATAACAGAAGGACCTCACATCCAATGAGTAACTGCTTAACACCACAGTGTTTCAGTCAGTACCTGAAGCACTATTAATGTAAGAAATGCATAAACAGAACCACTGTATGTTTCTTATCAGGCCAATAACATATCATCTCTGCCTTATATTAAAAGAGCCACTGGTACTTATTTGGGATAGTCTGACACAAGAAGAATGTAACAGGTCATCTGGGTTCAATATGACAATTCCATGGACGTCATACTGATTAATACATATCCTTTGGGAGGACCAATGGAATATTGATCTTTTCATAAGATATGTTTAACTATCTTGATATAAAAAAACCCTGACTTCCCAATTCAAAAACAAAATCTGGTAGTGCGTATTCCATGGTGCTGGGTGCACTTTAAACAACCATGACAAATTCACACGCTTGTTGCATGTAATAATTATTACCCATATGGTCAACATATGGGTAGTGGCATACTAGTCTTGTATTAACCACATGGCCAGGGTAAGGGTAGTTCCATACTAATCTCGTAAATCACTTAAGTGCTGTATAATGTTGACCAGTGTGGTAATGGCAAGACCTGAAATTCTAATAATGTGATTGATACTACTTTTTCAGTCATTAGGAGGCTGTAGGAGGTGATGACAACTGACATGCATCATGACGTTGGTTACCAAGGGGGCAGTGGTAGTGACATCATGCAGGAAAATGCTGTCTTTTTGAAACCAGTTTCGGTTTGAAACCATTAAATTAACAAATATATGCTACTTTGTCAATTTAATGCATGTCAGATGTGGGTAATACATAAAAGACTACACTTGGTCTCATTATACAAAACTCGTGACCTCACTTTGGCTTAGTCAGATACCATAATGATACTTGTTTCGTACAATTTGTATGTAATGAGATCTGGCGTGCTGTATTCTCTAAATATATCATTGTAATTTATATGTTTTATGTTTCAAATTTCCACCACATGAACATCATGAGCACACAAATATATCAGCAAACTGGTAAGAATGTACATGTGTATCTACTTCCATCAATTTTTAACCTGCAGAGACAGGAAATGGGAAGGAGGGGCACTCTGCAAGCTATATTTTTCTAATTGGGTTACTTTTTACTGACGGCTCACAATTGCATCCCTTGCAGTCAAACTCATTAAAATGTGAATCCACTTCTTTTCTCATGACAACAACAGATGCGAAGAGGCATATCCCGATGAAATGTTTGATGTCAACTTTATTCCATCTTATTCCTCTGGCAGGGCAGCACTAAGTTCATTGAGAGTGGTCGATGATTATTGACAGTCACATACGTGACATTCAAGGATATCCCAAACATGTTCAATAGGTGAGAAGTCTGGACTGAGTGCCGGCAATGGTATTGTAAGGTGCCTCCTCGGTAACAATACAACATGTGCTCTTGTGTAGTCATCCTGCAGCACAAAACAAGGTCCATGTAGCCCCACAAATAGCACCACATGTTCCTCCAAGATCTTACCGCGATACTACTGCCCAGAGATACATCCACGAATAACGAGTAAAGATGTTCTGTCAGACAGTAATCACACCACACACCATTACAGACCAACCCATCTATTCATCCAAAATTATCATTGAACAAAAGCCTTGTTTCATCTGTAAACGCATTTGCCAAATGACAATTTGGCCAATACTGATGCTCATGTCACCAATGACATCAAGCAGTAACTTCAGTCTGTGAATCATGTGATAACACATAGATGTTGGTTATGCAGGCTCCATCTGTGCAGTCTATAACAAGGGGCACTTACTCGGTGCAGCTTATTGCCAATTAAAAGGTACATTGACCAGTTGTGCAGCAACGTGATTCTGAAGAAACCATCTTGTAAGATGGAATAAATTAACTTACATTACAATGTTACAATGACAGTTTTAGTGTGATTCTCATTCTGAACATTTCACATAAATGACAGGCTGATTTAAAATCTGTGATTGAAGGATTCTTGATACTGAAGAGTTTTTATCACAACATGAACATAAATTCATCAGAGCAGATACTTTAAACATCCAATGCTGAATAGACTAACGCCTAATCTATAATTTTGATTAACAAATAAAGCCATATAAATTGAAAAGAAGCCCTGGTGAGATATGAGATTCAGAAACTGAGGGAATCTAGACTTGCGTCATTCAGAGTTAGGCAATAGACCTAAATATGGTTCAAGGACAGCATGGCAGATTAAATGTCGAACTTCGATCTTGCAGAAATTGTTGGTTGCTGTAGTAGCACCCTGACACAGCCGCCATTAAGCAGCAGTGCTGGATCACAACACACTCATTGATGGCAGCATACTGATGGGAGCACACCTGCATCCAGGTAACAGATAAAAGCAGACCTAATTGCAGGATACTGATATAAGCACATCTTCAAGTATCAGAACTGGACAAAGTATGTTGAAGAAAGAATACCTGCATGCAGCTGACAGATGGCAGCAGACCTAAATGCAACGTATGGATGAAAGCATATATAGATTCAGCAAACTGTCACCACACATGCATACCTAATAACCAATACTTGGGGCAGTAAACTTAAATATAGCATAATGATGGCAACAAATATACATACTGGTTGCAACAAGCATACATCATAAATACTGGTTGTAATACACATACAGCATACACAACACTTGTTGAAACAGACATACAGCATACACAACATCAGCTGAAGTAGACATACAGCATACACATCAGTTGTAGTAGACATACAGGATACACAACAATGGCTGCAGCAGAGTTGCAGCATAGATCATACTGCTTGTTGTAGACATACAGTATACACCATACCGGTTGTAGTTGACATACAGCAATTGGGTTGCAGCAGGCATACAGCATACACATCACCGGTTGAAACAGACATACAGAATACACTATGGCTGTTATGATACACTCACATATTTCGTTAATCAGACCATAGTCCTTAAAGAATACAATTCGTTATTTGTGGTCACCAGAAACAAATATGAATGAATATTTACAATTTTTTTTATCTGAGCTTGTTTTTACTTGAGCCCATAATAAAGTATATGGAATATATACTAGCATTGCATGCATTGCAAGTCATGTTAGTTTGCAATGGCTGCCCATGATATTGTGGACTACAACTATTAGTGTACAGCATACTAAATTTGAGTGTCATGTCAGATCACCACTTAGTACTACAACAAATTTACAGTCAGCATGAGGGTCCCGTATTGTGCATCAATCACTTACATACAATATTGTATTCATGAATAAATTATTCATATTCATTACCCAAAATCATATTTAGCGCATAGTACATTTGTTGCAGCTCTAGTATACACCATACTGGTTGTAGCAGACATACAGCAACTGGGTTGCAGCAGACATACAGTATACAACATACTGGTTGCAGCAGACATACAGTATACAACATACTGGTTGCAGCAGACATACACTATACAACATACTGGTTGCAGCAGACATACAATATACAACATACTGGTTGCAGCAGACATACAGTATACACCAAGCTGGTAGTAGTAGACATACAGCATACAACATCCTGGATTGCAGTATACATACAGTATACACCAAACTGGTTGCAATAGACATGCACTGATACAGTACACAACACTCTGGATACTGGTGGCAGTCATACAGCATATCAATACAGTAGCTGTATGTTGGTGTAGTAGCACCCTGACACACAGCCTGCAACAACACACTTTGCTGGACCACAAAATATTGTTGAATGCAGCAGTGCAACAGTGACTCATAAGATGCTTTTGCTGGAACGAGCTTCACAGATCAAGTTTCTATGAAAAGAGTTACTTCAATGCAAGAGTTGTTCTTGGTGCTCCCTTTCTTATTATCTATGTTGTATCAATGGACTTATCCTGACAGGGCTTTTTCTGCCAGCTGTATGCATTAATGTCCAACATCTGGGTATGTACACATAGCAGTACCATTTGGTCTCCAGGTCTTCCTATGAGCACGCCTAAACATGGACACACTTGAAAAATGTCAGGAATGAGAACAACCATTTTTTTTCAGGAATGTCCCCAGAAAGGGCAGTTGCTTTAAAACCTAGAAACAATAACACTTTCTACTAGACAGTCAGTAAAGGTAAGAATGCATTTCATGTGTGGTGACAAATGTAACCAGCCATGAACAGCAACACAGGCAGCTATCAAATATTTCTTGAATTGCTAATGTACATTGGTACAGTGGCACTTGCAAAATCACTTGCCCTGATAATTTTTCCACTATTCCACTAATATTTTCTTGTTGATTATTTTCAAAAAACAATATAATTAACAATGGAAACTCCACTGGACACTGTACAGCGTGACCTACAAATTAGCTTGCCTGACAGAAAAAACACTAGACTGGGACATCGGGCCATGAGTTATTTCCACCCCTGTATCAGTATTTCAAAGAATGTTTCAAATACACAGGTACCATAAAGATTCTCTCTGGAAGAGACTATTCAAAGATCTTTATAACATGTGAACAATAGATGCCTAATTTGTTTATGCACAAAATTATGAAAGGAAGGACCCACAACATTTCTTTGCGAAAAAGCACAATAACCATCACAGCATTGGCCAGTCCATACAGATTTGGTTTGCAGAATAACTCAACATCTAACACATGCACACACACTGTTCAACTTCAACATTAAATTTCTTAAACTACATGACACAATAATGAGAGTTTTCCTCACAAATATAGGGGGCATAAAATCATTCACAAAACAGAGTTCTTCCCATCCTGCAGTTCTGAGAATTGTTTCATAAAATATCTGTGTGTCTGTAGTTTTTTTTTTATTCCATTGTCACAGTAGAATTGAAGGCTACAAAATTTATCAAAGTCAGGCTTCTATCAGTGCTTAGACTGTTGCAAACTTTTGTTGAGAAATAGATGTTTTAATCATCTTAACATTCAGATCACATTGTGGAATGGGGCCCCAAGTCATGGAGTCAGAAGAACTGCCTTTAGCAATGCCTGTTTACCCCTAACAGTCCCTAGTTCACAGTTTCGTAATATAATTTAGAAATAAAGTTCCGTCAAAAAGCAAAAGTTTCAATCTCAGCATAATACTAAAAAAACATGAAAATGCTACAATACTGAAAGACTAATGTATCTTTTGTCTAGCTGAGCTTTGTTTTGTAAGAAATATTCTCCTAGAAAAAAACATGTTGGTCAGGTGAGCTAAATAATTACACAATTAGGTATGAAAGGTGAATTACTATTTTAATTAACTAAAAGTCATACGCAAAATTTATGAATGACAGCAACTCTTGAAATACACAGGATTTCAGTCTTGTGAAAACAAAAGGTGCACGATCAATGCTCTGTGTAATAACACACCAACAGTTCATTGCAATCTCTGGCTGGCTTCATCTCATACTGCCCATGGACAACCTGTGATGATACATGCTAACACACCTTTAGTGAGAGCTTCAAAGAGCATTTCATGCATACAAACAACATCTTACCTTGCAAATTGTAAGAAGCTATGCCAGATATCTTGAATGCTTTTTGCATAATAACTTTGCATTTAAACTACACACCTGTGTGTGTAGGCACTAAAATTCAATTACCTACCTCCAAATGTCAAGGAGTGACTTAGCAGTCAAAACTGAGTTACCTCCCTTTGGTCACTAATTGCATTTTGTTAAGCTGAGGTTGAAAATGAAACAGAAACTTTCACAAAGACCAGGTGGAGAAATTACATGTATATCTACTTTAGCATTTTGTTAAATCATATTTAATTTTGTAAATTGACAAGAAGAAAGAAGGAATCTTGTGATTCAGATGCTAATATTTTTCTCTGTTATAATTATCCTTAACAGATTTATGTACCCTTGCAGACACTTGACAAGGTAAGTTTTAGGGCATATTACTAAATGTAGAAATGTACAAAAATTGTTGATGTGTACAAAACAGCTCAAAACAAGAACAGTCTTGGACGAGTTTGTATTCCAAATGAGAAAGTCAATAATGATTAGGGAAGCCAAACCAACAGTTATCAGGTCACATGTCACTAGTTTGTTATACTTGTTTAGTCCTTATTATGTTTTAAAAGCACATCAGGAGTGAGTAAGCATAATACCAAGTTACAGCTTTCTACTCTCTTCAGCTAATTTTGTACTCAAAACCTGAACCCTGAAAAGCAAAACAACACTAGTGAACGATGTGTTGAACAAGCTGATTAATCTTTCTCCGTTCTTATCAATGTCACTGGAAACTATGAGGGGCACATCAACACAATTAGCAGTAATGATTCAACCCTGTTAAACCTGCTTTGATATAGTAATTCAACAAATAATATTGCTGGTAGTGAAACAAACCTTTGTCCATAAATATATACAGAACACATCAAAGCTGCGTTATTTTGTTTTGTATTATCTAAGATGACAGAAGTTTCTGAAAGAGAATACTTACAATGGACATGCTATATTGTCAGCTGATTATTCCATTTTTGTACAATAGTTCCATGATCTGTATTCTTAGACTGTAGTCAAGAACTATGAAAGAACACACAATAAACATATAACTTATTATAAGCACTACCAATTCTGGGACTTTACTGGTATGCCAGAGATGTTATGTGCGTAGTTAATGGCACCATGATGTTTGATGACAGATTTGGGTCACTTGGAAATAGTTCAAAATGAATATATCAATTAGATTGGCCCTCACAGACCTGTACAAATAAACTACAGGTTATACTAATAAACTGCAAAAATTATCATGGATGGGATGTGACTCATCACTATCAAAATGGATTCCAAAGGTTCATACAGAGAGGCCAATTTATGAACAATAATTCTGATATTTTGGTAATTAATTGCTAAAATGCTGATTAACAATAAAAATAAATCACTTCAAATTCTTTACTTTGCTTTTTCAGTCATTTTTTTCTTCTCATGCTTTATTTGATACCATGGTCAAAAATACAACTTATTTATGTTAGCTAACAAACCTCATTATCTGTAAGTGTAACTGATTAAAATGCCACAGTTCTCAAACACATTAAATGTAAATAAGGTCATGTGAAGAAAGTGTTCCCATATCTACTGTCACATCAACATTGACCAACATGACGATAATTAAACAATACGTAATGATGCTATTATTGATCAATCTGTACTGATAACCATCCTTAACAAAATGGGGCATGGACCAGTGTCAGACTGTGCACAAGTAAGGATGAAGAAAACATAATGGAACTGTTATTGTAAACTGTACAAGATAAACCCGTGCGAAACTAGTCATAAAAATGCTTGGGATCCTGCATCCACTTACCTAAAAATGTTCAAAGCAATAAACAGGTCAAGAGAAAAGACCTGAAAAATGCTAAATTTATATCATCAGCCATATGGCAAGCTTGTAGACAGGTCTGCAAACAGGATATTTCAGTGAGTGGGAGGGATATGTTAACAAAGCGTGCACTGCCAGTATTCCAATTCCAATTGAATCCACTGGTCGCCTGAAAGGCTAAAGGGCAATGCTACAAGAAACTCAACAAAGAAATTAAGGTTTTGCCAATAGTCGTGAAGAAGTGTCATCTTTCAGCTCTCGCCCACTTTGACCATTTGGTATATAATACACAAATGTGAGAGTCTGTAGAAAATGCCACTGATACAATACAGACCTCCTACCTGACTTTCAAACATTATTGATTGAAGAAGATGGACTGTGACATCTCTAAACACAAGTACTTGCTGAATGGCATTTGGTAAGATAGGGAAATATACTAGGTTCTGACATCATAAACATCACACATGCAGCCATCTACATTCCCATACCAACTGCACATTTTCCAAAAGGAAAGGAAAGTCATAGATTATATTACTGATAGATATATATAGTGATGGATAAATTAACTTATCTTATCCACTTTAGCAGACATATGTACAAAGACATGGAAGACTGGTTTTCACAACTGTCTCGAAAAATAACTTCGGTATCTGTGAAACATTCCATGGATATACATAGACACTATTAGACATATTAAAATGGCAAATTGACAGGTGAAGCTTTCTTATGAACCTCATCAATCACTCAATTACTGATTGAGCACACAATTTGACTTACTGACTCTACATATGTTTTGTATCAGTTTTCCAAATATCACTGGTAACCCATCTTTCATATTTCACACAATGAATGTTTTAAGTCTTTATCACACAATACGAATGTACTATTTTGGAAGACAGCTTTCGAAAACAAGGTCATGAATGATTAAGAAATCAGAATGTAGAATAATTACAAAGAACTACCAAGGGCATGTATCCAGACAAGCCGAAATCATACTTTGTAGCCATGGAAGCAACAATATTAGAATGAAAGTATAATAGCGTCAGTGCACCAGTACTGTAACAAAGAACTGGGTCAGAATTATCTATCTGGCTTAATGTCACTTCCTCATAATTACATCAAAATGTAAGACAGTCAAATCTGCATCATAACGAACTGTTGGATATCACAATGCACACATTTATACAGTAAATGACGATGACTGCTTTCTATGGTAAAGTCAATTAAAAAAATGAAGTCTTGAATTCAGTAATAATAAACAAGTCTGATATTATATGTGTGGAAGTGACAGAGTTGGGCTTACACTGCTTCAGACTGCAATTTAATTATTTCACTTTGTCAGTTGAAAAGCCCAAAATGATACACATAGATGTTGACCACTTTGTTGAAACCCATGGGCACAAAAACTAAACTGACAGAAAAAGGCACAAATCTGGGATACAAATGAATGCAGATCCTTGTACTTTACACGGGTCACAGTGACCCATCCAACTCTGCAAAGCATGTTCATCAGGTGGACATTACTCCTGTTAAGAATAAAAATGTGGTTTATTCATATTCACGTTTTCACATACACAGTGTGGGTGTGTGATAAAAGCTATCTTTAATATCTATGCTTTGCAAACACGCAACAAACACAGATTCTTATCAAACTGCAGGTAACACTTCCTGGTTACCTGACACATGATAAAAAATATACACATTAAATGCCACAAGAAGACAACTTGAGTTTGCTCTAACTGGCCCAAGTTTTCATTACATATTCCAGTTCAGAGGTCACATGAGGCAGTTAATGGCTAGTTCCCAGTTCATGGGCGCAGAATGCATTATCTGCAACAGATAATTGTTAACTGTGAGAATGCTAGTTAGTTATTTATCATGATTACAGAAGATGTTTGTATGTGAGAAAGGGAGATATCAACATTGCATTGTTTACAAATTTCACAAGCAATGTTTTGATGATAAAGGAAAGTTCAGTCATTTGTTCACAAATCGTGTCATGAGGATTGTGAATCTGGAATGATAATTAACACAGAGCCACCAGCAATGTTAAAATCGTGCCACCCTAAGCTAAGCAGGTCCTCTTGTGTATTCAACAGTCAGCTGACAAGGTTGTAAACACACTGACAGCGACATGTGAACTACCAGACCAATGCTTCTGCCTTGCTCTCCCCTCAGCTCCCCCTACCTAGTCTATGCAACTGGCAACTAGCGCATGACTCATGATCAAAACACAGTCTGCCTACGTACAACTGATCTGGCTAAGTCAACATGACTAAGTTCATCGAGAAAATCAATGATCAGTCTCCCATACCCCAGAAACACATTTCCCCACTCAGCAGCCCATAATTACTCGCTTTACGTTAGAATGCTGCAGCCACACACCTTGAGTCAGTTGTAAGGAAACAGTACGACAGACAGAACTGGGTCAATACATGCACCATGGCTAATAGCCCTGCAATATGACAAGAAGCAAATAAGGGTCAATACGGCCCTTGCCAGTAGTGATTCAAAATCTCAATATCTTAATGATGAGGCAGAATCTTCTCTGCATAGATAATGCATCTGCAAAATGATGCTTTTATGAATACAAGTTGCAGCTAGACAGGTAGATCAGCAAGCCAAGGGTTGTTAGCTCACCTGGTCAAATTCACGATGCAACAAATGAAATGCTCATGCTACTTTGCATTTCCACAAGAAAGCATGTTATGTTGCCATCCCAAGATTAGTCTACAACCAAAATAATAACCAAACACAAGTAACATATTCATATTCACTCAAAAACATATGTTCCAACTGTTTGAAACAAAATGTAAATCAAGAAAGAAACATGCTGAAATCACAACATATGTCATATTTGGGATTTCACTTTCTTGGTAAAGTACAAATTCTAGTACTTTTTTTTGGTTGAGTCCCATCCGGGATTCGAACCCGCACCCTCAGAGTCAGGCACCTAATCGCCAGCACACAAAGTCAGCCGCCTAGCCCGCTCAGCCACCGCGACTTCCACAAAAATGAAAGTCGGACAACTGGTAGTCTAGACTGCGTACTTTGTGTACCCCTCTGATGGCTTCTGATAGATTTAATCTGTTTTCAAATACTGCAATGAAAGAAATTTTCACAAGTTGCTTTTAGTTTTGCTTCATTTATTGTAATACAATTCTTATTTATGATTTTGAAACTTAATACATACTGGAAAATCCAAATATGATCCATGAGATTGAAGTAAATTGGATTAAATAGCTTTTGTGAAAAGTAATGTCAAAAGGATTCCTACAATAGCATGGTTGGCTTAAGAGAACTTCAACCCAGTGTTATTTTGACCTACTGTATATTACAAGCACTTATAAAATGGCTTTAACAGCAAAGTAATACATCAATGTTCTGTTGTATTTTAGCGAAGATGCATTAATAACTTTGTGTACTTTCCAGTTCATATCTCTGACATTATGTCATCAGTCTGCATAAGAGATGATGAATGGAACACAAGACAGCATCTGAGATGTGTATAAAAACAATTAAGACTAATAAGAGCACTGAGTGAAAATTGACAAATATGAAGAGCTCTCCTATACAGTGAAAAATAGGGTGATGAAGATAGGCTCATTTAAAGAAATTTTGTTAGAACTCCACACAATCATCATGGCGTGGACTGGATACAGTGAGTTAAATTTTCTCCAGTTCTTTGTATATATTTTTCATTTATGTGACAGTGATATTTGAAGATGGGCTAAAAGATATGAAAAAGTATTACAGATAAAAATCAATTAAAATATCAGCATTCTCCAGTTTCAGTATAACACATTCAATACTTATTAATGATTCAGAAATATATCCAAACAGAATCATCAAAATGAACAAAATACAATTCAGAAATGATATCATCAATCAGATTTAAGTGATTCCTGTAATTCTATGAATGGCATTTTATAGCATTAAAGAACTGATTAAAGCTACCTTCATATTATTCAAAAGCAATGTAATGAAATGAAAGCCACTAGTACAGTTTTACAACAAGTGATGTGACACCACTTTTGCATACGGAAAAAAGTGATTGAAATCAATCAAGAAGTCAAGAGGTCCTTGTGATCAACACAAATGTCAATACATTTAGGGCATCAATGACCATTTCCAATACTAACAAATGATGAGATTTCATTTCCACTCTAACCCACCAAAACTACAACAAAAGCCAACAATTTCTCCTTGTGCATAAAACTTTTTGCCCCTGTCATAAAAGGTCAAGGAAAATACAATAACTGGAAACATTGTTTAACAGGTTTAGAGACTCTTCTGTAATAACATCGCTACCTTTGAGATCACAAGCACAGTTTACATATTATTTCAGAGTCAACCAATCATGTTTCAGGGTGTAAAATACTGAAGAGAACATTTGGTTGAGTTAATAAAACGTATTTCAGACAACTACTACAGTCGCTGTCATCTGATTTATTTCCAAAGAAATGTATTATTGTAACAGGGGATGTTATGAATATACTCAAAACATCTGAAAGCAAAATGTCCAATTCTTCACAACGATTTGTTATTTGAGCTTGTAGGGACATACCAAGAAAACATGAATACAAGGTGAACATAGGAAGATGGATGGATAACCTGCATGGATATTTGCACGACCCTCCCTGAAAAGACAAAATACAAACAAATGTTGTTATTTTTTCAATGTTGAATTATTATTTTTCATGACACACTCCTAATCCTCTTATAAATGGCTGGTCCCACTTGTAGAGGTGATATAAAGCATCTGAATTCTGTAGTAACCAACCTGAATGTGAGGTTCCATTAACGACAGACTATTTAGTCCCAAGATAAGTGTCAGTAGCATGTAAGTCTGGTCTATAAAACTCTTGAGCTTTGCAATGAAACAATTGTTAAACAGAAAAATGCCAGCCTTTTCAAAACAGTATTTCTTTTTATCAGCCATGTTAGTAGCCATAAGAAATCTACTGAAGATAGATGTTTGTCTGTCAGCACTCTTTGCACAGTCTGGCAAATATTTTCGTGATAATATTGCGTAAATGTTACACGATTGAAATACATGTAGCTGTGATAATTGTTTCTTAATCTTTACTACTGTTTGTCTAAATAGAAAAGTGTTTCCTTTCTTCACTATTCTCCATACCATTGCTTTTTTAAAAACTTGGACAGTTGGACATAACCATTTTTGAGAATAATTTTCCTGAACACTTTTTGTGTAATGTTAAGCTTACGTGTCATAAGCTTGTATGTACAGTTCTGAAAAAATGTCAATGCTTTAAAACATGAATTATATATTTTACCTTTCATCTATGCTTCAGAAGGCTTAGCTTGGAATTCCTGTTGTAGATAATTTATCTTGATCAGTTGGGAAGCTGACTTAGTAACTTGTTCTTTTGCTAGACCCCCCTTTTGTTTATGTCGTCCTTTATGTTAGCTTTCCTATTGTTATCATTAATAAAAGTAATCATCAAGCACTGTTGGTAAAACTTGTCATAGCATATTAAGCAAACTCTACTGAAGCAATCTAAGGGTGACATTTGTACATGTTAGGGAGCAGTTATGGCATATTTCTGGGTTCAGTTCTTCATGTGGGTTCAAGGTGTGAAGCCCATTGTGATATACCATACATATTGCTAAAAGCAACAGAAAACAATGCACATTTTCATGTGTTTGGACTGCGGGGAAGCCCATTGGTTAAAGTGTTCACTCGTCACACCAAAGGCCTGAGTTCGATTCTGCTAAGGGGTACAATGTGTTAATCCCATTTATGGGGTTCCTTCTCATGATATTGCTGGAATATGGCTAAGAGTGGCATAAAACTCACTCATGCTGTCTTTGTGTATAACAGTTTTCATGTTTTCTTATATAAGGATTCACATAAAAATATGACATGTATTCAAGTGGTCATTATTTTTTATACACTTGTACATCAGAAGTCTCTGAAACTGGCCCACCACCTGAAATGACTGACAGGTCCCGAAGTTCCACTGTATCTGAAGTTGTGCATCACAAAGTACCATTTCACTATCCAAGAGATTATAGAAAGATAGAGTAAGTGAATAAGGCCACATGCCACTGTTAACATTAGATTACAGTTGTCAGGAGATAACTGAAAGTAGACAAAATAGAATGTAACCAGCTGGTAAGCAGTCTATCCCAGACACAGCATTGACTGAAAAGACATTGATATTAGTTTCAGAATGGCACCGTTTCAGGGCAGGAACTGTTTTCAGACAACAGAAACTTCAAAGGGCATGACAAACCTCACCAAGACTAAATCAACGGTCTCCAAGAAGACTTTCTCATTCTGTGTACAAGTTCTGGGTGCTTACTTGCTGATAGTTGATCTTGTTTCACTTTGGTATACCATAATCAATGTAATTAGTGCCACTCACCTAATGATCAGGAGAGTAAACTACTGCATTTAGATAATGAAAGTGAAACCTGTTGATTATCTGTCTGGTAAGGTCCAGTCCAATAATGGCAATAGTGTTGAAGTACAATATCTCAATAAGCAATCCTGTCCGTCATGGTATCCCAACAAGGCTTCAGATTACAAGCAGTGTTAAAAGCCTAAGCATGAAGGTTATGTAGTCCTAATTGTAAGCCTTATATTAATCCAGGTATCAATGGAGAAGACCCCAAGCAATAAAATCTTTGGATGACATATTCGGTTGACTCTTTTAGCTAAAGTTTGGATATTTACTTTACTTCGGCTCCTAGTCACTGATTGGTACAAAAGTGAATATTTGTGACCTTGAGGTGAGGTGAAATAGGCTTTAACGACGAACTTCAGAATATTTCATTCATATGGCAATGTCCATGCATGTATATGTATGGCTGCTTGTACTAGCTGAGAGGTAGGCTGGTTTTATGCTTTTAAATTATAGTGCTTGTTCTCTGAGAATGAGATATCACGCCATCCTTAAGCATGAATACCCAACTCTGACACATTAAACTGACTCAGAGTTGACCAATCATTGTACCATCAACGCCAAGCACAAGGCAGGAACCAACAAGTATCATGTTTTAACCTGTTTTGGTATGACATGGTTGGGGATCAAACCCGTGTCCTTTTGCTCTCTGGGTGGACGCTCTAATCACTACACTACAAAGGCAGTTTGTCGGCTTGCTGCTGAGCATGTAAAGTTCAAATTTCAATGAAATAAGTCCCCCAGAGCTCCAGATAAGCTTTTTACATTGTGGGTATGATACCCGTACTTTTGAAACTAAATGGAAATTTCCATTTTCAAGTGGGTATCTACATCCATGATCTAGGTATTCATTTCAAATAAGTACAACAGATGCAAGATTTTCAATTCAATAATAAAACAAGCATTGTCACTAAGGTAACATAATCATCTGCCACAAATCATAAAATTAAACTTTAAAAGTAATGAAAATGAAGGTAGCAGTTTAAGATGAAGTTAAATGCACCTTCCCAAGATAAAGCTTGGTAATAAATAAGTAAATCCAGTGACCAGTTCTTGAGATATCGTGTTGACAAGCTTAACATGCAGGTGAACATGCTGAAATCATCAAAGTGTCTTCGTGGCCTTGAACATAAGTAAAGGTCATCAAAATCTACTGGGCCCTGCACGTTCCTTAGATGAAGCTTGATGTTGAATGTGAAGAAAATCCAGTGAACAGGTTCTTGAGTTATCTCGCTGACATGTTGAAATCTTCAAAGTGTCGCCATGACCTTGAAGAGTAGGTGAAGGTCACCAAACTCGACTTGGGCACTGCACCTTCCCTGGAATAAGCTTGATGCTGAATATGAAGAACATTCTGGTAATGGTTCTTGAGATAACTCGGGTAAAATGTTTAAGTCCCCTTGTGACCTTGAAATGAAGGCAAAGGTCACCAAACCTGACTGCAGCCTGTCTTTTACTATGAAGAACCCAGGTACCAAATATGAAAAGAATGTAGTGAATGGTTCTTAAGATATTCCAATTTGAATATCTGATATTTGATATTCCAGACTGACAGTCTCATACTATATCCACTGCTTCACACTACATGCGCTGTGGGGGATGATTTAGACAAAATCCATCCAACAATGCCAAATTATAGCTAATACAGCTTTATAATAGTGTTTTGAAACTTTTCTTGAAAGAGTTCTTGTTGTGATTATGGTTAAATGCATTGTCAAGGGCATTATGTCACATATTCATTCTACTGGTCAGGCCTGCGTAGAAATGGGGAGAGCACTCCACGCTAAAATCGCGTTTCCACGTGCCACAAGTCACATGACCTATTGACACACGTGCAATTGATTATCTCCGTAGCAGAGAAGAGTGTCATCTCAGAAAAACATGGTTTTATGGTTAATTATTCGTTAATTTGCAATGCAACGACTGTCAAACATTCAGAATGAACATGCCATTGGAATGCTGAATACAGGAACGTCTGTCACTGATGTTGCGAGGATTATGGGATACAGTCGACAGACCATCCATAATCTCCAGACACGTATCCATCAAACTGGCACCACAGCTGACCACCCCCGTCCTGGTCAACCACGTGTGACGTCACATGCAGAAGACAGACAGATTGTCTTATGTCATTTGCGTAATGTTTGTCACTCCACATCCACTGGGAATGTATTGTTTGGAAGTCGAGTGACTGCCCAAACCATTCGAAATCGCCTCCGCTCTGCCCATCTTCATGCATGGCAACCATATAGTGGACCACAGCGTAAACATGGTTATCTTGACACATAAATGTTACTGTCTGTTTGGCTGAGTGCTCTTCTGAGCTGCAATACACCCCACGGCCAATAGGAACTCATTCCGTACTTCGTTTTTGTTATCTCAAATAACATTGCATCATGCATGGTGCACGGAAATTACTGATGTTTTACAGATGCAAATGGATGGAAGGGAGATAACTCTAAATCTGTTGGGTTTTATTTGTGCCGTCTGCCATATCTAGCAATAGCTACGAATAAATTGCCTCGCATTCTAATAAATAAATTTTGACAAAACATTCAAAAGTAGTGAATTATAAGAAGGGGAGTTACATCATGGCGACTTACCTAAGACAATACCTACAGGAAAAAACAGCTAGATGCAAGATTTGAATCCTCTGATTCACTCAGGTTGGTTGAAGTGTACGATCCGATATTCATGCTTTAAACAGTTCAAAATTAACATTGAGGTGTTTGATAAGATAAACACATTGTTCACTGGTCCCTCAGACTCAGGGAACATAAACATCAAGGGTACCTCAACCCATGGTACTCCAATGGCCAGTGAACTTATAATCATTTAATTATGATAATATTTAGTGTGTTTTTTTCATACGCTAGCATTTATTTTTCTTGCATGTTTCAACTTTTCTATAGCATATTTTACGCAAATACGCAGCTTATCTGGAGCACTGGTACCCAAGTTGATCATAATGATATCTGCATTCAATATTCAACAAATACATATCTTAATAGCTACTTGCCAGCAACTATCACATCCTCGATATCTCCAGGGTATACGTTCCGATAAGTCTCCACTATACCCTGGATGCATCTATGGCTCGGTCAAAAACATTTATTACCTCCCTTTACTGGCTCGCATCCTCACAATCAGCCAATCAGCTAAGCCGCCGTTACAACTGAACCTGAAAGTGTCAATAAAGATAGCGGTTGCAACCGCGAAGGTTTGTTCGCAGTGCGACTCAGATTTATGAGAAATCATACACACACATTGATAGGTCCGAAATTTCAAAAAACATATATGCAAGCTCTCCTTCTGCCTCTTTCAGAGAAGCCCTGCATGGTTTGTTTTGCCAAGTTTAATCGGTTAGATAATTTAAAAACCGTAAGTGTGTCGTGATTGGCTCACTCAGCTTCCCAGCGTATACACCTGATTGGATAAAAAGTCAGCCAAGGGAGGTAATAAATTTAGCCATAGATGCATTCAGGGTATAGTGGAGACTTATCGGAACGTATACCCTGGAGATATCGAGGATGCATCTATCTGTGATTTTGCAAAGTTCATGTCAATGTTGTTAACAGCACATGACACCATTACAGTACTGTCCATACTACTACTGAACTACTACTGAACTTGGATTGGAACATTTAGTGTAACTCCAAGTTAGTTTATACATTTATGAACATTTGAATCTATTCTTGACTTAAATAAGATAAAAGATATTTTCATATGCACACTACTGGGCTACAGATATTTGACTGGTTGCTTGGGATATGAACAAAATATCTGAGCTCAAATGGTCAAGGGTTGTTGATTTCTTTAAGATCTATAGATTTATGGTCTTCAGCAACCCATGCTTGATTAATGGGAGTGGGCCACCAGACTAGTAGTTAATTTGGTTGACAACATGTCATCCTATCCAGTTTTTTAGGTCAATGCTCTGGATGTTGACCATTGGATTGTCTGGACCAGAATAGGTTATCTACAGACTACCACCATATAGTTGAAATAATGCTGAATGTTTGTATTTAACACCAAAGAAATAATAAGTCATATGGCTATGAACACAACAAAACACTTGCAAAAATATCTGACACTTACCCACTTCAGTCATTAAAACAATCATAAACAACTATTTTGTTGTTATTTCAGATGATGGAAAAAAGCACAACAGTAATTAAAGTCAACATAAAAATGAACGCGAAATTTTAGAAATTAAATTAGCATACCTTGCTTTGTGAAGTAGTGCCAACTTTCCAATTGTTTAATCAACGTGTTCTTTGTTTTAAGGATCACTGCTAATCTGATAATCAGCTAACATATAATGTATTTTTCAATCCTAACAAACAAGCTTAATGCAAATTGAGGGTTTACAGCATAAGAACGAAAAACCACAGGATATGGAACCTTGGACATGGCAAAAGGATCTACTCAAAATGCCACATAGAAAAATATTAGTAGGAATCATCGAGAAATATACATATCTGATCTCCTTTTCATGTTTTTAGCATTCACATAGATCCCTAAAAATAAGCATATCTATTTTGACCAGGCCAAACTGTTTCATCATTCCCAAATATTGAAACTGAAACCAACAAACCATCTGACGAAATGCCCAACTAAACTGAAGACATGATCTAAAAACAGTCTTAAATCATACATGAATTATATAGAGTTCATTTTAATGACATTTCACTGGTTTGGGATTTTTCTTGCGACCACTGCTTCTAACATTAAAGATCAATCTAAACATACAAATACTGACATCTTAACACCCCCTGCAGAAACCAATACATCCATGACGGGCTTCCATGTCTTGGCCTTGGCAACGGAAATGTAATTAAAATCACGTCACTACTATCACTTCAAACAACTATCACATACATAGTTCACTGCAAGTTAGTTAAAATTTCACTTTGGATATTTTTCCTGTTAGAGAATTAGATTTATATCTGAATGTAAATGTAATTCCTTCTGAAATCCAGTGTGCAACATAACTAGTGGCAGATAGCAAGAATCTATTGTAAGTTCATGATACCATTTGAAATTGCCAAACCATCAATGAAGGCATCTATGACCGGTTTCCTGATAACCTGACATACTTTTACCACATGCCCTCATTGATGCATGCTCCATATATCTTCCATGAAGTGCCAGCAAATGTGCTGTGTATCAAATTGCAAAAGGATATTTCTACTGCCTGAAATGAGACAATCTTAATATTTTATTCAAGTGATTAGTTCAATGACAAATTCCAGTAGAGCCATACTCCATGCCACAAAGTTCTTTAATAACAGATATTGAAACCTGTTGTGTGTATCAACAATGATGTAAGTTGTAACACATGTACATTTGTGTACAAATATTCTTTTAAGCATGGTAATGAATCTTCCACAATTAACGTCAACTCAGGTAATCAAGTTATGAGATCAGTTAACTGTATGGGACATCAGTATATATTACATAACCTTTGCTCTTAAACCTGATACCTCCTTTACAAATCACTTTTCTTCCTGGAGGTTTTTTATGCCAGTAGTGAAATGGAGTGGAGCTTCCCTTTCATTACAAGTATAAGCAATCACATATTTAACAGCAATAGCATTAACTAAAAATCAGCAACACACAATGCTTCCAATCCAGATATCTCGCAAAACAGAGATAACGAAAGTGATATCCTAAGTGCAATGATCTATGTTGTATCTCACAATATCCAGGAACCAGGAAGTAGTCAGGATTCCTGGTAATCTTATTGGACATTATTCAGGTTTAGCCATCAAGCATTTCTGCTACTCTTCAAAACATTATTCATGTCAGTAATGATTCTTCTTGTTCAAATTAAACAGTGTAGAATTCAATGACATCAGTATTAATAAAGCACACCTATGAAATAAGACATTTTCTCATGGAAGGTACTGTATATTTAAGGGAAGACCATACCACCTAAGCTGGATCACATAAGACTAGATCAAGACGACCTAATCAGTACCAAGTGCAACAATGAGACATTCTCCTGTGCAGTGATGCCAATCACTGGCTGCTAGATTGATGTACATCAAACTATACATAGACAAACCATGTGGATTTTGAAATAACTGAATCGCACATGCTGGGATCAAAAATGGCTCACTCCTAGTTCCCCTTGACCTTACTTTGACGATGTGATCATCGCACGTTTTGGGCCATATCGTGAGTAAAGTTATAATTTCACAATAAGTAAAGGCAAATCATAAATACCTGTCAGCGACGGACATTACAATTAACTAGAATATCACAAATATAACTGTAACTAGTGTGAAAATCTAAATTATCTTAATAAAAATACAATATAAAAACAGTCTATAGATCGCCAACAACTGAAGGCAGATCACCATACTAGGGACTAAGGGGACTTTCAGTGCCTTTGCTACTTGCATGGACCCTAGATAGACTTTCACCATCCCTTCATCTGCTGGCAATTGTAGGAACAAAAATGGTATGTTTTAAAAACCTAGTAAGGTTAAATTAAACATTGAAAGTGTTGGGACTTACGTATGGCACGAGTTGAATAAAAACTTCCACCGGCACTCTTCAAATACTCAAGCATATACCTCACAGCATACAAACTTTCCACATTCTGAAGAATGCAAGGGAAATAATTATTCTAGTTCTCATCAGTCTCAGTATGATATTCCACAAGGGGTGGGAATGACAACTGCAAGCATTTATCCTCAACCATCTTACTCCCATTTGAACAAAAATGCAGTCTATTCCGAAATATTTTAGTCTGCATGTTGAAACTTAGCTGTAACTGCAAGGAAAATTGCAATGCTTTATGATGTCATATACCAGCAGGTTGAAAAGTATTTCATAGTGTAGCGGCCACAAAATTTCCGAGTCCTGTGCTGGGAACTGAACGACAGACTTTCTGATCCGAAGTCGGACGCCTTGTCCACATGACCAAAGACGTTAACGTCAGCTATCTGACAAGGTAAGGATGTCATATTTGGGATGACTCAACGCCCTGCTACATACTCCCCCGTCAACAGAAGGCATGTCCCAGGTCACATAGTTGGGTACTGAGGCTTATTTTGTTCAAATTTGATATGAACCTGCTCAGCCCCACATTGGGCGCCAATGTAGCGGCCACAAAATGTCAGAGTCATGTGCTGGGATTCGAACGACGGACCTTCTGATCCGAAGTCAGACGCCTTGTCCACATGACCAAAGAGGTTAACCCCATCAGCAAGCTCACAAGGTAAGGATGTCATCTTTGGGATGGCTCCACGCCCTGCTACAATAGCTTTACTATCTTGAGTAATAGTTTCATCATAACTGATCAGTTAGACTGTTTAGAGTTCAAAGTTTACTACTAAATTACCCAATCTAAGAGAAGCCTCTTAAGGCATGTACAAGCAGTGTTGCAGTGTTCACGAATAGTGTCTGTCCCTTTGACAAATCCGGCAGATTTGCCAACGGTCAGACAGAAGTCCTCAACCTGCTGGCTCCAGTGTCTGACAGAACATATCACAATAACTTTGTCTGAAGTTGTTATTTGTGGCATGTGACACTTGTTCACTTTTAATAATAAATTAATGTTTAAATTGTTTGTCATTACATAATGTTAATAATTTCAATGCCAATAATGAGAACTGATAAATCTGAAATGTGTGTTTAATTTTATTCTGTGGGTCCTGTGAATTTTCAGTGGGTCAGACAACCATATGAAACTTACAGGACCCAATGTCCTGTTACTGTGAAACACCATTCATGAACACTGGTGTTGTGAAAAAAAAACTTCAATTTTTATGTTTCTCCAAGATTTGAACATCATCAGGCTCTAATGAACAATCTGGATTAATAGTCACAAATGGCTCATGAAAATCAAGTCAAATCACTATGGCAAGCAAACTACAGAATACAAAATAATACAGTTCGAGGAGTATAAAACACAACATTAAAAAAATTATCTTTCTTGTCAAGTTTAGCTGGTTGGTGTTGATGGCAACAATCATCTGGACTAGACAAATTTGGATGTCTGCTTTACCAAACTGCCTTGCTTCTTTTGGTGCTTGTCCATTTGATTGATACCACATACACTGTCATACAGACACTGTAATAAGGTTATGTTACAAGTATACTTTATGTTGTAAGGAGAGTTTGGTCAGTAAATGACCTGTGATGCAGCTCCATCACCATGATTTTGAGAACACCTGAGGGGAAATATTACTTGGTGTGGTACTTTTATTTTTTTATTCCAATTCAAGTGTGGTGTTCTGGTGAATGATCACAAACCAGAACAGGGTCATTCGATGGTAGTGTCTTCAGTTCATGAACTTGTGCATGTAAACACATGGCAAAGCACTTACACTGAAGTGAAGTAAACATAAAATCTCAAGTTGACATTTAAAATCTCACGTTACAATCAAGCACCGAGCGAATGTTACATTATTTTCCAAAGAAATAATGCAGGAAAGTTTTATTTTGAGACAAGTGTGTACCTGTGAAGGTACACAGGGAAAAAACATGACAATACATGAAGTTATGAAATAAAAAGAAATGCCATGTGACAGCGAACACCTCAACAACGCTGGCTGTTGATATTTCTTGCGCTAACGCTCACCTGACAGCGGCACAAACGTTCACTTTAGACTAACTGAATAGATTCGGACTCTCGGATGATGAATAATTACCTGTAACTGCCCTTTGCAATCCGCCTTGGATTTTCTCCTAAATCGAAGTTTATGTGATCCGATGATGCACTTTTTCAATGTGAAGCATGCACTCTCCGGTAAAAATCGGTGTGGAAAATTGAGGGACTGTCAGGGAAATAAGGTGTTAGAAGCTACACAATTGTGTTAAATTTCTTCTGTTTACATTGTCACTTTCTGTCATGGTAAAACGAGGTCCGAAAGGCCAACAAATCCTGGCCTGAAAGTAGAATACCTGGCTGGTACGATAGATGTGCCTTTCTCACTGAAAAATGGCAGGCGAGTGCTGTTGTGACGTCACAGGAAGTAGCGTTCACGCGCGTGACATCATGAGCTTTGCTGTGGGGGCGCTTGCTCCAAACAGTAGCCAGTTCGTATCTCATAAACGTATTCTCGAAATCGGATTCGGCGAAATTAAGCATTTCCAAAGCTGTTATTATAATGTCATTTATATTAGAATCTGAACATCGATTGCAGTGTCTGTTTCACCAAGCCTGCTTTGTAAATATATCTTACAAATATGTTTATATGGCGAAAACAAAATTTAAAGACGATATTGAAAAAACAATATTGATAAAAGTAACAATATGTACATGTGTGGGACGTGAGATTGTTTCCAGTGATGCAATGCATTTGTTTTTAAATACAGCTGTCTGGCAATGGAAAGAAATTACTCAAAAACTGTATTTTAAATTCATCACTACCGAATAACTATTTCTTGTTTGTGTCATCACAGTAACCTTCAAACGTATTGTCGTCCAACAGCAATTTGCATCATCATATGTTAAGACATATGGACTGCTTAATAATCGCAGTGCACCTTCCACCATATCACACACACACGAGCGCACGCACATGGATGTATTACATAATCTAGACTCAATACACACCTAGAGTGACATCGGTCTTAAGCGTGGATATTGGAGAGAAAGTGATAAAGACGTTGGGGTACGATTCACCAAGGAGTTCTATAATAGGGTCCGTGTGTACGATAAGTTTATACAATGTATATTGTAATGAACGCCCGTAGCAACAAACATGACTGATTCCATGTAAAGCACGCCATCTATTACACGCAACGGTCTAAATCTGCATAATAAAACACGAATAGCAGTTCCCACAAGCAGCAACACCGGACATCGTTATTTTGAAGAACTAGCATTGAATTTTTAAAAAACCTTAAAGAAATTAGATATGAAGTACATTCATAACAAAAATAAATATTACCCTCAGTCGAATAACATTGTTGAAATACGGGTGACTAATCACTGCAAGGGCGTGGCTGGTTTCATCGCATCACTGCACATCGCGAGCTACTAGAATCAGCTAATGTATGCGTGCCCGTAGCGTTATATCTGAGCATAGGAGAAACATAAAGTTAGTACATGTATAACATCGTAGAAAGCTCGGACATTAGCCTTAAAACGTCAGATAGACAGGTGGAAAGGTAGTGAGAAGAGCGAATAGATAACTACATACGTGAATAAGAAGTTGAAATGAATACTGGATTATTCAGACGGACAGACAGGTGGATAGAAAGACGGATTGACTCGCAGACGGATAGACAGGTAGATTGGCAGACTGATACATAAATGGATTGGCAGACGGGTAGGCAGGCGAATATAAATCCGTACAGACAGGAGGATAGGCAAACGTTTAGTCAGTTAGATAGACAAGCAGGCAGATAGATGGATAGACAGGTGGATAAGCAGACGAAGAGACAGACATATGTGCAGACGGGTAAGCAGGCGCATAGATGCCGGACAGACAAGTGGAAAGAAAGTGGGATATACAATTGGATTTGTTTAGATAGATAGACATGTAGATAGGCAGACGGGTAGACAGGCGGATAGTTACACGGATAGACAGGTTGATAGAAAGTCGGACAGACAGACTGATAGACAGGTAGATGGACAGAGTTGCAGATACAGACAGGTCGATAGAGACATGGATAGACAGGTGGATAGATAGACATGTGGAAAAGCAGACGGATAGGTGGAGAGGAAGGTGGACAGGGAAATGGATAGACAGGTGGATAGGTAGACGGTTAGACAGGTGGACAGAAAGCCGGACAAACAGATGGATAGGTAGACGGATAGATGGGTAGATAGCCAGGCGGATAAAAAGGTAGGTAGGTAGACGGATAAACAGGTGGGTAGTTAGACGGATTGCGAGATAGATGAATAGACAGGTGAATATGTAGACAGATAGATAGGTGATAGATAGACGGTTAGGCAGGCAAATGGACAGGCGGATAGACAGGTAGACAGGCAGAAGAATAGCCTGGTCTGTAGAAAGCCTGACACGCAGTTGTATCGGTTGACAGACAGACAGCCGGATAGGAGACCTATAGATATGCAGACGAACAGACAAGGAAATAGGTAGATCAGTATACAGGTGGGTAGGTAGACGGATAGAGGCAGATAGGCAGACGAATAGACAGGTAGACGGATAGATAGGTAGACGAATAAACAAGTAAAGAGACATACAGATAGGCAGATAGACTGGTAGACAGGCTGACTGATAGATAGCTGGGTTGATTTTAGAGACAGATATGTCGTAGTCAGGTAGATAGATAGATAGATAGATAAGACACAAAGGACATGCGGACAGATGGATATTATATGAGACAGAAAGGCGATCGATAAACAAATAAACAAGTGAATAGCTCAACAAGCACAAATAACTTAAGGGTAAGCCTCCCGATGACCCTGTGCACAGCTACACAATGAGACAGAAAAGACGGGTAGGCAGTCAGCTAGACGGACCAACAGGTAGATACACAAGAAAATACATTAAAAAAGATTATATTAGATGGATGTATATAAGGAATCTGATTGCCAGGCAGAAAGATAAACAGCTTGCTATATAGGGAGGTAGATAAACTAGATGGATAGACAAGCTAAGAACCACGTGGGCAGGTGGATGGATGACTGGTTTCTGAATGGAAAGAAAAACGAGATACAACTGCAAACCTTCCAGCGATTTATTAAAATACCAAACATAACTATCATATGATGACATAATTGTTGTAACAACCCCACTTCTCGTTTGACAAGAAACACCAATAGTCGCCAGCCACTGAACCGGACCGTGTCATTTGAGCGGTTAAGCTGATTGTGTCGTCAGAGTGACTGACATCGCAACGCCGGGTATCACACACACACACACAAATCCATTCATCCCATCGATATAAACAGTTTGTGCTGGTGGGATCATACCTCGCC
This sequence comes from Haliotis asinina, assembly GCF_037392515.1. Taxonomy (NCBI): domain Eukaryota; kingdom Metazoa; phylum Mollusca; class Gastropoda; order Lepetellida; family Haliotidae; genus Haliotis; species Haliotis asinina. The sequence goes on from NC_090289.1 coordinate 50,099,758, forward strand.
ATCTTCAGGAACGATAATCCAATCCCTAGTGATCAATATGTCAATAGACGTGTGTAGTTTGACACTAGTACTTATCGAAGACTGACTCGTCTATGCCAATTAATGTACACAGTAAAAACTTAATAAAGGACCCCTTGTATTTTTTGCAACGATAGGTTTTCAAAACGTACCTAAAACTTCTCGTGGTGGCCACGATGGAAAAACATGAGTTTTTCTGACCCGTATAATTCTTTGAGTCTGCATATATGTACATCGCTAACAGTGTCGTAAAACAAGATGTAGTCACTGCATCACAGCAGTCTCTTACATATATTGGCGAACCCTTGATCCATAGTGGTATTGTATTGGGATTGAGTCTGCAGAGTAGACATGAAATTTCCGCTGCTGCCAGAGTACATTCAATATTAAAATCCCATGTCTTCATGACACCTTAATCCCACTCCACACACCCAACAAGCCCTAAGTGGGAGTGGACTTGTCCTACAAAGCGATGTTAATGCTTAGATGATCCCAACTCCCATACTTTAACATCGGTGAACGGTGTGTTTTGAGGACCGGCGCCAAGCTGTCAACGCACTTTTTAATGGAAACGATCACTTAGATCCGACTTTGATGCGTTTGGGGAACGCAGGGCGGACTTCTGTCCCTTTTTTGTACCAGGATTTGCTGGTCGTGGGTTCCGATCTCAAATGCGTTGATAATGGCCTAGGTTTGTCAGGCTGTTAAAGGTGTCAAGTTAAGTATGTCTTCCACCTGGGCGAAGAACATGTAAGTCATGTGTCAGAGCATAGCACATGGATCGGGTTATGAGACACGTATCAATTTGTCACACAAGCATCAGTTTGTAAGACTGGACCAGTTTGTAACACATGGATCTGTCTGTAACACATGCATCAGTCTGTAACACATAGATTAGTCTTTAAGACATGTCATGTGACATATTAATCTATAACACATCGATCAGTCTGTAACACATCGATCAGTCTGTAACACATCGATCAGTCTGTAAAATATGAATCGGCCTGTAACGCATTAATCAGTCTGTAACACATCGATCAGTCTGTAACACATCGATCAATCTGTAACACATCGATCAGTCTGTAAAATATGAATCGGCTTGTAACGCATTAATCAGTCTGTAACACATCGATCAGTCTGTAACACATCGATCAGTCTGTAACACATCGATCAGTCTGTAAAATATGAATCGGCCTGTAACACATCGATCAGTCTGTAAAATATTAATCAGCCTGTAACGTATATATCAGTCTGAAATTAATGGATAGGTCTGCATGCCATAGATCAGCCTGTAACACATGGGTCAGTCTGTAACACAGAGAACAGTTTGTACCCCATGGATCAGTATGTAAGACGCGTCAGTGTGAAACATGAATTAGTCTGAGAGACATGGAGCGGTCTTTCACGCACGAGTCAGTCTGTAACACATGAATCAGTCTATAACACATGTGTCAATCTGTAACGCTTGTAACGCATGATCAGTTTGTAACACATGAATCAGTTTGTAACACACGTGTCAATCTGTAACACATGAATCAGTCTGAAACACACGTGTCAACCTGTAACACTTGTAACACATGATCAGTTAGGAACACATAAATCAGTCTGTAACAGATGGGTCAGGGTGTAACACATCGGTCAGACTGTATCACATTAATCAGTCTGCAACACACGTGTCAACCTGTAACACTTGTAACACATGATCAGTTAGGAACACATGAATCAGTCTGTAACAGATGGGTCAGGGTATAACACATGGGTCAGCCTGTATCACATTAATCAGTCTGCAACACACGTGTCAATCTGTAACACTTGTAACTCAAGATCAGTTTGTAACACATGGATCAACCTGTAACACCCGGGCTAGCCTGTATACCAAGGGTCAGTCTGTAACACACATATCATTCTGTAAGACATTGATCAAACTTTAACATATGTATCAGTGTGTAACACATGGATTAGTCTCTAACACATGGATCAGCCTGTAAGTCATAGATCAGAATGCAACATGGATCAGTCTGTAAGAAATGGATCAATATCTAACCCGTGTCAGTCTGCAACACATTGACCTGTCTGTAACAAACACATTAGTAAAAAGCAGTGATAAACTCAGTATTAAAAATAGTATTAAAAATAATTAAATGTAACGAAAACGGACTCTGATACTTTACTTGAAAATCTAGACTTGCCACGTTTTCTAGAATTGTCTTGACCTTTCTGGTAATATTTGTTTCAGGGTCTGTATGACTGACCGCATATATGTTAGTTTAACATAATGTCTGCCACCATGAACATATTACCATGATAAGACTGATATCACAAACAATCGTAACCCTTCCTAAAGTTATTAGCACCCTTCTTCACTATTTTACATGTCTACAGAGCATCGCATTATGTATCTATCAGGCCCTTCAGAATTTTAATCTAAATCTCATTCAGTATTATCTGTTACCAACTTCTAAAGGCATAGGTTTTGGTCCCTTGCTGACATTGATTACCATACCATTCGCACCATGCAGGAATGCAGTAGATGTTTGACATGCGAACCGATATTCTCGAGTAGTAAACCCACTCAGTGACTGTTTTCACCAAGTACATGGCAGTTCGCACAGTGCTTGATTTCTTCGAGACAGCTCGGTTGTGTTCGGCCTTTTCCGTAACATGCGGGGGATTCCCTCCCACGCATTTGAGCTCAGCGAGCTGAAGGTCATGGTTTGGTGGCCCGCCAGGCTGTTTTGACGGTCAAAAAGAATACGGCATTAATAACCTAACTGAATGGCATGAACAGGATCTGGGCAGAAATTAGTTCACCCAACCTGTTTCCTAAAAGCAGCGGCAACTTGCAGAGCGGAGATCAGCGTCCATATTCCTCATCTGTTGACATTAGGGACCCTAACCGACTTGTTGAACCCTGGAGTCGTGTTGCACTCTGGGTAATAGACTGCTTGAGTGTAGGATGCATAAGAAGTCATGTATGCCACCTTCCTCTCGTCTCCCTTTCTCTAAGCCTAGTTAAACCAGATAATGGTAATGACATTCCTTTAGTTTAAAGATAAACTGTCGGGAGAAAGAAAGAATACAACTGAAAAAACAACAATCCAAAACACAAGCCTGAGTAAGTATATTTTGGCACCACTTTTAGCAATATTCCAGCAACTGGGAACAGCAGAAATGGGCTTCACACACTGTACCCCTGTGAGGAATCGCACCCGGGTATCCGACCGCCCCCCAAACACAATACGTCATCAAACTGAAAAACGTTTGTTTTTTATCATTGTTTGCCTCCATCAAATAGGGATATATGTCTGTAGTATATATGGCTTGGTTTTAAAATATCCATATCTGGTATATATACACACAGATAGAGTGTCACGTTGTGACACACGAGCGATCTACAGTGAGTGAGTGAGTCTCCTTGACAGTACGTCGGCCATATAGCAAGGCGAACTACTTTTGTATTCATTGAAACTAAACGTAGTAACAAACAGACGCCAGTTTAAGTGACAGACCCCCGGGTCTCCAGAATCCAGATAGATCGACACATATAACCTCTCACCATCTGACATCATCGTCAAAGTCTGGGCGCAATGTAACATCACAGACCACACATGGTCGGTTTTGCAGATGACCTATAAAAGGGATTTATCTGAGCCAGGTTTTCACTTTTATCGGTATACTGCGTGAAAATTGACTTTTTACAAATGCGTGTCCATGGTAACAAATTCAATAACAGCTGGTAGTATAAAAAGATGGGAATTACGAAACATTCCCGAGACCTTCAAAAACTTAACCCACCTGTTGACCTATATACCATACGTCACATTTCATTGACATATGTGGACCAGATTTTCTATATGCTTTTGAATAGTATTGATTATCTTCAATGTCTCAATCATACCTAGGGTTACGTCCACCGTCTGTGAAGGGCACTAACTAATCAGTATATCTAGTTCAGCGCGTGTCAGCCAGGCAGACGCACGCACGCACGCACGCACGCACGCACGCACGCACGCACGCACGCACGCACGCACGCACGCACGCACACACACACACACACACACGCCGGCCTTAAATTATGAACGGTCCCTTATGACACCAAATTCCTTGTCGCACCGAATTTGAGAATAACTGAAAGGCCATGGCATGTCCGAGGGAATATAACTGGGCCAGGCGTTTGAGTTCACACATGGTACTAAGCCATGTGCTACTTGACGTTTCTCTATAATAAACCAGTAGTTAAAATCAGCAATGTACGTGTCTTCAACGTGGTCGTGTGCTCGCCAGCAGTGACGTGTTTAGTTCATATCATCGCTTCCCACTTAATGCTCATGTTGTCAATCTGTGGGTTGTCTGGTCCCAAGTCGAATATTGCAGACCACCATCACATAGCCAGAAAATTGCTGAGTGCGGCGTTATACAACAAACAAACATGTATCATGTGGTCGTCTGTTTGTCGCTCCGTGCTGGTTTCAGTATCTGCAGGGGCTCGCGTGTGGCGCCATACTAGTCGCACTTCGCAATATTAACCTGAAGTCATTTACACATAAACGTCCTTTCATTAATAGTCAAATGTTGTTTTTATCCACGCGAGGGTGGTTGAACTACTTTCGCGTCTACCAATTGATTATTAAGAGATCAAAGCTTTGCACCCCGTGACATTCATGTAACCGTGATAAGTATGTCTGGGAACCATGCTATGAAGTATATATCGGTTAAATATACACTTTTCACTCGACTGATGGCCCAGATATAAATGTAATGCATATTGTTAAAATAATCAGATTTATGCCCAAAAATGCTTTCCTGTATTCTGTTTAACGTGTGCTTATTGCACACTGAATGGCATACTGATAAGTGCACAGAGTTATAACATCAAACATTTTCTCACATTGTCTCAGAATATTTCTCAAATCCCGGTCTATGCACACCACTACATGCTTTGGGCTTATTTTATTTATTTATTTATTTATTTATTTATTTATTTATTTATTTATTTATTTATTTATTTATTTTGTATTGCTTGTTTGATTGGTTTGGAGTTTATTTACTAGATGTTAAAAAAAATTGTTAGTTATCAAGTCAATTGTTGCATAGTGTCATTTTGTCTTTTTTACACCTTTGACAGTATTTCTCATGGCGGCCTGGAAATGTTCATCAAGTCCAGTATCGCCGGATACCATGCCACTGGTAAAAATATAGATGACCAACAGCCTTATAGTAAGACGAGATCTCGTGCACCTGGTCATCTTCCGCGACCTGGGCGATTATACGATATCATATTCCATATGACTGGATCGGTGGTCATGATTTCAGTAACTGGGCAATCTAGACTCGTTATATAAAGCTAAATGACCGTTAAACAACAAGTAAATAAACAAAACCGCGATCCATGTTCAATCGATTTTTTACTAAACTGACCTAATTCTGACCCAGATTGTGTACCGAGATTATGCGATGTGAATACGTTCCAAGCGCTCCAAACATCTGTAATGATTGATTAGAAGATTATTCATTGTTTATGATGATGACAGAGTAAGCTCTGTTCACATGTGATATACACAACCCAGAAGATCGATGTACATAAGCGTGGCCATTTGAACGTTGTCTGTTTAAAAATGTCTGACTCCAGCACAGCTCTCTGAACAGCATAACGGTCGGCCTGAGCTTCGTTGCTGATGATGCCTTTCTTCCACTATCTTGAAATGAGACACCTGGTATCTATTAAAAACTATTACGGTGACAAATCAATTTTCATATTTCCTGAAATGGAAACGTGCGCTCATCAGTGACTGGATCAAGGTGTCTGACGTCATCAGCACGTTGTGAAGTCACGGCAGACATTTGATGTCAGAATTAGTAAACACGTTGATATTTGGCAGCAACAACATAAATAAAGATGCACAGGTTATTATTAGAAGAATAACACCCGCTGTCCTTGGGCAGACGACACACAAAGACACACGTTTGCCGCAGGCTTTTAGCATACTTAGGGAAACACGAACATATACGAGTAAATATGAGAAAAATAGGAAAAATGTCTTCTGGGCTTAATGTTTATTTGAGAAAGCTTTGAAAAAATCCCTATTAATTAAAAATGTGTTTCCATATGATTAAATGAACAGTAGCATCAAACGCCAAAGCCCATTATTATTTATTCTTCCTAATTCTACGCATCGTCAAGCAAGTGTAACAATGGTCAACTCGGCAACGAAATCATTGGACTTGTACAATGCCTCCCATATTTGTTGTTCCTGGGAGGTGTGTAATATATCTCGGTAATTAATTGAATAAACCCTATATTAACACCAACACTATTCATAACGAAAACACCATAGGTGAAATTATCGGGTGCGAATTTCTGAACATGCGGTTAGTCAAGAGGAAAGAGGTCAAATGTAAGTGTAATCCCACCTCACGTGTTTTATTTGGTCAGTTATCCGTCTTGTTTTTCTGAATGAAGCTCCAGCCTGTTCGCAGTCGTTTCTAATGTGTTTGTCAACCGTGTGACGTGAGCCCCCCATGCCCCACGCCATATCAGTCTCTGATGTCGACCTTCAGACTTACGCGGCACCGATTCACAAGAGTTATTCCCAGAAAAACACGGAAATGTTACAAGATAGTCCCAATATGAACTAATGACGTCATAACCATTTAGAAGGTATTGTTCTACTGGTGAGAGCGCGAGCTGTGACGTCATATCGCCCCGGTGACTATTGATCGTGAGATGGTGCCAGCGCGTTGTGACGAGCAGCCGCTTCACTTACAGACGAGAATTAGCCGAGCTTGCAACCTTCAGCGTCTGGTCACATGTCGTTCCGTCGTTAGATTTGCATGACGCGGGAGCACTGATCTTTGCAAGAAAAGATGTTGACGATTTTACTAAAGGTCAAAGCTAGCTGACCTTTTGAGAGATGATCTCTTTAACAAAACTGCGCATGTGTAATGTGCTCGCCTATGTGAGTCTCGAATATACATTTCTATGTTTAGGTCTTTCATAACATCATGGCATGTTGTTTTGCTGGTGACGTGAACAGAAGACAAAATTAATCACATAAACTCTTGGTTTAGGTGCAGGCATGACCATGGGTTTGGTGCGTTAAGGTATTTGTCAGTCATGTGCAACATATTGGTGGCCCATTATTTCACACAGGCCGATATAGAACGTATTGATCTCTTTGGCACGAAACGTAATCTATCAGAGTATATGACTCCGCCAGACAGGTGTGAAAAAGATTCAAATAGGTCCCTGGTGACAATATACGAACCAAACCTTTTAGAAACGCTTGCCCGGGCCGTAATGCGTGTTGAGGGTCCAAATTCCTCTTACTAATGGCCATTCTCAATTAAATATTGAGCCGTGACGAGGACGGTGTGATTGGCTTATCGTCAGCTGTTCTGTGACACCCGTATGCATTCGGATAGCACCCAAAGGAACCCAACAACATTATCTATTTTTCAGTTATACAAAACCGCTGATGTTAGAATCAGTTAATTTTTTATCAGAGATTGTCACAAGTATTTGAAGTCCATTGTTGGCCATCTGAAACAGATTCTCGTCCACAATCTAGCGGGGCACGGTGTCACGAAACGATCTCAGCATTAAGGCCACACATAGCTGCAAATGTGAATATCATCACACATTTTGTCGTATGTCTGTTAAATATGGGAATTACGATCGCCATGGCCATTTTAGCGTTGAAATCGCTTCTTGAAAGGGGGCCCCCTTGAAAAGTGAGTGAGTGAGTTTAGTTTTACGCCACACTCAGCAATATCCAAGCTGTGTGGCGGCGGTCTGTAAATAATCGAGTCTGGATCAGACAATCAACTGATCAACAGCTCAATTCGATCTGCTGAATAAGGAACCAATGACATATGTCAACCGAGTCAGCGAGTGTGACCACCCGATCCCCTTTTGTGGCAAGCATGGATTGCTGAAGACCTAGTCTACCCCGGATGTTGACGGGTCCTTGACGAGTTAATGTTATTACACGTTATATGTACACATGTAAAAAACTATGGCAACACTATATGACGATACCCCGATTACAGCGATTTATATTGATATTATAGTTATATTAGTGTGTAAGATTATTGTGATCTTTCGTGATACGGTCTAAAGCGTGCAATGAGAGTACCCGTCATTAAGCACCTAATTAATTATGCTATTTCATTAAACTGGTCTTACAGCTCGATAACTTGGAAAATTGATTGAACTCGTTGTTGATAAAGAAATCTTGGACCTTCTCAAAGATGACAAATTACTAGTAACCGGATTCTTGGCATGTCTTTGAGCCCGAGAGACGTTGGTGGTCATCCATCGACTACAGCCAGTTGGCAAGAAAACATCAGCAATCTAATGAGGTAAGCACCGTCAGCATTCAGTAACAACTCGAAGATAGGACAAGACTTCATCCCTTGAAATCAAGTCTCGTGTTAAAATCTGGCTTCCAACACGTCGTTTGCCTAACACAATCGTTTAGAATTGTGGTGGTATAGAGCTGGAGGGCCCATCAAACATCTGTTGTCATCACCACTGCACAAATTAAGCAGCACGATCAGGTTGGTGTCAGACCCGAATTTGAGGGCATCGGGAAGATCCAGAACAGACTTGACGAAAGTCGTTTTGTTTCGATCAGATGGCCAAGTCCGTGTTCGGCGCTGCAGAAACACTGCATATGCCCAGATGGGAATCATAGAGCAAGTACCGTTTTGGCAAGGGTCCGGTAGACAAGGCTTAGTCTACGGGTACCTCTCACCTGACAATAGACTGGACCGCTTGACAATCAGACAAAATCTGAAGGAGACGGTTGTTGTAGCAAATTTCGATAATCGAAAATCAACCTCTGAAACCCTTGGGGTGCTTCCCAATGCAAAACCTTGAGGTTCTGGTACATGTGCTCCATCAGGAATGGCTCACAATGCCTCAACGTCAAATTCAGTTTCTGAGATGCCATCAACGAGAATGGTCAGGAATTACATTGCAGTCAGCACAGATTACACCAGATACTCATACTGTGTTCGGTTGTTGTTGTTGTTGACAAACATGTTTTTTCTTTAGGATTGTATGCCAGAATCTTGAAAATATACGTACTTGCTATCATCTTACCATGGTCATCAGCACTTCAAAATGCGTCTGTGTTCTGCCTGGTTTGCTCATCAGCATAAAATAAAGTTTACTCATGTTACATACGGGTTTGCTATTCAGTTATTCCATTTTATCCAGACACTGTGAATTAAATTTTGAAAAGTACCTAAGGCATAGTTATTGATAGCATATTTATACTATAAAAAAGTAAGGGTTGCCATACCTTTTTCCATTTGTATAAGTCGAAATTCCGTCAGACCGACAGAATGGGCAATACGACGTTAGCAGGATAACATGACCGGTGCAGTACGGTTTTACTCTGGCATGTGAGAGGGCCAATGCGAAGTTTCGAAATTTCATTGGCAAAAGCCAGAAAGACAAAAGACTTTCTTTCCAACTCCAACTCCACCGGTTTTCTCCAACTCCACCGGACACTGTGTTCAGATAGTCAAAAAGTTAAAGGGGTAGTTTCATATTGGCCTTGTTAGAGGTCAGTCCTTGGCCCCCTGCAACATTACAGCATATTTCAGGCCATTATGACTTGACCTTGAAACCGTAACAAGGAAAATAGACATATTTGACATGATGATTGAGTTTTACGTCGCACTCAGCAATATTCCTGCCATATGGCAGTGGTCTGTAAATATTCAAGTCTTGACCATCCAGGGATCAACAGCATGAGCATCGATGTACATATTTGGGATACGATGATAGGTATCAACCAAGCCAGCGATCCAGACGATGTGACCCCGATGGTGGCATCTTACGATGAGCTTGCGATGATGATTGCTAAAGACCAATTCAAACGCGGATCTTTACGAGTGGAAATGTCAGGAGTAGTGACAGCAAATAACTACAGCTTTAAACATCATTGTATTTCATAGTCTCTGCAGTTAGTATATATTGTGCGTGTTTGGCTCAAGAGAAACAGAACACTGAGACAATATTCGCTTTCAGTCTGACATATATTTTTTTGTTTTACGGTGTTTCTTTACATGTTCAATACTGTATGCGTACCACAACGACACACAGTGGTGTAAAGTACTGTTGGAAATAGAAACAAAAAGTGTTTTGGCTTTTTTCACGTTTATCACTACAGTTTATGTAGTTGATATGCGAAAGTGAGAAATATCAGATAAAACAGTTCGGCCTAACTTTAGCTCCAGTGGCATGGAGATGGGAAACGTGAAAAGGGGAAAAGTGCCGAAATGAGCAAGTCCAAAGAGAATTATTTAGAACAGACCATGCCTTTATGCAAATTAGTGTGCAAAGACATTGTGTTACAAAGGGCACTTCTTAAATGCCCATTTTGAAATTAGACTTAAGTTCATTATAAACTATATTAAAAGTAATAACTTTCATGCTGAAACTATTAAGGATGTGGCTACCATGGAGTCTCACTATCACTACAAAAGGAAACAGGTAGGAGGGGTCGTCTCAAAAGCAAATAAAAACTAGGACAGGTGAAGCAGACGATGGTTAGGATCGAGCTGGGGGATAGAGTTATATTACCTAAGACATGACAATCCTGCAGGGGAATTAAAGTAGGGAAGCACACGGCATGTCCTAACATATATAACAATATCCAGTCCTGTCGATCTGTGGGTGGTCGTAATACCTATATAGTTTGAGAGATTTAATACGATGATGGGTATCATACTCTTTTACCCATCTAAACATAAACTTCATGAAAGAATGACACATAAGACGTTAATAAATAGAAGGACATGGTCAACAAGCATGAAAAAGTACAAAATAACTTTGAGATGACTCCTGGCGACAGTAGGCAGCGCATGCAATTCATGCCAGGTGAGTCAACGGTCTGTCGTCATACCCGGCTGAGCGACCCAAATGCCATCTACAGTCTGATCTATTGTTTTCAGCAGCTATTCGTATGTTTTCGAAGTTTTGCCCGATTTACGAGTAAACATACTTTTCTGGATATCCCCTTATACACATCCCACTGAATGCCCAGTTAGGCCTAAATGAGTTATTTCGATATGCATAATGTATCATATTTGCAGTTGCATAAATTTGATGGATACAGAGTAACAGCCTAAAAACAGTTTTTTTTCTATTTCCGAATGTTTTTACATTTCAAAATGTAATACAAAACCCATTATCCACAATTTTAGCATCTTTACTATACAGAGATTCTCGGAAAGCGTTCTCCAGCAAACATCGTTTTGGTGACCTGGAAAGCCTTCAACAGGTATTTCAGGCCGTAGGTGTTTCAGTACTAGTCATTCAATAACTGTAATATAGTCAGTATTCACGTTTCCTTACTGAATAACGTAAAGCTCCTTACACAGTCATTATATAAAATAAATGTACGAATAATACAACCAGTTGTAATGCTTTGTTGTTCAAGAGCAGAGATATTGAATGGCGTCATGTATACACCTTCAGACGTCCCGGCTTGTACCCGACTCTTCCTCTCGTAGAGACCCTGCAAAATGGTGACCCGTGGTGCTTCAGACGTCCCGGCTTGTACCCAGCTCCCCTTCTCATAGAGACACTGCGAAATGCTGACCTGTGGTGTCACAGTTCAGTGTGGCGAATGGTTGTCGTTGGGTGAGCCTCAGTCTTCACGATCTGACTTCACCAAATCTGGGTCGTTCAGGACGTGGGCAATGCTTCACATCACTGGTTTGTCTGTATTTTCTGACCAAACAACGGACAACTGGACATTCATTTCCTGACATGTGGTACGTGCGCTTTCTTTGGGAGACAGCTTCCAACAAGAACACTAACAATAATTTCTTAAAGCATCATACACAAGATGAACGTTAACATGGTTGTTGACAGTCAGCATATTTAGGGTTGCTTAGCTTTTGTCAAGTATATATAGTAACCGTAACACGATAACCGTCATCGAATGATAATTTGAGTCTCTTTTAAAGAACCGGGTGATATCATTACATGTATTTTGGAGTGTTCATCGTTTGGACTTTTGTATCTTGCTGATACCAGAATACCAAAATTGAATTGTATCAGCTGATGATGTATAAGCGGAAATCAACACATTCTAGTTCATTTTAACGCTTTTTTCCGAATGTTGCTTTCTCTGTAAATATTTTATTAGTTGTAGAATGACAAGGTTTTGCACTAGAACACCTATAGTTCCCTGTCGCATAGCGCTCTCGCTCCGTCTCTGTGAATGTGAAACGGTATCCCTTTCTGGCCTATGAGTGAAACTGTAATGTATTTTAGCGTTGTATTTCACAGGTACTGCCTAGAAGCACTTTTAAAATAATGAAGTTGAAACATGATTTATACTTAAAACGTGTCGCTTCTTTTTCCAAGGTAGTTAATAGGTTTAATAGGAGGCCACTCTGCTTCACATGGGCAGGTATTAACTATTGTCAGGGAAACTGATCCGGAAGAAGCATATGCATTACAATGATAACATAGCCGTCGCGCAATGCAACTGGTAGCATTCCAAGGGTGAGAGATTGAGTTGCGATTTACGCCGCTTTTAGCAATATTTCGGGGATATCACGAGTAGGGACATCAGAAATTTACTTCTTATCTTGTACCCATGTAGGGTATCAAGCATGACGAGCTGGGTTACCCCACCTTCCCCACTATTCTTAGAGGTGGAGTAAAGTGAAATGACTCTTACCCGCCATGTGAGCCCTAACTGAAATATTAAAATTGGTCAACAATGTGTAAAAGTTTGGCAACGCAAGCATTTTAGCTACGCTGTTATGATCTATTCAAAACTAACTCATTTAGTTCTTCCAAAATGCTAGTACTTTGACTGCCTACTGTTTTGTATGGTAGAGAATTTGGGGTAGGACTTATTTTCATTGTGTAGGAAAGGTACAAACTACATTTCTAAAACAATTTCGAAATCTAAGTAAATTTGCTTCTAATAATGCTTTATATTGGAGAAACTGGTTGATGTATTATTTTAGTGTTCAGAATACGAGCAGTTTAATATTGATTAAAGTTGGTAAAATGTGTTTTATAAGGTATCCTAAACAGGTTATCTTTTTTTAGAAATCACAAAATGATATTGGTAAAGTTAACTGGGTTTCTAATGTTAGACTGTTACTCTTTTCTACTGGATTTTTCTGTGTATGCCTTGCCCAAGGGGTTGGCAATGAATACTGTCCTATATCTCTTTCCAAACAGCGCCTAAGTGATATTTTCATTCACATTTGGTTTATCTTCATCAGTACTTCTACATATTTAGTCGTCACGATATTGCCGCTGTGACGTTAAATATTAACTCACTAACTCTACATATTTAGAATCGTATGCTTTTGATAACTCTTTGCTAGAACCAGAATTGTATATTTTAAATTTCCGTGATAAATCTCTGTTAAGAGCTTCATGTAAATCAAGAACTGGTTTTCATGATTTCTGTATAAACAGAACACATAAACGTGGTATTTCTATAGAATTGTATTTCTAATGGTACTACATGCGATACAGAGGATGATTTCCATGTCATGTTTGTGTGCACCAAGTTTGCGAGAAAGGTATATGCCTTTTCTTTCAAACACTGGAACAGACCCACATTCACTGACAAATTTGTTAAATTCTATGAATATTATGACTGCTAAGTCTGCGAGAATGTTTATCTGAACACCTCCTTTCGCATGTCGGAGGAAGAGCGTTAACACCAAAGACCGGGGACTCTTGAGGCACAGGAGCCTACACTGAATGTGTTGACACACTTCAAAGTAATGTGTGACAATCGTAGCATCCTGCACATGTATGCATTTGTATGAAAACACCTTGGCTTCAGTCGATACACCACCAAGAGGCTTCTGCATATTTCCATCTGCCGAAACATTGACGGTAAGTAAATAATCCAGGTAGACTGGTGTATTTTTCCCACTACACTGTAAAACCGACAAATGTCGTGTGCATACCAAGAGCAGTGTCGTTAGGCGTGAGTTTCAGATTGATAGGGGTTTTTTTTTTTGTTTCCAAGATAAAGCAATATTTCTGATGACAGTAACTGACAGATACTTGCTAAAGACCTTTCAAAGACCCCCCCCCCCCACCCCCGTCCTAGCACAGCAGCAGGGACATTTGCCATGTTAGCATATGGTACTTGTGTTCTCTGATTCACAGTGGGAAATATTCAAATCAACAAGACGACCATCTTGATTAGGAAGAAAATCTGATTGTATCAGATCCTAAATCTGATAGGATTTTAACAGTATCAGATCCTAAAACTGTATACAATGCCCCAACCTCATATCTTTCAATGAATTCTAATTATTAATTATTAATAATTATTTTGTTTCTTTCACACTTAACTATAGCATACTTAATGGACAGAAAGACTTTCCAGTAGAATTAAATTCAAGCGATTGATTTCTTTCTTTAAACAACATTTTCTGCGATTGCACGTGTGTATTGTTATTGTTTTGCAGATTCATATCTGCACATCAAAATTTTTCTCATCCTTTTTTGTGTATTTTGTAACTTAGAATGCCTATCTGGAAGACAGATTTCAGATTTAAAAATCTTAATGTAACATTAACTTTCTCATACACTTTAGTACGTTTCTTCTTTCTTTCAGTTTTGCCATTATTGGTGTGTGTTTTGTCACTTGTATGAGGGCAAGGCATTCCCTTCACAAGAACATAGAATTGGTGTGGTGATTCTCACAAAGGGATTCCTAAATCGATGTGTATATGTCAACTGAAATTGTATTAAATTCTCTTATTTCACAATTTGTACATAAATGGAACAGAAAAAAGGCTTGTCAGTTCCATATTAATTTTCAGATCGTACTCAGCCATTAAACGCGCGGGAACAGTTGCGGAAACTTGGGCTGTACCATCACAGCGAGGCCATTTTCACAAAGCTGTCATATCGTCTCGTCGTCGCACGTCGACTGTCGCATTTTGAAGTATGTCCTCTTTACAGTGAATATAGTTATAGATATTAATACTGTGGTAAGAAGCCCCTGGTCAAATGTTTATTGAATTGGTGAGATTAAGCGATAAGGATAGACACATACGAGTTTCGGTCTCTCTTAAAATGTGTTCTTCGATCGAAACAAAACATCTGTGAACACATAATCATATACGTTGCAATAAGATCTATATCCTCCGTGTGGCGCAAATGCTTGTCTTTACCTTGCTGATGTACTGTTAGCCTCATGGTCATCAAAACGTTATACTGAATGAGGAAAAGACAAGTCATTATATGCCCTTGTCATAACACACTTATTTCCCTTCCTGGGTACTCGATTCCTAGACACAGGACTCGATTCCAGCTGTACCCGACCCGGATTCGAGTACCCATCCCAATCCTAGAATTTTTACGCTGCTTTAAGCAATATTCCAGCAACACAGAGGGGGTCACCAGAAATGGGTATCACACATTGCACCCATGTGGGGAATCGAACCCGGGTCTTCGGCTTGACGAGCGAACGCTTTAGTCACTAAGCTACCCCACCGGAGTGACATCAGCGTGACACTTCGTGACATCCGAGTACCAAACCTATTACATAGTTCTTGTATAAACTCTTAAATGATAAGAGGCAGTCTGTTTCGGTTTATACCCACGAACTCAAGTTTGAAAAAGGAGAGTTGTTATTACATTCATTCATATGTTACCAGTATCTGTTCAGAAACAGTGGTGGTTGTTATGCACTGACGCTTTTAACGACCGACCTGCATCAAGGTATATATGGTCACTGTCAGCTGCTTAATAGATACCATTTGGGTCGAACAACGGTTTCCTGGGCCATTCTTTAGTCAGGCGAAAACCTAGAGAAACTCCAGTCGCAGATGTATTTAGCAAGACAACCAACGATTCTGACTAAATTGGGATGTCTATTAGATTTATGCCTCTAGAGGCGGTTCCGGATACGAAGAAGGTGCGTAACTCTGCACTGCTTGTCGCTGAGCCTGAGACACCTGAGAAACTGGAGGCTTGCTAACCTCATAATAAAGTATCACGGGAGGTTTGAGACTAATTTTACCGCGATATCAGTCCAAGAATCTTAATTGTGACGTCAACCCAATTTCACATTACCTTGTATTTGCTTGCAGAAGACCCCCCTGAAGGTTCGGATTACAATTAACGTTCAACATCGTCATGAATGGTGGCTGACGGGATCGAGTTCATTTATTTCGTAACAGATGCTATTTGCGCCTTTCGTGAATTGGGTGTTAAGGACACACAAAATGTTTCAAAATACTGGAACCATCCTTAAAGTTGACACACTCAGAGAAATGTTCTCAAAAAAATCATTTTATTTACTATTTATTCACTGGATTTTCTGTTACAGACTCTATCATTTGTCGAACGCCACGTACCTATACCAGGAACATATTTGACAGTGGCCTTAAACAAGAAACAAAGAGACAGGATATATTGGCAGTTTCCCTCATTCCTTCCGGTGCCACTTTATATAAATAGTGATATAAATAGCAGCACGTCATAAAGTTGCTTATTGGGTGCTCATGCTCTCGTAACGATGTTTGTGTTCACTGGTTGACGAAATTCAAAACCAGATCCTTGTGGAAGAAAAGGGAAACTATACTTTAGCATACCGTACACGCGATAGATTCTGAAACGACCGATGACTATTATATAGTGACAGGGCTAAAATTACCCCCATTGCAAAGACTGATGCTCATAATATCGATCACTGGAGTATGCCAACATGAGGTTTTATGTAAATAGCCCCCTTCCTGTATATGGAATATTTCCCAAAACATTTTCTCTTCTGATTTCCAGTTGGTCATTAATTGTCTAAACTTGTAAAGTTCTATCTTTGAAATTTAACGAGAAGAACGATCTAATTGTCATCATATATAAGCTACAGACCCCCCAGGTAGCTAGACGGTCCAATGACATGTTATGCAACTATTTGGAGATTGTTTGATTAATCAGATCAGTTTTGAAGAGGTAAATGAGAAAGGAGGAAACAAGAACATTCGGAAGCGTGTATCTTAGAAACAGTCAGATGGAATATTCTATGATTGACATTCTTGAAGATGATTTCACAGAATCTTTTGTCTGTCTGAAGGTAATACAAGGGACGGTAACAATTATACACAGATGTTCTGTTTCATAGTTTCAGAACCTTAGCTGTAACGATTCACTCCGTGAGGCACACAATCCTGTGTTCTAAAAACATTTCCGCCTTTTCTGCTGAAGGTAGGTAAAAAATTAATGAGCGAAGAGCGACGGGAAGGAAGCAAAAGAGTGAAAGAATTGGGTTATAGGCCGCTTTGGGCAGTGATCCGGTTACATCAGGGCTTTGGGTCTTGAAGTGGGAGAAAACCCCAAATTGATACAGGTCCCAGATGCGACCTCAAGAAGTGGTACTTACAAGCCAAGACACAATAAAGGCGAATCCAGGCTTGACCCCACAAAAATTGATTTCTGGCAGCCTTGTCAGGCCTACAAATGTCACTCCACACGTAAATCTAAATATGCCGATTAGCCGAACCTGTATAAGCCTCCAGTCAACAGCACTTCAAATTGACTCGCCGGAGATTGCTTCCTTCTATGAATACAATACTACAATACCTAAACACCTGTATGGCATATATATGCTTCATCTCTGCAGAGTGTATTGTCGAATGTACTCTTAATTCAATGCAATTGGATTTTTTACCGAAACCAATAAGGTTTGGTTAAGATTTCCCAAGGGTTAATGTATCATATTTTCATGTGTCTCAAAAGAACACTGACCTCGCAGGATGTACATTCACAAGACGTCATAATGCATTGCTGAACAGGTGTGTGTCTCTAACCAAGGACTACGGCATGTGGTGTCAGACCAGTATCTGCGTGGCTGTGTGCACCGCGTTGTAGGACATCAGATCGTACACGTCCACTTACATGCTTCATTTACCTTATCCCCGCCAACAATTATTGTGTCATCAAGTATTTCCATCAAAGCGCACGGAGATCGATAGATCGATATCTCTTGTCAGATCATATGTTTTGCACGGAATGTATGTGGCGTTATAAGCCGACAACAGCCCCTGTGGGTCATACGAACGTTCAACGAGCATTAGGATGCCTTTAATGCAGTCGTGACCATCTGTATCCGTCTGTTCGTTATCTATTTTCAACCCTTTTTACGCCATTCATTCATTGATATATATATACTTACAGTCTAAAAATAATCACCAACACATTGTGGCTCAGAAAGGCAGACATTAGAGGGAGAAATACGTCTCATTTATTTTCTTAATTATCAGCTATAACGTTTTGTGAGAACGAATAGGGTCCGTCGCTTTCCAAGGATTGTTTATCATTAGGTGCTTGTAACAATACCATGAAGCATTTGATTCAAATATTTCGTCTAAGTCTGATATAATATGCCTGGTAGACATTTGGTTTCCAAAAACATGATGAAACTGATACTGGTGTGAATTCTCATGTAAGGTAGGGACCCAAACTTGTGTGCCTGCGTTCAAGGGTGCTTAGCATTATTTTTTTCAAGAAAGAGTTACCAATGTTTTGTAGGGACCTGGGTCCGATTCACAAAGCGCCCGTAACGGTACGATTTGCTGTATGTTTAACATAGGGTTACTAATGTCGTATCGCTTCGAACGTTTCGTGGATCCGGGTCCCAGTTTGTGAAGAAGTCCTTACAAAATATGGGAATGCCTGGCATTGATAGGGCATCATTCTACGTACAAAAACAAGATCATGGGCAAATTAACACAGGTCCGACAGCACAAGTGTGTTTCGGGGTATCTATCAGGTTCACCAATATTAAAAAGGCACGAGTGGGGTCAAGCTACTAATATTTCTAGTGGTACACAAAAGATGTAAGGTAAGCAGAGTAACCTCCCTTTGTAAACATTTATTACACATGGTGTGCATACATACGATCTATTGTGAGCAACAAAATGTCGTTGTCCAGAAATATCATCAAATTTAATACACATACGTCAGCAAGAGATAAATTCTACAGGTAAAGTCACAATCGACAAAATATCATCCACTTGGCAGTATGCAATCGAAATAATATCCTCTTGCCAGATTTCTCTTGTGAACCATAATGTGTCCAAAGTACACATATAAGAAGGTCTCGTTAATCGTTTTAGAATGTACGCAGTCTTGTGGAATTCAAAAGAACTCTGTTCAAAAGTGCTGTGCGAATTCAATTCGGGTCCATTCCGTATCTCAACTGTAGTTAATTGATGCTGTCACCGATATCGGATATTCCCGTTTCATGGTTAAACTTAGATGTAAGTAGCGATCGATCAGTCTTTAGATAATCAAAACTGGACGATACAATCAGATGATTGACATCATGTGTATTCATCTGTGTATGTGACATATGATGACAGCAGGACAACTGTAGAAAATGTTCTTACTGTTTTGAGGTTAATGCAGTCACTTTTCACAGATAAGACCCAGTTTTGATTCCCCTCATGGGGATAATGTGTGAATCCCATTTCTGGTGTCGACAGTCATGACATTGGTGAAATGTTTAAAAAACTGCGTAAAACCAAGCTCACTCACTCTTTACCATTTTCATTCCAGGATAAATTTAGGAGTGAACAAGTGTAAGGCTCACACAACTAATATAAAGGATTGTATTGTATTATGTATGTCTAGAATTTATTATGCCATTGGTTGGGAACCAGATTCCGTAATCATACCCTTACGACAAGCATGACTTGCAGAAAACCATTTCTAACATGAAACCTTATGAGGTGTTAGAAATGTTAAACTGAAATATTATAATCAGTTGCTGTATATAAGTTTAGCTAGCAGACAAGTTTGATTTTGAATGATGTAAATTAAACTTCATGAGAATCCAAGCATGAAGCTTATATAGAAATGAGAGAGGGAAATGCAGATAGAAATGGTGTGGTGTATATAGAATTAACTCATTTTTACATGTTTGAAAAAAGGAATCATTTGGTGGCAAAGATTCAAATTGTCCAACTAGTTTTGATCTACTAAATACAAATGATGTCTCAAACTATGGGGCATGTGTAACTCCTGACTTTTCTATATCTGAGCTTGAGGCTGACCCTCTTAATTGATGAAAAAGGAATGGACCTACTTGCATTAAGCATCACTGTGATAATTACAGGGATGACAGTTTTCCACGAATCTTCAGAAACCTGTGGATTTAAATGCAAATCAATCGATCCTGGAACCTCAGGCTGATTTTCAGCTGAAATCACTTTCACCTGTTTCCATCCCTTCAGTTATGTACTCCTATTCTATTCCTGTATTTGCTGCCACTGCCCTTTCTACCCCTGTTCATTGTAATTCATCATATGTTATTATTAACAGAAGCATACACTTAACAGTGTATGCATGCAGTATGTAATATGCAGTGTTAAATGATCATGTTATGACTAAGAAATGTTAAGTCACTGTCAGAATTCAAATTAGTTCAAGAACTTAATGAACGAGTGAGTTTAGTTTTGCATCACATTTAGCAGTATTTCAGCAATAAAATGGCAGGGGGACACCAGAAATGGGCTTCACACATTGTACCCATGTGGGCAGTCGAAGCCAGGTCTTCAGCATAACGAGCAGACAGTTTAACCCCTGGGCTGCCCCACCACCCCTAAGAACTTAATGTATTATAGCTACACGCATGTTATGGGAGCCTGTAACAGTTCATCAGTATGTACTGTATGCTGTAGATTTTGAATGGATTATTTTCCATGGTTGCTTTGGACTCATAGCACACTATACATACATGCATTTTGTCAGAATACATGAACATGTCAGTGTTTTCCCCCAACAAAATGAAAGTATTCTTAGTGGTGTTGACTGGAATACCATTGACTCATGTCTTGTAATAGTGTCTGACAACTTGTCTCAACCCAACAGAAGAAATTAGAAAGTAAACCAACTGAAGCCATGAATTGTTGGTTGTTACAAATTTCTTCGGTATAATGTTAAGCATTGTTGATAGCTCATTAAGGATAAGGCATGCTTATATATATTTCAAATGAGATAACTATATTTCTCTGATGAGTTAAGAAGGTCCCTAGCTGTTTAAATGAGCTGATAAATTGGATGGGATGGTGGTGATTTGGTTTGATGGTGTGTCCATATATCCTGATGGTTTGTTGGTCATGATATCAGTCACTGGGGGGAGATAAGGTAGCATAATGGTTAAAGCATGAGCTGATCTCACTGAAGACCCATGTTTGTGTACTCCCGTGTGAAGAATATGTGAAACCAGTTTCTGGTGTCCCCAACTGTGATATTGCTGGAATATTGCTAACAGCAGCATAAAACCATACTCACTCATGGGATAAGTCTGTGCTTACTTTTTTATTTATAGCTGCCATGATATAACTGGAATATGGCTGCAGTAATCAAGAATCAAATTAATTAAAATACAACTCTTTGTGAACCCACTGGTTAGGCAAGCTAGATCCATTATCTGTAGATTGTGGCGTAAAACAACATTCACTTGCTGCTTCTGTTCTGCAACTCATCTTCCACGTTGCTTATGATTATTTAAAGGATGCACAGGACACAGGAGAAAACACATCCACTCAAGCGTGTGAGGGCAGGTCATGTCTACCTCTTAAGTGACACATACAGTGATGTTGTAAGCATGAGCGGGCATGTTGTATGTGTACAAATAATTACTCTCCTTTTCATGAATCCTACCCCCTTCGGAAAATACTCCATCTCTTGCATCCACAAGGATTTTACACCTGATAATTAGTGTTCATATAAAGCAGGTTGTATTAAAAATTTATTTTTAGCATGTGTAAAATTACAGGTCTCAGCAATTTATGTACATGTTTGGTACAAATATACTAGTATGTACTCAATAACCTGGCTTACTACAAAGTTTTCTAATAAGATGTTATTAGCGTTGTGTATTTATTATATTTGTAGTGTTTAATGCACTGATGTAGCCATGTACTTTTGTGGAAACTGAATTTAAAATTGAGACATGACCACATTGTGCACATAACGTTGGTGAATTCTCATGTAAACACAGAGTAGCAACTTTACCTGAGCCCCATAGGAATCTAAATCTCAACAGCATACAGCATATTTGGGACATTATGAGTCACAGAATAAGCCTGAGAGATCTTCCGAATACAAAACCTTGATGTATTGGAACAAGCTCCATCATGTATGGAACACAATGCCTCAACATCAGATTCAGCATCTGATACAATCATTGACAAGGATGGTCAGGGGTGATATTTCAGGTGGCTGTGATTACCTCATATATTGACATTGTGTTCGGTTGCTGACAGTTATGTCTTTTCATTAGGGTTTAATGACAGAATCTTGGAAATGACACACTTGCCATCCAGCCATAGAGATGAGCACTGCAAAATGAGTATCGTTTGCTTGTATGGAAAAAATGAAAAATAACTTTTCTGGTATTTTTTGTGTTTTGATTTTCCATTTAATTATTCAGTTTATCTAGACAGTGAGATAAGTTGAAGTTTGGATAAGTTTCTTTTCTTTTGTTAATATCATATACTGATACTGTGACAAATATGAGGTAATGTGATTCCATCTGTCTGTATACCAGCAATATTACACTATCATTCTGACAGATGATCTATGACAGCAGCTTTACAGGTTTAGGTTTAGTGCTGATGACATAGACGATGACTTTATGTATGTACTAGTATGTGTTTTCTTCTTGCAGGACATTCCAGTATGGCGCCAGGCTGATAGCATGGTATCTTGACACAGGGAAAGATGACCCTCTCATCACACGACTCCGACGCGTGGAAGCAGCACTCTCTCTGTCTAGGAAACGTAAACTTTTAAACTTATCCTATCTCATGCTTGCTCTGTCTTACTTTGACCATGACTTAGACCTCCTGTGTAGAATTACCTATTTGGTTTCCCATGCAGAGATCCCTTCTGTAGACCTCCTTTGTAGATTTACCTGTTTGGTTTCACATATGGAGGTCCCTTCTTTTGACCCCCCGTGTAGATTTCCGTTTGGTTTCACATGTGGAGATCCCTTCTTTAGACCCCCTGTGTTGATTTCCCTGTTTGGTTTGCCATGTGGAGATCCCTTCTTTAGACCCCCGTGTAGATTTCCCTGTTTTGTTTCCCTTGTAGAGATCCCTTCTTTAGACCATCTTTGTACATTTCACTGTTTGGTTTCCCTTGTTGAGATCCCTTCTTTAGACCCCCAGTGTAGAGTTTCCTGTTTGATTTCACATGTAGAGATCTCTTCTTTAGACCGTCTTTGTAGAATTCCCTGTTTGGTTGCCATGTGGAGATCCCTTCTGTTGACCACTGTGTAGATTTCCCTGTTTGGTTTCACATATGGTGATTCCCTCTATGAATCCCCTGTGTAGATTTTCCTATGCAGATGTCAAGTGATATCAGATGTGGATCCAAAGTGAGATGCTGCTTTTTCCGTCAACCCCCTAAAATGTTTAAGTGTTAAGTACTGTGACAGTGTAAAGTGAAGCATCTCAACATCATCACGCAAATAAGCCGCAAGGCAATACTGACTCATCAAACAGATAATTCTGGATCAATACGTTGTTTGAAAGCTGAGACATTTGTGGATTTCTTTTCTAGCAAAAGTAATCTAGAACTATGATGTTGCCTTGGTATTGCCTTGTTCAAAGTATGGGTACTGCACTGGAAACTCAGTTGCTTTCTGGTCAAAGCAACATTTCCTGCTACATTTTTGTGTGATGATTGGCGAACTTTAGGAGAATAAAGTAATAATTATGTGTAAATAATTAGGTAATATATTGTGTCATAAAGTCATTTTTCCATTGGATTTGCTTGTTAGAGATACATCTGTGTATGATTTAGTGGTGAGCTGGGTTATGTGTGATCTGATAGGTGATGCATGTTCTAGCGGATGTGTGATGTGATAGGTGATGTGTGATCTGACAGGTGATGTAAGGTCTGACAGGTGATCTGTCATCAGACAGGTGATGTGGGATCCAAATGGTGATGTGTGTTTCAAATGGTTCTGGCTGACATGCGATGTGACTGGTGATGTGGGATCTAGCAGCTGTTGCATGTTCTAGCTGATGTGTCATCTGACAGGTGATGTAAGGTCTGACAGATGATCTGTGATCTGACAGGTGATGTGGAATCCAACTGGTGATGTGCGTTCTGAGAGTTAATGTGTGTTTTAAGTGGTAACATGTGTTCTACATTGTTACAGTGTTCAGGCTCGGCAACACAGTAGACCTGGCATACAAGACCATTGACTGCTTCAGCATTAATGACTACAGACTGATGATACTCAGTGTGATTGGCAATCTCTTCAAGTCTGTCTGGCTCTTCCTGGACCACTGTCTCTGGTTCTCCAAGATTGGGGTCCTACAGGTACACAATTCTGAAGTATAGTTTGGCCTTGAACCATGTTATTTACAGCTTGGAGATGCTTACCTTATTAAACAACACATTAGTGGATATTAAAGTTTATAACTTTTCTGCCGTACTGAAGGCAAAATATGGCATTTTATTGGGGTTAGGTATAAAATCTAATCTATAATTAGGGTGGTGTAAATTGAAAGATTAACTGATGCGCTATTCCACCTGTCATAAACCTTATGTCAGAAGCAAAGTATATTATAAATGCATTGGAACACCAGTGAAATGGTTAGCTTATCATGAACTGAGTCAATTTTTTGCTATCCTTTTAGTGTGCAATTATCCAGTAACACATGTAGCGCTACAAAGGATTTAAACTTAAAGACATAATTCCACACATTTTCGACAATATTTTGGCCTATATTATATATAGGATTGTTCATAGGATACTCGTAAAGAGTGCTCCAAGGTACATAACTCTATAGGGTTCAGTAGAAGGTGCAAGATATTATTTATTCTTTTGTATTTAATATTGTTATCTAACTGTGTAATTCTTTTGGAATATATTATATAGTAGCTTCCCTGAGGGCTGACTGTTAGTATTATTGAGAGAAATGTTTTATATATTTTTTAGAAAACTGTGGTGTGAAACAGTGCCTTTAAGTTTACATATTAACTTACTTCAGCTGAATCATGTGACTCACAACATTCTGCAAGTACACAGAGGGACCAAGTAACCCATGTAAACATTGTGCAGAACACACAGAATAACTGAAAGTAATACACTGACTGACATAACAGTCTATGATATATTTCAGTGTTAGGTCATATCACAAGAGCACAGGACAGTGTTTAGCACTGCTGGTACACAGTATCATCCAGTGTGCTGTCTCCATTCTATTACTGATGCCATACAACATGCAGTAAACTTGGACAAAGTACTGTGACTATGTGTCCCAGTCCAAATACAATGTACAGTTGTGATGGACATCCATTGGTAGAGAGAAAACAAAGTGCCTTTTGAGCAGTTGAACTGAATATTGACACTATAACAAATGTTAATTTAATAAGAAAAATCAGCTTAGTGATTCATTGTAGTTGATGAATGTACATGTCGAATGTTTTTGTTACAGATCAACCAACCCATGTGGAGCAAATGGGCATTGAGGGTGTGGCTTGTTGCACTTGTGGCTTCCACAGCTGCCGATATCAAGAAACTCAAAATTGTTAAAGCAAAGCTTGAAAAAGAGATACGGATGAAAAGGAGAGTTGAGGGAGAGAAAATATCCCCTGAAATTCAAACTGAACTTCATAATGTTCAGACAAATTTTTATAAGGATTTCTGTGATATGTTTATTCCCTTGTCAGGCCTGAATGTGTTCAACCCTGGAGTAGGGGCAGTCTGTGGTGTGATTTCCTCACTGGTCGGCTTCCAGCAGGAGTGGGAGAAGCACATCACACCCTACACACCCTCATTATGATGGGAAGGAGGGGTCATTGGGGGAGGGGTCAGTAGGGGAGGGAGGGATTAGGAGGGGAGGGGAGGGTCAAGGAAGTGATGAGTCGTTGGAAGGCGTGGGAGAGGGGAGGAAGACATGGGTTGGAGGGAAGACAGAGGTGACGGAGAAGACCGGAGTGGGGGGAAATGTCAGTGGGAGAGGGTGGGTCAGGCAGAGTCAGAGTGGGTAGAGGACAGGAGGGAAGTCAACCGGGAAGTTAAAGGAGCAGGAGAGTCCGAAGGGAGCAAGAGTCAGGAAGGGCAAGGGCAGACTGGTGGTTGAAAGTTGTCTAAGATGCGATCTGTTGTACATATAATGAAGTCATGGTCTGACAAGCCAGTGATTGATGGCATGAGCCAAGATCCATGCTGTCAGTATAATGATACACCATCATCCAGATCACACAATCTATTCTTTCTTTTCTCAGTAATCAAGCATGACTGGGGCAATCAAAATGCAGATTTGATCTGTACATGAGTGAGTGGGAGGGAAGAATGAATCAGTCTGTGAACTAACGTTAACCTTTATTTTCACCATTTTAGTACAAAGACTAGTTTTATGATTACTGGGCATGATTTTGTTGTACGATTATACATCATGGTACTGCTGTACCATTATACATCATGGTACTGCTGTACCATTATACATCATGGTACTGCTGTACCATTATACATCATGGTACTGCTGTACCATTATACATCATGGTACTGCTGTACCATTTTACCAAGGTAGGATTACACCTCATGGTATCGTTGTGCCGTTGTGTGTGGCACCATAGTACCATTATACATCATGGTACTGCTGTACCATTTTACCAAGGTAGGATTACACCTCATGGTATCGTTGTGCCATTGTGTGTGGCACCATAGTACCATTATACATCATGGTACTGCTGTACCATTTTACCAAGGTAGGATTACACCTCATGGTTTCGTTGTGCCGTTGTGTGTGGCACCATAGTACCATTATACCATAGTAACTGCAGGACTTTGGGATGATTCTTTTTTCTGCTGCTATCAGTGCCTTTTGAATCAGAATACATGTACAGTTTGTATATTCAGATGTATTCAGAAAAAGTAGTCCAAGGAATATAAAGACTACTGCTCAGGGATCTTAGCTATCTTTGATTGCGCAGATATAATAGACCTTTGTCATATCTTTAGTTGGTCTTCATATTCTATGGTGGAGGTGATTCGGTCTTCTGTGTATAGTCACTGGAGAGAGATCCTAGTTGCAGCAGCTGCTAATAACTGATAAACATAGTTGCTGAAACTAGATCCAGTCAATGATTTGCTCAAAACATGCGTGAAATAAACAGGTGTCGGTAACTTTTTCTCTGCTTTTCAAGTCATATCACATAATATTGTAAAATATTAATAGGGCTCTTAAATAAATCTCAGGTTGAGGATAGGGAATTTTCTGCGTTTCATCTTTTTATTTTTTCAATACATTTCAGGTCTTGTTCTAGCCCCATCATCTGGTAAAACTAATGGTAAAAGAAAATGAAACTCAGGAAATTATCTATGTTCATCAAATAACATCTTGTAAAATGAAAATCAAGCATCTGTTCAAATCATCCGTGCACACTCTCCTACAGTGCAAATATTACCTGAATTGATGCTTACTGACTAGCTGCAAAAGATGCTGAGTCTTTAGGTCAAACATGGAAATGACTAGGTTCTGCTATAAATCGCACCAGCTGTTTTGCTGTTATGTAATATGGTAAGGATCATATGACTTGCAAAAAACAGCTACATATAGTTTTGTCCGAGCATACCATTGACAGTCCTCGCTGGCGAGGGGCATGGCTAGACCAGTGGTAATATGATCAGTCCTTGTAATATGATGGTCATTGGTGATGAATGGTAACTAGTGTTTGTCCGTAGCCTCCCGAAACACCACAGAGCCTCCTTCTGAACACATCACAAATGTGCTATTTACCAGTTGAAGGTACCATGTCAGATCTGTAATCGTCTGTGAACAAGACGACGCCATGAGACTGCATCATTGTTGCCAGTCCGCATATGCCAATATGTCAGACTTGTATTGCTGGTTGATGTTAATGCTGGCTGTTTCCTCAAGGCAGACATTTAAAGGTGTTGGTATGTATGTATCTGCTGATGACTTTGAAGGTGACCTTCCTCTCACTAGGCAGAGGCTCCAACCACTACACCACAGAGGCAATACCAATCACTGTTAAAAAAATGAGCATTTGCCTAATACAACTGAGGCAGCTGTCTCCTACGCTTGAATTTCTAGATGGTGACTGGTCCACGATGCCATAAAGATGCTGTGTTATGCCAGCAAAGTGCCATGCAACATCCTGTTTGGGATCTCCAGCTCAAAGCATTCTGATTAGTTTATTAATCTCTCTGCTTGACAGGAAAGGCACAATGGTAATGTTCTGATCAATATAATGGGCAAAGTATCAACTTCCAAAATCAATGCCAGATAAAGAGTTTGGACGTCACTGAATAATGCTTCAAGTGCGTTACTTAAATCTGGTTTCTTTATGTTTGAGTTTTGTGTCATTTGTCTGTGTTTTGTTTCCACGGACTGGGTGCAAAACTGACACATCCTACATTAGCCAGATATCACTTCATCAATTTTGAAGCATCACATTTTTTTTCAAAACAGAACAAAACATGCACAAACGGCTGTAAAACTAAGACAGACGATGTATATCTTGAATTATTTAAGGATCTGAAGACTGATTTTGAAATTCAAACCCAGCATACTATTCCTAAAATAAATCTCTTATTTATAATACTTTTAAACATTTCACAGATTAACGAAAAGAAGAAAGTGGAACATTCAAATCATATTTATTGAATTTCATGAATTCATTTCACAGCCCTAATCCTGATCTCTGTAACACCTGCAGAAACATTCATCACACCATTCGCTTTATTTCCAGGTAGACTATTCACAACCTCCCTGCTGGGGGAAGTGTGGCCACAACTCTATGCATTAACAATTGCAGCAAGACCAATAAAATATATAATCTGTGACTTTCATTTCTAAAAGATTTGTCTCAAAGATCGACATATAAATGGTGTAGAAGAAATAATTGTGAACATGGTAAGGCCACAAAAATAAAAGATCATTCTAAAAATATATTTGCCCCAAAGAATCACGACCGGTCATTGTGTAGAAATAAGATACAAGTCTATCGTAGACAGTAACACTTGCAGTTCATCTGTCCGAACAAATAAAACATTTCCAAATGTCAGGAATAACAAACTCATCACTCACCTCCAGAAGCTTTAAGAGTTAAGCATGCACATAATGCAACAAACTAATTAGTAAGATGACCGGTTCCTTCTGGCTGGATTTAACCACAGTAGTTGTGATTTCTCTGTACCAAATTTTTATGTTAGTTGATATGTAGACCACAGAATGGGAAATAGTGCATCAGTTCACCTAGATATATAGAAAACAGCTTAAAATATCAACAAAAACAAAAAGGGAGAGGCCTACAGATGCCACAGGTGTAAATGAAAATGCGTGAGAATCACCCCCAAGGAAGTGTACAGCTTATTCTCATCAATAAACCTGACAAAGAAACAAAAACATGTTGCCCTGAGCATTGACTCCCTACTTCAGCTGAACAACAATTCATAACCTCTCACAACGCCAGAGGAACACAGGCTTGTAGTGTTCACAACAGCAGGCTGCTCTAGTTCTACACCAGTCACTTACAAGTCATGCAATCATGACAGCTTGGAGCTCACATTTAGGGAACTAAATGCCCAGAGTGTGAACAAACCAACCAAACCAATTTTGCGATCCAGCCCAAACTTACAGTTTGCATCATTATGAAGACAAGCCCTGTAATCATTCAAACTGCCCACAGACCAGTCCAGGAATTCAGTCCTGTGTGAATCATCTGTATATGGCCCTGTCTACTTCTGTATTTCTTTAAACTACTTGTGCCATGGCTTCTTCTGTGTGTCTGTCTACCTGTCCAATTACCACCTGTCTATGTCCACACATCTTCCAGATACTTCTTGTGTAATCTCATTTTCATCAGGTACGCTGTGGCATCAGCATCACTCATACCTGTAACACAGATCACTTGCATGTTGGTCTCCTACAGTGAGTGAGTGAGCTAGTGAGTGAGTAAGTAAGTTAGATAAGATAAACCTTCTTATCCAGGAGGAAAATTCTTCTTTTTTTTTTTATCAAAATTGGCCTCAAAATGATATATACAAATTTCACAAAAATATACAAAATAATTACATCCAAAGAATGATTCCATTCAATTAACCACATGGGTAAAGAGGCTGATTTAGTAGTTATCACATGCATGATGACTATTCAAAAACACTTGCTGCATTAATAACACGAATACTAGATGGTATGAGGGACTGTCATGCTGGATTTTTAAGGGAAAGTAATTGAAAGGTCTGATGTTTGAAACCATTTAATTAGTTTCTATCACTTGCATATAATGCATGTATATTTACCACTTTGGGGAAACAAGACAAGCATGGATAGTGACCAAATGAGAAACATAATCCAGACAATCAGATGAACCTGTGATGACAGGTGTATGGCATGCCCAGCGTGCTCTGCACAGCAGATTGCTTATGTAAGTATTTATAGTGGTATACATGAGTAAGTGACATTCTTAAGACAATATTATAATCTAAACCTTACTACAAAACTAACTATCTTATCTGTCACACTTACCCCTATATTCCTTCAGGATCTGTATGAAGGTATTTGTTACGTCTTTGGCCATGTTGTGAGCATCGCCAGATACATACACAACAGCATCCTGTTTCTCTATCAGATCTAGAGTAAGCTCCCCTTGCTTGAGCAGCTGGTCTTGGACATATTTGGGGGAACCTTCTGGCTGCACGTCTCTGGAGAAGCTGACGAACAAATGACTCAAGACTCCTGAGTCTTTAAATTCCTGTAACTCTTTCCTGAAATATACCAAAAGTTGACCTGTAAGTCTGAGAACGTAAACACCATGTGATATTCCTAACTCTCAAATTCAGTCATCAAACTCACTTTCTAAAATTACTTGAGGATACAGGTGTGATTATTTTTCAGTTTCTGAATTGAGACACATAATTAGAAGTTTTTGCAATGGCACTGACCTATGACTGAGTCAGTTTGGAATAACAATGTTTTCTTATCAAACAGTATTTAAATCACAATACACCATGGTAAATGTGGAAGGAATGCCTGAAGCAAAGCAGAGGACCGTTCAGAACCGCGAGCGTCCGCGCAATTGCCTCCCACGAGCACTCGCATGGGTCCTGAACGGATGCGAGCACTTGCTTACATCAAACCATTTGTGACCAACTCGTGTTATTCTGGGAAAGGACGAATAGCTTTTGGTCTTCTTGTTGAAGGTTATGGAAAGGGGCGAGTGGTGACGAATGACATTAAACATCTATAAGACAAAATGTTATGGATGTCAACATCTTCTTTATGCTTTACACAACGTTTCTTGGCTATTCCTTGCCCATTCATCAGTTGGATGCTAACTAATAACAATGATTTGAATGGCTTTTTCTCAATTAAACATGGTCGCCATCTTTGTTTGCTTGGCGGGTCAGCTGTGAGGATAGTTCGTGAGCGTTCGCGGGCACAGGTATTCAGAATCGAGTACTCGCGTGCATTCACGGTCGCTCACGATTCTGAAGACGCCTCAGGTCTCAGATGTTTACCAGTTTCCTTGAACCCATGAGTATGGCTGTTGCCCTTAAAGACACACTATCACCCTACACTTCTCTGAAGATCAATATTGCATTCATCTCATTAAAACTATCACCTCCAGGGAAGCTACCATATAATTTATTCATTCAAAAAAATTAAGTATTAAGACTGCAACATGAAACTAAAAGGCTTGGATGAATATATGCAACGTTACATTGTGACAAGTGTCACCTGTTTAGAAGCTGTTCGCCATGATGTTTCAATTATCGATTTCAGGCATGTCATTAAGGGACAATAAGTCCTTTATTGTATCAACATGAAGCTAAAGTGAGTGCATATGCCCCAATATACAATCAAACTTCGTTTATCCAAACACTTGTTTTATTAATGAATTGTTTGGACATATGAACCATTCTGATATACGAGGTAAACCTGTACAGCAGACTGACATCCACTCACTGTGCATACTGAATATGAGAAGCCAAGTGCATACTCTTACTGGTTGGTAATATTAACTACACATGTATGTGAATGCCTCTATAATGCCACACACTTTCCTGCTGTTGGCTGTCAACCTACCTGCACGCTGAATACAGACCTTGGGTTTTGATATGGGATTGATTAAATGTCAATGCAGTGAGCACTTGAGGAGCGGTAAACATCAGACATCTTGCCGATGACATCCTTAATTATCAGACATGCGAGGCAAATTTGAACATATTTTGCAGTTTCATTACAAAAATTGACAGTTTGGATACAGAAAGCCAACATTTGGATATAAGAGGTAAACTGTCACTTGAAAAATTCAGGTTTTTATATAGAATGTTCAGAAATCGAGGTATTCAGCTATCTGAAGTTTGGATATACGAAAAAGTGTGACATTGTGCCTTTAATGACCAAGGAATAAAATCTGCACAGTACATCACAGGGCAACACACAGAATACCTTAAGCTACCATTACCAGCATAATTTTACATGAAAGCACGTTGAAAACCAAATGGGAACAAATTCCAAAAATGCTTCCATGTCCAAGGCTTGAAAAGGTATTAACATTTTGGACCACCTTGTGATCCAGCATGGTGAAGATTCTTGTAAAGTCTGTGTTTAAGATCGTTTCAGATGTGACATAGCAACAATTTCAAAAACATGTCAGAATGTTTTGCTATTTCACCTACATATCTTTCTGATCTTTTTGTTCGACCACAACAATTAAAAAGAAGAGTTTCTTGAGAAGCATTTAGAAGTTGGTGAACATATAAGATGAGCATATGGGTGGCAACTTCTTCTCCATTGTATAACACAACATTTCTGGGCAACTTCTTGTGCCCCTTCAGGTGATTGATTCTTTTTTGTAATCACATTCTCGTCATATAAATTAAAACAGAACTTGAAAATAGTTATCTCGTTTCTGACTGAGGATCTCATTTCGAGATGGGTCAACATAGATATCCATAACGAAGATGTAAATAACATCTGAAATACCTGAAGAGGTAATCTCTGTCTTGATGTCGACACCCATAGAACAGGCATGTCTGGCCATATGACTTGTCTGCTTCTGATTGGCTCCTCTGCCATGCTCTTTGCTGGAGAAAGCCAATGAATGGAGCAACACCTGTTCCTGGACCAATCAGAATGATGGGCACAGAAATATCATCTGGGCACCGGAAATGCTGATTGGTCCGTGTAAATATGGGAATCTGCAATCAACAAACAACTAATGTTACCCTGAACTTCAAATATTGATATCAAACAAGAAGGATGACATGTGTCTCACAAGTTCATTTAATTTTAAATTTAATCATATCCCAATATTATTAAAATCTAAATATTTTAGATATTTACATACTTACCTTACCATAGGGCTTATGCATATTACCTCAAGCATCGCTTAGAAGAGATCAGACAGTCGTTGATATGCCATTCTACCGAATGGCTACCTCATGTATCGACGAGTGTATCGGAAGGGAAGTGACGCGGTCTCACTAATCGCGCATGCGCGAGCAATCCAAAACTTCACTTTTACTGAAAACGAAATGAGTCCGCAGAAGTCCAGAGTGGGGAGGAAAAAAATATCCATCGCTGGGTGGGAGTAACCTCCCTATGGTAAGGTAAGTATGTAAATATCTAAAATATTTAGATTTTAATAAATTTTTAACTGACCTTACCATAGGGGCTTATGCATGAGAATTCAACAGATAGGATGGAGGTGTCGGACTTCGAAGGCCAATCAGTGATGAATCGATCTTGTCGGAGTAAAGGCAAACCGAGGAGGATAGCTGACAACTAGAAGAAGAGACAGATAGTAAATCCTCAGTTAAAAACCAACTCCAAACACGCAACCATAAAAATAACAAGTCACCATAACATACGCTTCCTTAAGACCCCAAGGTAAGAAATTCACAAGTACCTAGTGGGTGGAAGGTCAGGTGAGTTGCTGTGCTACCACTAAAGGACTGAAGGACTGGAATCGCTCCACATCTTTGACCGCAACATCGCGAAGGTAATGGCTTGCCAAGACTGTGGAAGATCGCCAGAAACATCCCTCCATAATTGCCGGAATGGAACAATTCCTGTGTAAGGCCATGGTAGACGCCAAAGCTCGAATTTCATGGGGATTGCTGGACGACGGATGTGGTAGGTGTTGAGCATCGTATGCTACCAGAATAGTGGCTCGTAACCAGAGCGCTATCGTGTTCCTGGAGACCTCTGCTTTTACGGACGCAGCAAACAGAATAAACAGTCTCTTCCGAGTCCGTCTTCGAGAGGCTGACTTGGAGAAGTAAAGCTTCAATACCCGAATCGGACACAACAGGAGTTTGTCCGAGTCCTAGAGCCTAGAATGGTCGACAACGGAGGGATGGAAAACAGTCTGTCAGGTTGTCCAGGCAGCTGATTCTTTGTGATAAAGTCCCGTAAAAGTCCTAAGTGAGCTCGACCATGCAGAATCTGCTCAAACTTGACACGGGTGACATCCAAAGCGTGAATTTCACTGACCCTAGCCGCAGTGGCTAGCACCAGTACAAAAACTGTCTTCTTTGAAAGATTTTCAAACGAAGCCTGCTCCAAGGGTTCATAAGGAGGGCCGCGGAGATGGTCTAGAACAATGTTCAAGTCCCAGGCAGGTGGACGAAATTTCACCTTCTGATCTTCAAACTTGAACGCTTTTAACATGTCGAGGAGTTCTGATTACACGATGCCATTTAGAAAGTGGTCAAATGCAACATATGTCATATTTGGGATTTCAGTTTCTTAGTAAAGTACAAATTCTAGTGCTTTTTTCGGTTGAGTCCCATCCGGGATTCGAACCCGCACCCTCAGAGTCAGGCACCTAATCGCCAGCACACAAAGTCAGCCGCCTAGCCCGCTCAGTGGAAGTAGCGGTGGCATGTTGTGAGGAGTTCTGGCACCTTGGAAACTCACCTGCTAGGACGGAGTTGAGCGCTGAAAGGTACGTCGCAATGGTGCTACCTCGCAAGTGTTTAGATCTTCTCAGGTATAGAAAAAATACCGCCAGAAACTGAGGAGAAGCTGATAACGGATTCTGTTTCCTGAGTGTACAAAATTTCTCAAAAGACGTCCACTTGTTGTCATAAAGAGATGTCGTGGATACCCGGTGCTCATGCGCAATGACCTTTGCCACCCGAGTAGAATAGCCCTTAGCCCTTTCTGTAAATGGTCCAGACGTGAAGACAAAACCTCGCTGGATCGGAATGGTGCAGACCCCTGTGTGGATGGCGGAGTAACTGCGGCCAATCCAGTAGCAGTAGGGGGTCCCTGTTGGTGAGACGACGCAATTCAGGGAACCACGTTCTGGCTGGCCACCAGGGCGCAACCAAAAGCAGATGAATCCGCTGGGTCTGATTGATCTTGGCCATCACTGGTGGAGGGAACGCATAAGCGTCCAGCCCCTCCCATGACAGGGACATGGGGTCTGTCGCCCAAGCCTGCGGATCCGGAACGGGAGACACGTACAATGGAAGTTGATTGTTGAGTCGTGTCGATGAGCGGTTGGCCGTGTTGTTGACACAACAGACAAAATGCAGCATCCACTCTGTTGGCGATGGTCTGCCTGGTCTGGAGAGGGTGTCTGCTAGTACATTTCTGCAACCCGGGATGTGATGAACCTGAACTCGAACATTGCCGTCGTCGAGAATGTTGGTCAGCTGAAACATCTGCTCCAACAACCGTCGAGGTCTCGTGGTGCCCTGATTCCGTATCACCCAAACAACCGTGGTATTGTCGGAACCTATCAGTAGGCATGTGTTCTGCAAAACGGACATCCAATGCTGAACTGCGAGAATGACCGCTTGAAACTCTAGGCTGTTGATATGGCACCCGCGTTTGATGTCGGACCACAGCCCCAAGACTGTCTGACTGTTGAGGTGAGCGCCCCAACCTAGAAGGGAAGCGTCGACAAAAAGTTCGTGGTCGGGTGTCAAGTCTGTCAAGGAGACGCTGACGCAAACGTTCGACTCTAGAGTCCACCATCGCAGATACCAGTGAAGATGATCTGGTAGAGGAAACTTGATACGAAGGTCGTCTGCTTGTATGTACGGCAGGAGAAAACGTTGTAATGTCCGAAGCATTAGACGACCCCGTAGCGTCAAATCTTGAGCCGACGTGAGAAGGCCTAACAGGGACTGCCACTCCCTGAGAGACATCGGCTGAGTGAGACCGCGATAGGCAAAGACTGCTATCTTGATCCAACGCGCCGGTGGAATTCTGACAAGGTTGTGACGAGTCAGAAACAAACCCCCGATGAACGTCAACTCCTTTGACGGCTCCATATGGGACTTCTCTCTGTTGACGATCCACCCCAGTTGTTCGAGGAGGCACGTGGCAAACCTCAGCTGTCTGTGTAGCCACTGAGGATCGGTATGATTGAGTAGACAGTCGTCTATGTAGGGATCGAAGTCGATGTTCCGGAGATGGAGGAAACGGGTGATCGGCGCAGTGATAGAGTATGTTGGTAACATAAGGATCTTCTAGCATTGTCCAATTCTTCCAAAAGATCCCTAATCTCCCGCCTACAGGAGTGGGTCGTATAGTGATGACTGGGGGCGGGAGGTCCCAGTCGCGCTGGACCAAGCTCTCAACGGCCAGAGTAGGGGCGCTTGCCTCTACCCCGGTTGGGTGTCGCAGGAGGTTCCCTGGAGCGCTCAGCGGCCAGTTGCAGGGATCCAGGAAACCACAGCGTCAAACTGCTGTCATCATCGCGAGAGCCGCTTTTAGATGTGCCAACAAATCATATAAAACTTTGCCTTGCCACTGAAATAGCGTCGACAGGTGGTCCACATGAGAGGCATTATCGTCCGTGAGATCGCAGATGCAGATGCCAAATCTGAAATAGGTTTCAGCATTCTCTTTAACTCCGTGTCGATGGCTAACAGTCTTGAATCTGGCACTCTATAAGAATTCTGGGGCGAACTCATCAATCGTTTCAGTGATTTGTCGTGAGCCGCTCCACTGTCAGCAAAGTCTAGACTGTGAATCTTGTAATCCCCTTTTTTCAAATTTAGGAGCCTTGATCGTAGATGACAGGGACAGCTTAGCAAAATCTGCATTCAGAGAGGCAATGGCTTCCGCCACCATCAGATGTGGGGAAATAAGAAGCTCCAGCGAAAACCGTATTAACTTGTGATCATCCGTACCAGGAGACGGTGAAGGACAGTCGGGAAGCCTGTCGGCGATCCAGTCGTAAACCGCCGATGGAGGTAAATAAGTACCACCATCATCAGAGTCAGGAGCGTCATCAATGGAGTCCGGAGAGAAAAATCTCTCTTCCATATCATCCCAGGAAACCGAATGACTGAGGCGCTGGTGACCAGGTGTAGACGTGGATGACCGAGGTTCCGTATCCACACGTAGGCGAGCGTCAGGTGGTGTCCTAGAGAGCGAATGGCGTTGGCATCTAGTATAAGTCGGCGATCTAGAGCGTCGATCCCTATTAGGTAGGCGACGAGGGGAGAGAGATCGAGAACGAGAGCGACGCCGGCGACCACGCCAAGGACTTCTTGAACGACGACGGGATCTGGGAGTATTAGAACGAGAGCGTCTGTCATGCGGAGAACGTTCAGCTTCAACACGTCGAGCACGCTCCTCCATAAGCTGCTGATGGAGCAACTCTTCTCTAGAGATAGTAGCAGTAGACGTGCGCTTAGGTACAGTGTAGGTTGACAAGGGCGTCGGAGCTGGCGTAGGTGCTGGTAGAGAAACGACGGACGAAAACGATGGCGTCGGAATAGGCGTCGGCGTTGCTGCTGTGGACAACGTATCTGCCAAAGGTGCAGCAACAGGCATCAGCGTCTGAGTTGGCGTCTGCGTCGGGAGCACCGGAGAAATCAAGGTGGCCAAAGCGTAGTAAGGTTCTCAGTAACTTCTGCACCTCCGGGTGAGTGAGGGCGTCTGGGTGAGAGAGATCAACGAAGGCGTCCGAAGAGCGCTGCAATCCAGGCGTTGGATCTGAAGGAGGCAAAGGAAGCGTCGAAGGAGGCACCGACACTGCTGATGGAGATGGTTGATCCTCTGGCATCCTTGCAAGGGAAGACCGTGATCCCAAAGAAGAAGCAGGAGACGACATTTTCCGTTTCCTTTGCGTAAACCGTTTCTTCTTAGCTGACAAGTACGCCTTGAATTCCTGCACAGTAAGAGACGAGCAATGATGGCAGCGATCATCAAAACCACAAATAACTACTGCACAGTCCGGACACCAGGGGTGGGGATCCTTTGCCGACTTCTGCACCTTACAGAGTGTGCAAAATTGTCGGGTCATAATAAGGCTGCAACATGTAGAAAGCAAGCAACATTGAGAACCACGCCATAAAGAAAAACGGTTAACAAGAAAAAAACCCTATAATAGAAAAAATGGAACACCACCCCTGTAGAACAAATGAGCACGCCCTAGTGACGAGACAACAGAGAGAAACCAACATGGCTGCCCCCATTGAACCACACACGGCGTCGGAAGAAAAACAACGATAAAATGGATAAAAACAACAATATCTACACATGGCAAGGCACATAGGCAAAGGGAACAGCTTGGGAACCAAACTTTACCCACATGTGCGAAGAAAAAGGACAAACAAGATGAAAAACTAAGGAGAATGAAGTGAGTTGAAAACATGAAGTATCCAGGTAAGTGAAGTAAAATTACAGGAAACTTCACCACTCGTAGGGGAGGGAACGGTAGAAAACCATACCTACCAGCACAAAAAGCACTTTAATGTCAAACACAGTAGCAAATAGTGTAACAAACGAAAAAACACGTCTGACGTATGCGACGCTTGAAGTAAAAGTGAAGTTTTGGATTGCTCACGCATGCGCGATTAGTGAGATAGTGTCACTTCCCTTCCTATACATTCGTCGATACATGAGGTAGCCATTCGGTAGAATGGCGTATCAACGACTGTCTGATCTCTTCTAAGCGATGCTTGAGGTAATATGCATAAGCCCTATGGTAAGGTAAGATAAAAATTTAATATTACTTTCAAATATTATTCATTAGAATTAACAATGCCCTATCAAAAGACAAAATGAAACAAATTTGCTATTTTGCCCCAGTACCTTAATGTTATTGTCCTCTTTCTGACAACCATCTTGGATTTGTGTTGCCATGGTGACAGTATCCAGCCAACCAGTGCACACCCCTTTCCTAGGAGCTGATCTTCCATCTGTGGCAGGGATACACACAATGTTGAAGGTGATGTTGAGTCTGTTGGGATGGGTCTGAGGAGAACTGAAAACCAAACATAGTCCATATTTGTCAAACAAACCTATGCATTTCTTTTGAGTATACAAAGTATTTGTGACTGTATCTTTGAGTTGCTACTGATATTAGAAATAATTAACAATATGCTTCTAGGTCAGTGAACTGACATCCAAGTGATGTTGCTAGTATTTCAGCTACATAGCAACAAGCACATGATGTACCTCTAGCTATGATGACTATTTGCAAACTATGCCAATATTGAAACAAGAAATATTCTACAAGTTACACAGGAGTAAACAAAAAACATTGGTAACTACAAAACTGAAACCATTTTATACTCTAACACTATGTGTTTAACCATAGAAGTACAAAGTGATGAAGGATTTCATTGAGTTCAAAACATTCTGACAACAGTTGTGACTTGAAGCAGGAGGAAGATCAAGGGCAGATAACTCATAAGGTGGATGTCAGTGGGGATGCCCCCTGTGCATACTGAATATGAGAAGCAAAGAGCATACTTTTACTGGATGGTAATATTTACAGGTAAGTACACGTGTATGGTCAAACCCCGTTTACTCGGACCCCACATACCCCGCCTTCCAGACGATTTTTATGTGAAATGAAACTTATGTTCAGTAACTGTACTCGCTTAACCGAACCCAGTGCGAATTTTCAAACCATTCCCATAGATTTCCTTTGAAAAAATGATCCAGTTGTCGCCATCCAGATGGAAAGATCTGTGAACACGTGCAAGTGTATGTGTCACATCAACACTGTGTGATTTCATACTTAATCTATCGGAAGGCATTTAATGTGAATTGATTAATTAGCCATCAAAACACTAGGGACACGTTCCACTCTGGATGTTCATTAGGATTTGGCAGGTGTGAGAACATGTCATCAGTAACGAAAACACATTTTAAGAAGGATTACGGTTAACTTCACTGTAATAGTACTGTATATTACACTTATAAATCTACCCCTACTATCTGTGGCAATGCAAGCTAAAAATAGCCTGCTACATGGTCTGAGTCATGTGATCCTGTCCAGAAGTTTACTTTCTGCAGACAGCATAAATAAGTTCGAAAATAAGTTCGATGCGATGTCATGTTTTCAGGGTATTTGAACATAAAAAAAGCATATTGGAAAAAAAAAGACTTTTTGTCATTGATGTACATTTTTTTTTATCTAACTTACCACCTGAGCTTCCAACATGCTACATGATTATGTCCAATACAACCTGACAACTTGCAACCTGTGCTCCGCCTTTCATGTATTATTGGTACACTTATCGGTACACTTGTATGTTATGATGATTCACTGTCCTTAATATTGACTCTTGATTTATTGATATATGTGCATGAAAAATGAAAAAAATTTCACTTTTTGCTTGTTTGGTCTAGTTAACCGGATGTCTCGCTCTCCGGAGGATTTTCGAGTGAGACTAAAATGTCCAGATAAACAGGGTTCGACTGTATGTGCATGCCTCTATAATGCCACACCACACTTGGCTGTCAACCTACCTGCACACTGAATAGGGTCTGGGTTGAAGTCTTGGGAGTTGCTCTGAAATAGATGAGTCAACATATGACTGAGACATGACAACACTACAGTGCACATATATACTTACTATCCACAAGAACCACAGCAATTTAAGTTTCTTGACACAAAATCTCATCAAGACATCCACAAAAACAACAGTGATAAGACCACTTCTCACCTATCAGTCTCTCTACTGGAGGCTGACATGAAGGGAAGGCTGTAAGAACATCCAGCAGAGACAGTCGGGACTCTCGGATGAATCTAGAGTAATCTCCTGCTCCTTGTTTACTGCAAAGTTCCTGCAGACGGCGCTTTTCACTTTCATCACTTGTCCACTCCACAAATATCCTCAACAGTGCCTGAAAAGTACACATTAATGAATATTCCGATATTCTCGTAACAACAGATAAAAGACACAAATAACATTCGATAAAGAACTGTAAATAGGTAGTTAAATACATTTGGGAATTTAACAATGGATGATAGGGCATGAGCAAAGGTGTACAATTGTTGTTGCTCCTTTGGTCACAGATCTAAATTCCTAGACAGTGAGAGGTATCCTGGCATAATGTAAATTCGCAGACAGATATTTTTGCGCACCTATCACTTCTGGAGTTACGTGGTCACTACACATAAAAGTGTGATGTAAGATTTCATGCTTTTAAACAAGAAGTCGTCTTCTTTTTCCTGCTGTCACAATTCGGAAATCACAAACTTTTAAGTAGAGTTTCTTATCCACAGTTTTCCAGCAATCGTATTTTCACTCTTCTGCACTAATGCAAAAACATCAAGACGAAATTAAACCCTAGAAAATAGTTTTCATTCACGACATCACCAATCTGCCGGTCGTCTGTATTGGAAAATGGTAATGCTAAAAGGTCATGACCTCAGAAGGCAGGGTGTTGTCCGGAAATAATAACATTGCAAACCAATTTCAGACACAATCCTTATATCCTTACAACAAACTTTCATGAAAAGTTACTACGTAAAAGCAATTAATATGACTTTTTATGATCAAAAAAGAGACAAAAGCAGACAAATGCTGGACATTTTCTGACTAAAACTTTCTTATCAGCATTGTGAGACATGAACTTCAGTAATACATCAATATCAGCTTCTGGCGTAAACTATTCACCACACCATTTGTCCAGATTTTAGCTATCACGAATATTGATGTCATTGCACACAACTGGCTTTGATACTGTCGTGTGGATGACGGCTTCGTCCTGCTATGATAGCAATGTGTAAAATGCTGAAACATATGTTTTTATGAACATTTTATACTGATGAAGGTTTGTATAATTGTTGATTTTCATGTGCCTTGTTAATTCCGAATACTGTGCCTAAACATGTTAGGTGAGCAATTATTGATTACGTGAGGCTAATAGTGTGAGTACCAGTGTTGGGAATCGGTTAAAATCTCACAGTTGATGATTGGACATAATTGGTCAATGTCATCAATCAAATTCTCCGCGTTATGGTTGTTCATGCACCCCAAAATACAGAGGAAATATGTAGTTCTTTCAGATATTTTTGCAAATGGCACAAAATCCATAAATTTACAAACTCCACATCTTAAGGGACGGCTTGTATGTTAGAAACATAAATTTTCTTGAGTTTCTAAGATAAATTCAATCATGACAAGGAATGAGCTTGTAGAGCTCATTTGTTTAAAGAAACAAAAACTTGTGAGAAATGTTAATGCAAAAATGTGTTTTTGCATTGCATTCAATTATGAGAAAACATATTGAGATACATGATGTCACAGAGATACATATCAAAACGCACACTCAGTAAAGACAAATGTGAGGCTCTGTAAGGCAAGTCTGGCAGTTTCTTACCTTCTTGGGTTGGTCACGGATTTCAACACACGTGAGGAAGATGTGTCTGAGGGTAGTCACTGGAGGAATGTGGGGAGGAACTGCAGCATTCTTCTTCTTGGTCCCTGGGACCACACTCAGCTCTACAGTGGTATCAGCATTACTTGTGTGACCAAGTCTGAAAATGACACATAGTCGTGTACACACAAACACAATACACACATCAGTGTACAGAACAACCCATAGTCATGTACACACAAACACAATACACACATCAGTGTACAGAATGACAAATAGTTATGTACACACAAACACAATACACACATCAGTGTACAGAGCGACACAGTCATGTACACACAAACACAATACAGACATCAGTGTACAGAGCAACCCATAGTCATGTACACACAAACACAATACACACATCAGTGTACAGAATGACAAATAGTCATGTACACAAACACAATACACACATCAGTGTACAGAATGACAAATGTGTATAATGAACTGTGGTTATAATAAATTAAAATTAGTGGTTTGTTACTGCCAAAGATTACTGTAACTAAAACAATTTAAGGAATTGTGGCAGCATTAAGACCAAGGTAACCAACATGACTGCCTCCAGCATAAACATTCAATGTCAACTATCAGAGATTCAGACCTTAGCATAACTTTTAGAGAAAACCAACTCGTCCAAGGGGTTATCAAAATGTTTTGAACCTAGCACTTTTCGCACAGAAATATTGCTGTGACCTGTAATTATTTAGCAATACAATCATGTAGTTCAATACACTGTTTATCTTCCAGAAGCAAGGGAGGTAACTGAATATTAACGTAACGTTCCAGCCCCTGCCAAACTAGCCTGGAACATTACATGTTGTGTGGACTAAGTGTGAATCTGGGAATCGTCTAATCAAAATTATGTACAGAAATAAACAGCCTGTTTGTAAACAACAAAGTGACTGCCTGGCAGATTTTGGTTAATCACAGATAAGTACAGATTGTGCACCATAAACTAGGTGGCAACAAATATTTTTTCAAAACCTTTGATGTTTTTAAACCTACATGCTACAAACCACATGCACTGGACGTCTGATGGGAGAGACGTCCTCAGATCAGCAAGTTACCAGTATTCGTTGGTGGTTAACCCTCAAAGGAAAATACTTTGATGACAGATAATTTCTATCCTGAAGGACAGGGTGTTCAGAGTTAATTACCATCAAGTTATGGAACTGAATCATGCCAAAACTGTGACAATCAATCAGCAAACACAGATCAACACTGATACAAGCAACAGAAAAATCTACATACTTCGGGTCCCAAGTTTTTCTCAACACCCAAAGCAGGAGTGATCCTGCAGCAAATTTTCAAATAGTAAAATGTGCAACAAGTTAAGATTATGCAGTTGTTATATTAGAGTAGAGTAGTCCTCCATATTACCTGTCTAGCAGCTTGTCAACTTCCTGAGGGTCGTTGGGGCACACAACCGAAACAGCATCGCCAGGCTCATAGGTCAGACCACTGTCCTGCTCAACAAAGAGGTCATCACCTGAATCTGAACTTTAAAAGTCAAAACGAAATGACAGCTGTATAGGTCTCCATGAGGTTGTTGGCACTATAGTTATCATCCAGTTTTGTGAGATGTCACCTGAATACCAGAACTCAATAACATCCAGTAAGTGAAGACTCTTTTACGCAGCAGTCAGAAAACCTGGAACACTGACTTACGAATAACAGTGTTCAGCCACAACATAGGTCTTATTGATTTCACTGCTCCTGGTGACTCACCCTGTGTT
Organism: Haliotis asinina; assembly: GCF_037392515.1. Lineage (NCBI taxonomy): Eukaryota > Metazoa > Mollusca > Gastropoda > Lepetellida > Haliotidae > Haliotis > Haliotis asinina. The sequence continues at coordinate 50,144,166 of NC_090289.1, forward strand.
CTACTTACCTCAGTGTTTAAAGAGAGCAGTAAGGTCTTCTTGACAGCATCCTTCGTTGTGAGAACTTGAGCATCTTCAACACTAACCATGCAGACGTCACTTGAAGCAGACGGAAACTTACAGCCATTCTGCATTGGCAGCAGAGTTGTATCCTGAAATGCAGGCACAGTTTTACATGAGTCAAAAACTTCAAGTGATATTAAAACATGTAATCACACAAGCCTTTATGCTTTCACATAAACCTATTTTGATGCATTTATGAAGAACAAAGGAACCTCAAATGTTTTTTATTTTTCTTTTATTTCATGTCTCGCTTTCTGACTCACAATTTAAAGTCACCCACATCTCCTTAATCTGTCTTTCCCTTCCTAGCTGGTGTGTTTTCTGTACTTAAGTATAAGAATTCATTACAAATAAGTTGGCCATCATCATCATCATCAAATCAAGGAACAAAATATATCTGGTCAAAACATGAAAAAAAACTATTAAACTTACAGGAAGCCCCACACAGTTCACTTACCAGTGTATTTTCTGGCATGAAGGTGCATGCTAGGAACGCTGGTGGCAGGGCTGGAACAGACAGTCCACTCTCACACAATGGAGGTACAGAAACACAAAGACTGGGAACATAGGTTGACACAGAACAATCACCTTGCTTTAAGTCAGAGGTGGATGTGACAGTCTGCTTTTCTGTAGAGACACTCAGACCTGGTTCAGTCCTTCCTTGAGATGAAGTATCAGTCCCATTCTGAAGAGCTAAAGTATTCTCTTTATCTTTTTCGTTGAGAGAATTGTTTTGATCAATAATCAAATCCTCTGAGGTAAGTGAAGGTGTATTTTTGTTTTCTAGATGATTATTCTCATTGCCATTTAAAGACAAGGCTTTCACCGAATCAGTCACAGTTGTGTCGACTGACAGCTTAGCACTGCCAGAGACTTGAGATTCCGTTGATTCAAGAGATGTATTCCCACTCTGACTAAGACTCGACTGGATACTTCTGGTGTTCCCTGACTGGCTAGAGGTGTTTTCACAACATGGAACAACTTCAGATCTTTGTGGATTATCAGGTTCTGGCAAATCCAAAAATGTTCTTAAAGCAGCCCACAAGCCATCAATCCATGGCTCCACTACAACCTCCAAGCTGAAAACATAAAACAAGGAGATTCACTGTCTTGGACAAACATGGACACAACTTTGTTGAGTAAACACAAACATAAAAGCCTCATACATACACAGAGATGATTTCATGCATTCATTACCAAGCTATAGCTATCATACTCAAGACAAACAAAATCAGTCCACCATTTACAAAGACGTTCTACTCTTTGAGTATTCATGGCCAAGCACACTTGATTTTAATGATTTTCAGCATCCAAGAAACTGAACACAATTTGTGGCTGTAAGTCTGTCTGTCTGTCTAAAGACACAGCCAATAAGAAGCCAAAAATAATTCGAACTTTAGAACAACTGAAAGACAAAAGCATGATGGGATTTTAGTGCAGTTATGAATTTCTAACCTGGGCCTGAAGCTTCAAAATACTGGAAACTGAATACATGCATGTACAACTATTACCCCACAGCGTCATCTGCCCAGCCGCTGTTGTAGAACCTGACAGCACCGAGGTCCTCCAACCGCCGATCAAGGGTCTTCCCACAGTTACAGAAATTGGTGTAGTTGGAGTCCCCAAGGCCTGCATTGTAAACAATACTTCATAGCAGTGCTTATAGATTTGTACTAAAACTGATACCTGACATCAATCAGTCTACATTTAGCCAAGGACTTCTTATCAGCCCATTTAATGGCTACAAGTGTTCTTTCTAGTCTTCCTAAAATGTGACCAATGTCCTCAGTAATGTAGGCCATTGAGACAAAATTGTGAGTCATGTGAAACAGCTGTGGCTTGTTAGCTACTGGTCTAAGTTCACACTTACGATATATTAAAGTATTACTGTAGATAAGCCAAACTTTGAGGGCCAAGAAACAAAGCAATCTGTAAAAGGGTGTCTGCTTATCTAATGGATACACTTTTGTGAAACTTTATTTTCAGGGTGTAAGAAGTTCCTGTGTGGTTAGGGGGTAGCTCTTTTGGCTTCCAATAGATGTAAGGTCAGTTATTCAAACTGAATCAAGGTCTGCTGAACACATTTACTGAACAGTTAGCATTCATTCAAAATACCAAACTATTAACAATCTCAGTGTTCACTTGCAACTCAATTGAACACTTTAACACTGACTTTCTTTGTCTTGAACCTTGAACCTTGAAGTATTGAAACAGCACAACAGATGACATGTGAAACAAACTTGCAATGCATTTCAGATTTAAGTTTCATTTCATGAGTGTGCCAACATAACCTGCCTCTACTTTTACAATGCATCAAGTTTTAGTGAATGATTGGAGTAAATGCATGGCATAAAACAAACACTGATCAGTGCCGTCTGTGACTTCATCCACAAATCCTGTATAGCAGACATATGACAAGTCAGCAGAAAAGTTACAAGAACCATGGTTTACCCAAAACCAAAACCACTGACTGATGTTTCATGCATTACAGGCATCATGTTTCAGAGAAGCTTCAAGTGTATAAGCCAATAATACCTAGCAAAGTGTAGTGGAGTCCAGCAAGGTGGTCCCCTGTCAGAGTTTTCTTCTTCAGTCTCCGCACAAACTTACAAGCTGTGTCAGGGGGCTCTCCATCACCTGTTGTTGATGTGACAATGACAACACATCTTTCTTTCTCTATGTTAAACTGAAATTGTAGCAAAAGAACACTTACAAAAATAATATCTTTATCAAAAAATGAAAGACAAATACATATCATGTTACACTCTGTCACAAGCTGTTCAGAGGTGAAAAATGGAAATTTGAAGGAATTTAAATTTCAAACATAAACACTTTCTATCATAATTTGGTGAATATTATGCACATAATAAAACAGCATCCACAACTATTGAGAAGTCAGGATTATGCAGAGTGTAATCTAGTATTATGTCACGCATTAGACCCGTGAAGGTCCCGGGGTAGAATAGGTCTTCAGCAACCCATGCTTGCCATAAAAGGCAACTATACTTGTCGTAAGAGGCAACTAACGAGATCGGGTGGTCAGACACCCTGGCTTGGTTGGCACGTCATCGGTTCCCAATTGCGCAGAAAGATGGTCATGTTGTTGATCACTGGATTGTCTGGTCCAGATTCGATTATTTAATGACTGCCGCCATATAGCTGGAATATTACTGAGTGGGGCGTAAAACTAAACTCACTCACTTAAGCATAATTAAGTTGATAGTTAGGGTACAAGCACAATTAATCTCTGATTATTCATGATACTGCTGGGGAAGAGGAGAGGGAACTTGTCCTTGGACTGTATCACATTTGGCCTTCATTCCAACCTTCAGGCTCCCTGATTACACTCTCATAATAAATTCTGTATTAAAGCCATAACACCATGATTACATGAAGGACATTATTCATTTTCACAGGGGGCAGGCACATTTAAGACAATTTCTAAATTGAGAAGAAGGATTTAGCTGCATTTATAAGTACAACATGACAATATTAAAGCTGTTAACGAAATGATGATTCCACTGTTACAATATATATCAGGAATGTCAATGAATAAGAAATGTATACCATCCTCAATGGATCTTAAATTACAAATTTCAAAAAGATAATTATCAAAATCAATACCTAATCATGAATGGCTAATTCACATATTCTTAATAGAGATTGACAGATCATAAGTGTTTATTACTAATGCCTCTGACACAAAATTCTGTCCCAGATTATAATACATTTTAAAACATACTCTTCATAATTCATACACTTTTAAATGACTAGGTTGTAAGTTATAATCAAAATTATGTTCCTGTAGGACCACAAGGGACACTGAAAATATTGATGGACAACATCTAAAGATTATACAATGAAATAACCTTTTTCTCAGTTTGACTAAGACAATGCATCTCAGCGTGGAGTCCCTCCTTGTCTGCCCTCTCACAAATCTCCTCTGATATGGCTTTAGCTTGGCCAGTCTGTGAGCCATACAGAAGAAGAAAACGGTTTTGGGTATGTCCTGGCATATCTGAAATGCATCGACACATGTTCAATGTGGCAAAGCTGAGCACATCTAAATGATCTGTTTGATTGGTATTTTAGAAGTTGATCATTAATAGGCAAGGCTTTATACATTATCGAAGACAACCTCATTACTATAGTATGATACGACATTATGGTATAGGTGCTTATGTACTGGTCAAGCAAGAGGGTTTGATGACGAAATGCATGTAGGACCTACAACAAAAAACACTGTGATATGAGAAAATGGTACTAGATCTAACATTTAGCAAGAAAAATATGTGTACACATGGGATGTCCTTATTCATATGCAACTAATAAATTCCACACGACCTGTCATCAAATCATTAATCATGGGCAACAACTCTGTCAAACACAGTGTTCCTAATAAACATTTATTGTATCATGTCTTGGGCAATATAAGTGTCAGGTCAATTAAGAAACAATTAAGGCAGAGTGTGCTGATGACATGACATGACATAACAAGACAACCAGGTGATGTTGTTCATTGAAGCTCGGGTGTATTTACTAGCTTGTGTGTTATCCATTTATCACTGAATAGGTGTACCAAGGAAGCAGTAGGTTTGGTATGAAATACAAATCACAGGAAAACGATTCTGCATTGTTCAACAAGACGTGTGTCCCCCTGAACCACACAGTCACCCGTACCTACTTTAGTCTCAGTTTCAGTGTCATAAATGGTTACATAATTTTGTAAAAACCACTAGTGTTGAGATCATAAAATAAATCATCGTTGCTTGAAAATGAAGTCCGGTTCGTTTTGTAATTCACATGCACATGTGTGGGGCGAATCCATGAAACAGAACAAATCCATTGACATAACCATGACAGCTTGATCACACGTCTTACCTCGGCTCTTGTTTTGGAGGAAATGACACTTTACCGGAAGCAGTGCTTTTAATACACACCGTAGTGAACTATGGGATTGATAAGTAAGCTAATACTTTTTTCATTACAACTTATTTACTTTGGTGTAAAATGGTATTTTGAAAATTTACATTTCTTCAAACGTTACACATAGAAATATATTCAGATATTTTTCTTATGTAAATAATTAGCTTTAAATTGAAAACATTGTGTTGAAATGGTACGTTCCTAACACTTCTAATATATACACTAAAATAGTTTTGCTAAGACAGATAGTCACGTGGAATATCGAAGCAACTTTATTTAAATCGGGAAAATGACAACAATGGCCGAAGTGCATTGCACACATGAAATGTCGAGGGAGTGAAAATATTCAGTGGACTGTTTTCTAAGGACATATTAACAGAATCGGTTCACCATGTGGGAGGACCCAGACGTATCAGTACAGGAGCAACTATTTCACGACTATGTGCGCGAAAACATTGTGAGTATCATTCGTGACAGCTCAATTCCTAACCTGTCCACATAAGGCTAGCACCACAAATAACGCAGTTTGACAGTTCGTACACGTGTCTTTTGGTACGTGTGAATATTTGCTAGAAAATACTAACAAGAGCTTGTGAATATGGCCAATTATGGATTCCGTTATATAAAATAATAATTTTTAAGTAATGAACATTTATGTTATGATTGGGGAAAGGTGGGCTGTAATGATGCACAATGATTCAATTAGCGTTGGCTGAAGGCGAGTTATCAGTTCCCTGTATAATGATGGTTTTGTTTGTTGTTTGAAGCCGAACCAGCAACATTACAGCTTTATTTTTGTATATGGGTAAATCTTGATGGGGTAATATATAAGGTGTTGGTTGTTATACTTAGGTTTAATATCTTAATTCATAGGAGCCCTTGCATAAACACAAATATCATCGGATTAATATATGGCACTCTATTAGTGTAACAATGTGTTTCTCCTTTTTTACCATATTATCTATCAGTCATGTCAAACTTATATATACACAAGTTAGATTACATGAAATCAGGCACTCAAATATTATTTTCTAAATTTGATTTGTGAGTTATATTTTGTGAAGTGCCAATAAAGGAACACCATTTGTCTTATTGTTATTAACTAATTGCTGTATTGTCATACATGTGCTGTTTGCTGTTGCACGGTCATGATTGTGTAAGAATATGAAATTGAAATATTGATTCATGATACTCATAAGCATTTTACATTAATAACACAAAGCGTCCACATGATCAGTGTACTTATAATGTCTCTGGGCATGGATGTTTATATGCATGCTTGACTGAATCTTAAAAAGACTTCTTAAAATGGTAAAGATCAAGATGCACTTTGTCTTCAGTACATGTTGAGATAGATGTTTGTTTACTCTCAGTTGGTTGCCCATAGACTGTTGTTAGTTATTTGCACAGAAAGGTGGTGACAACATCATTAGAGATGCATGTAGCAATTGTCTGTGATAAGAAAGATGTTTATTTTTCGTATCACCTCAACACAAAACAAGTACATGTACAGAAATTGATAAAGGAATTTAGCTTGCTTTTATGACACAATGAAAATGCCAGTCTAACAATTATCATCATCATGATGGAGTTGAATAGACATAGATTCAATGGTATATCAGGGCTCAATTTAAGAGATGTTAACCTACTTGCAACCTAAGATAAAAACCTAGTTGCATAAACCAAATTTCAGTTTCATGGTGGTGTTTTGAAACGTCATAAGTTTCACTGGAGATAAACATATTTCCTTGATGGAGCACCCTTAAAACTATAGCCACACACAGACACAACTGATCCCTGTTTACAGGAGCTTTCATAGCCAAGACATGTCTATAAATAACAATGTTTCTGTGCCATAGCTATTCAAAGTTTAGAAGAAAATGAGCTTACATACTTATGCTTATTGTTGATTTATTTCTCTAAAATGGCTTGCATCTGGTGCAAGATTGCCCAATAACTAGGTTGCACTTTGCAATAACACTAGTACTGGTTTGTACCAGTGCAAGTTACAAAACACGGAATCCTAGCCCTGTAGATGAATATTAAAGTACTGGTTCAGATACAAATTCAGATGTATTGACTGGTTACTGATGTCTTATTATCTTACCAGATCTTCTCAATAACTTGATACTTGCCCACATTTGAAAAAGAGAGTCAAGGGGGATGTGACACCTGTTTACCCTGGTCATGATGTAAAACACAAGTGTCGTATACCGTGATATACATTTTAGCTAATTTTCATTCTAGCTATATGTGTTCTTATATATTCATCCTTATCATACTTGTCACATAGGTTCCTTTAGTTTTTATGATCTTCAAAAACATGACTCAGATCAGTTACAATAACTTGTTGATGTGAATTTGCTGGGTTCATTGAGTTAATGCTCTGTAAACTGTACAGTAACTGTAGTGAACAGCAATGAAGCAAGACCTTATTTTAACATGATGGTATACTGGAGAGATATGATATAAAGATGCTCAGATATTCATTACGTTTCTTAATACCTGGATGCACACTTTACTGAGGGTGTTGAAATTTCCAGCTGAATGATTTAATCACTATGGCTTTTCCTCCTCATTTTCCTTACCAGACAGCCATTGTAGTCAGGTTATTGGGTCATCTTAAGGTGATATCATTTAAAATGTCAAGGTAAGAAATATGAATGCCAACAGTCATGCATTTTCCTCTTTTCTGTCTTTCTGATAACAATGAAACAACCATGGATATACAAAGTGTGTAAATACTCTTACTGCATCTTAATGTCACAAATATATCAAGATGTAACGTTAATGCTTAATGTCACAAATATATCAAGATGTAATGTTAATGCTGGCCATTAGCACCCATACAAATTTGAAACTATGCTTGAACAACATCTGTTTATCAGTACCACAGGCCTACTTGCACTAATCAAGCACTGATTCCATGTCCTTCCAGTACCTGCCAGTATATAACTATCTTAGGTGTTTACTTTCAAGAGATGTCAGTAGTTTATGCATTAGTTTGAGTTTCTGTTTTGAGCATCTGTCTTAGCTTGTCAGTAGCCGTCTGCTCGACCCTCCACTCCCCTTTACTTTATGAAGGAATGTTGACTTTGTATTGTAAATGTAGACTATAGTGCCAGCTATGTTGACATACCTGACCCCATTGTTGTGGCATTTACATACCATGTGGTCGGTGAGTCGGAACTTTAAAAGGGAGGACAGTAACCTTATGTATTACATAGTCACACAGGTATCTGTTGTATAGTCATGGTAAATATATTTGTTGAATGGACCCTGTTTTGTGACAGATGGGGATCTCAGAATAATCCACACACACAACATTGGCTTTGTTTGATCAGAGTTCCCTGTGCTTCACATTGTACTCATCAAATATTTGAATGGAATTTATTGAATATATTAGTTTGGCATGGTCATTCTTCTGCAAGCTTTGTATATGGAATCCATTCTGAAAACCCTATATTGTCATCACATTACAAAAAGTATATGCAACTTCCATAGATATTAATGGGGCAGTAGTGTAGTCCTGTGGATGAGTATTTAGCTTATTCTACCAAAGGGCCAGGTTCCATTCCTTAGCAGATATGGTTCTCTGTTAGAAACGTATATCACTCCCACTATGAAATTCCTTTATAAATGTTTTCATGCTTTACATGAGTTTTCCCCTTGTTTAAAAAGAACGAGTGAAAATTTTTACTTGTGAAAGCTTGATTAGGAATGATAAGTCACAACCTACACTGTTATCACACAAGATAGATAAATATTGTGGTATATAAATATGATGAATACTACAGTGTGGATGCAGTGATTAATGACTGAAAATGTCCACGTTGACACAGACATTATTTTGGTTACTGAATACAGGTGCAGTGTTTGCAGTGTTCAATAAATCTATATATGATTAAGCATACACTTGGTCAGCTGTAACAGGCACACAGGCAGGCTACCTCAGCATAATGTTAAGACTGAGGACTTTCATATGTAGACTGAATGACATACACATGTTATTCCTCAGTTTAAACAGCACTAATGTACTGATAAAAATGTAAAATATCATGAATATTTTTTTTTGTACTGAAAATAAGCAACCGATTGTGAAAAAACTTCCTCCTTCATCAATGTTTGTTCAGTATGTTCGGGTTTGTAAATTAGACCCAAACACTACAACGTCAGCTTATTGAATGTTTAGGTAGAGGAGTATGGTCTTAGTTCAGATGCTGATCATGCTGAAATGATTTAGTTATTTTCTCCTACAGAGCTGTGTTTTCTGTAAAAATCTGTCTCATGGTCAAAAGGATATGACCTGTCTTGTAAATTATCAAGTATAGTGAAGAGCACTCATAGAGGTGTGTTCTTTCAAATTATAGGAGAAAAGTCCTTGACAAAAAAGTACTGGTGAAAAAGTCATGTTTGCTGATTTTAGTTGTTTGTTTGACATCAAAGATAAAAAACAAAATTAAAGAAATCACATATAATGAGAGATTAAACTTTTACACCAATGTTTGCTGTTTTAGACGGCATTCCATGATGGAAGGTATTCAGACCAACATTGTCGGTTTGAAGTTGGTCGTAGATGGTCATGTACACCAAACAATGTCTGTAAGAGCATCAGATGGTTCCAGAACGAGCAGACAACTGTAGCAGTGAACACTTGACTTCACAATTATCAGCAGGCCTAAACTTTCTCATGTCATCATGTGATGCATTATGTAATGTATAAAGTTAACTGGGGACATATACAAGTTTTTTATCAACATTCATTATGTTATAAGATTTGATGTATGTGTGACATCAAACTGAGAAAGCATTCTTTCTCTATACATTTTTTGATAGAAAATGAAAAGGACTCATTTCCACAGAGTACTTTTTTACCTAGGCAAGACTTTTTCATTGGGACTTTTTGACTGTTTTTTAATGTTGTCATCAGACAATTACTGAAAAGGTTGGTTTAATACGATATGTCTGAGCTAGTTCGCTGCTCCATTTTACCAGGAAATTATGTTTCTTGTGAAATGGTCGATGTGAGGTTGATGCTATCAGTCAGGTTATTTTATGTTGGGCTTGTTCTTCTAATTTTATACAGCCAGGTTTAGCATTTTGTTTTGTGATTGACTGTAAGATATTTTTAGCTGGAGTATTTTTCTGGTTAAACCATTGTGAACATTAGTAAATATTACTTTTTGAAAATTGATTCTTTTTCCTTAGTGAATTGTGACTCTGTACACTCTTAGTTTGTGATATGGATATATACTTTGTGGTGATCATGGTGAGTCATGATGATCGCATTGCCCCAACACTGTTTTTTTCTTCGAAACTAAACTTAATACATTTATTTAACCACAGTCTAAAGCAATATGCCCATGGCCATGATATTTCACACTGTATCTTGTGACAAGCTCCCTGATGCCTATTGTTTAATCTGTTTTCTTAGGTTTGGGAGACAGCTCAATTGGCTCCAGATTCAGATACCACAGAAGCTCTCATGTACACAAAGACTCTGTTTAACTTAAACACTCTCTGTATGCATATGATAAGTATTGTAGATAAGATGATGAACATACTGTAACATGCCCCTGTTTGAGAGCCACACTCCAAGTGGGTGCAGGGTGACAATTACTGTTAAAGGACTCCTGTTACTCACAGTGTCCTTGAGGACAGACTCTATTCAGTCTGACATGTACATTCACCAAGGATGGGTGTCTAGGCAGTGTTGCATGTTTGGCCTACTTTAGTGTATTGAACAGTCTGGCATTGACTCATAAACTAGCATGCTACCCTATCACAGGTGATTTGATCGGTTTTGTGTGGACAGTTTACTGTATTCAGACTGTTGTATAAACCTCACCAATATATATTAGTGTGAAGCAATTTCTATGCAATACAGTCAAAGCTTTGAAGAAAGCACGTACAGTGTAGCATTGATTCAGAAAAGAAAAATCATGCATGTTTAACTAATAGGAATAAACGAGCTGAAGCCTGCCTGTGCTAGTTTAATGAACTGAGGTGCTGGTTTTGTTGTACTGTGTCAACACTCACTGACAAGAGACTTCTAGTGTAAGACTTGTTAAGGTGTTCCAGCTCTGTTTGTAAATTCTGGACACTAATTGTCACCATGTTCGGCTTATCACTGCATTGCATGAGGAAAAACTGTTGGTGCACATTCAAAAGAAGCTCTAAAATGAAAACACAGCATGTTTGTAACTATTCATTAATTCAACCAAGAGAAAAGGAATTGTGAACTCGTAAGGGTTTTCAAAGAAATCAGAATAAGTGCCATGGTTTTGGTCCTTTGTTTTGGATAGGTTGTTGATGTCAGGAGACACAGATTGTATCCTTCAAACACTGTGCTTTTTAAGATATATTTGGGATTACAATTTCTCATTAAAGTACAGATTCAAAGACTTTTGTTAGGCTGAGTCCCACCCAGGAGCCTTATTTACAGTTATGGGACTCAACCCAACAGAATTCCATGAATCTGTACTTTACTGAGAAAGTGTAATCCCAAATATAGCATTGTGTGACATTTGGCCACTTTATATTTATGGTGGATAGAATTGTGTATTCACTATGCTTTGGAGAATACCCATCTCTATTCATTGTAGAATCCCAGATAATCTTGTCATTTTTGGTGTTCATTTTATATGAAACACTACAGGTACTTGACCTTGCCATGCCTCTTCGCTGCAAAATAAGGCCAGCATCAATGTCATGTAACTTGTAAGTGAATATACTTTGGCATTTAGAAACAGTGAGTTAGAGAAATGCTGTAGTTTTCAAGTGAGTCAAAGAGCAGTCATGATGCTTAGATGTGCCATTTTGAATTTATGTATGTAAACTGACCAGTCATATTGTGCATGAAGATGGGTAGTATTTTCCCATGTTTGTCACACGCACTGGTGGTTTCACACACTACACGTTGTCACAAGGTTGGTGTGTTGAACGGTCAACCCTTCAGATGGCATGTATTATACTGCTATGATTTTGACAGTTTCTTGAACATTTAAAAACAAGGAATTTCAAAGCTGATTACATGTTGCACTGTTACCTTGTCATAAATATTTTATCAGGTGTCAATTACGTATGTCATGTATAATTTGACGCATACATGATGTATGACATTTATAATATGCTGTTGGATATGGAAGATATTACATGATACACTGTTGTTACATATTATGTTTAGCTCATGTATAGTAATGTATGCAATATAGAATAGAACCGAATAACACTTTATTTCCTTTTCTGGAATTTGTGTTACATCACCAGTCCCAACATAATGACACATGAAGAGATACAAATACGGAGCATATTTACATGAATTTAAGCAACTTTGCATATGTTTAAGAGAGTTATGGTTCTCACTTCTGAGTTTCTCCTGAAATATGTAATATTTCTGAATGCTCTTTCTCTACTGGACTTGCTTATTATCAAGTGGAAGACACGTTTCCTTTTCAGATGCAGACTGGACCATACACACTGATTATCTATAGTATGTCATGTGCACACCTGAAGGTATTGGTGCACACAGTGCTGTCGTGTTACATGTGAATACTGTTTGTATGCATATGTAACTACCATATACTGACATGTACTTTCAGTTGGAAGTGAGAGTAGCTGAACACAGTATTAACAATAATACAGGGAAATCTAAACTAACTTGGTAATTTCATCTGTAGTTTCCCTGATAACATTTTAATCTTGGTTAGGAGATATCAGCTGGTGATGACAGATCCTGATTTGTAGGCATGTAAATGATGACACGTATGTGCTTGCCAACACCTGTAACACTTACTGCCACCCATGATAAGACTGTATCACATACCAAACAAGCCAGTCTTGGCCTATTATAAGTATTTACATATTCATATAAAAAAATAGCTGAAGAACTTTTTCACTGTGTAAACAAGTGTTATCCCAAAAGACTCCCTCTCTCTTTCTCTCTCTCACACACACACACACACACACACACACACACACACACACACACACACACACACACACACACACACACACACACACACACAGACAGACAGACACAGACACAGAGGCACACACACACACACACAATGTGTGCAACATGACATATAATTCACCCCACCTGACCTCAGTTAACCTCACCTGATCTCACCTTCAGCATATTTCATTTGGTGAAAACCAGTTTTATCCATATAAGATATTATTGTGAGCATTGCTGTGATTATTGTGTTTGTTTTCAGTTACTAAGGATTAAATTTTCTCTGCATGTTTTGACATTTGTGACAGGTCTCATGCAAGTTGTGTGAGAACAATGTGATTTTGTCAGGAGTATTTGACGAGGATGTTGTACTTTGTCCGTCAACTCCATTGTCCATGACAAGTAGCTTCCCTGCTAATGATTCCCATTGTTGTGAGTAACACTGAAGCATTGTCTGATCTCATCACCACTACAATGTTTGGTTGCAACAGACTTCGGAGTTAAATTACTGGCTAGTAAGGAAAAGTCTGGCCAGTCCCCACCCATGGGTAGAATAGGTCTTCAGCAACCCATGCTTGCTGTTTAAGGCAACTACGCTTGTTGTAAGAGGCGACTAATGGGATCAGGTGGTCATACTCACTGACTAAGTTGACACTTGTCATCGGTTCCCAGTTAAGCAGATCAATGCTCAAGCTGTTGATCACTGAATTGTCTGGTCCAGATTCAATTATTTACAGACCGCTGCCTTATTGCTGGAATATTGCTGACTGTAGAATAAAACTTAACTCACTCACTCACTGTCCAGTCCCATTTATCTTCAGATCTACACTGGGCAAGAGTCACTATATGTAATAGAGATTTCTTTACTAAAAAGATAATGACAGGAAAACAAAAAAAACTTCTGTCCAGTCTGCTGACCTCAGATAGACTAAGAGTCTTTTGGTTGCAGTGAGTGAGTATGGTTTTGCATCGCTTTTTGCAATGTTCCAGCAATGTCATGGTAGAGGAGACCAGATTATACTTCACACACTGTATGTACCCATGTTGGGCATCGTTGGTGTGACAAATGAATGCTTTAATTTCTTGGTTACCACACTGCTGTTCTTGCAGTTTCAAAAGATTGTGGCAGGACTGATGTAAGCACTGAGTATACAGACAATCAGTTACTCTGACTGTCCACTGTTCTGCCCTTTACATTATGAAGTGTTGCTCATGTTGTAAACACTGGGTTATCAGATACCAGCAATACAGCTGGAATATTGCTGATTTGACGGAAACCAACATTCTTGACTGCATGCATGTTGAGTGTTAGGCAGCATTGTCTGTAGTAAACATCTCTCACTACTACCAGCCAGCTATGTATACATTCATGCACTGCAATGGGTTAGCGTGACACACACTGCTGTAGTTCAACATACACTTAGGACAAACCCTCTTTCCCTCTCGAGACTGCCTTCATAGTCTAGTAGGTAGAGCATGTGATTGGAGAATGGAGGACAGGGATTTCATTTCCATCCACATCCTGAAATTAGTCATACCACAAGATGTTACACTTCTGCTTCTTGTTGCATGCTTATTTAACAAAAATGAAATGACTTGTCTGCTCAGAAACAGTATTCTGTGAAAGAGAAATGCATCAACAACAAATCTTACATTATAAGTATGTCAGCTCGTTTTTCTTGTAAATTTTGAATAACGATAGCACTGAAACATTGCAATTTACAGACATGTTTCAGCTATGACAACTGTTGTAAACAGGGATCAGCTGTGTCTGTGTGTTGCTATGGTTTCATGGGTACTACATCATGAAAGTATGTTTATATGCATAGAGGTACATGTATATAAACCTCTGACATTTTAACACACTGGGATAAGGCTGGTGCATCTAGGTTTATATCATAGGTTGCACCTGGTGCAAATAAGTTAACATCTCTTAAATCAAGCCCTGTGGTTTGTTCAGCAGTACATTGCTGCTTGAAAGAAAGTGGCTGTGGAAAAAGTCAAGTAAATTGTTTGTTATGATATGATATTAAATGCCAGATTGATAATGATTACCATGGTTGTAGCGTTTTCTAAAAAATTATTGGACATGAGACTATCCATGAAGGTGAATGCTTCACTTAAGACAAATATCACATGACTTCAGATGTCTGGTAGCAATTGAATTTTAATTTCATTTCAGTCTTGCCATCAGCTTGATCCTGTAAGACTTAGGTTTACAATGATAAAAATCATCAGAATATTCAACAAGTTTCAGAAAAAATGGTGAAAAATGGTAAGCTTGTGCCAGATGGCTGAATTATCACTTTACACAATGCTAAGGTTTATCTCACTTGGTAGATGAGTAATAACACATGATAGACAGTGAAGTGCAGCAGTGAACCTAATTTTATGTATATTGACAAATATACTAGTCCAAAGAGTCAATTTAATGATTTCCATGTGGAGACATCAGGTGTGTTAATACATACTACACAATGAATGAGCTTTTGTGCTGTTTATTGGTATCTGAATAATTTACAGGAATGATAGTTATGAATTTATAATTTCAGCACCTGTTGCCAGCAGCATTACAAAGCACCAACATTTGAGAAAAATTTCATATTATGTGAAAGTATATGAATCTGAGACAATTCTGGTATTTCCATGATGTCAGATGAAATACCTGATAATGTAGCATAGGTCAACATGACCTGGTCTACAAGTAGGAGGAGGTGACCAGATTGGTCATTGTTACAGAGTGAGGGTTGTCCCCATGGACACTTGTTGGATGTATGGGTGATTATTGATCATCAGCACATGTTGGCAGCAGGTCACAAGACTCATGTCTTAGGTCGTGTGACTTCTCATGTCATCAGACCGAACATCATATTCAATACTTCTTGTGCCGTGTCACATTATCAGCACACACCAACACTGATGTTTTGCTTCGCCATGAATGTTGCATCAAAATCCAAGACACATCTGTTGTTTAGGAATTATTTGACTTTGAAAGTGTTCCCGTGACACAATGAGTGCACCATGCACCAGATACACTGAAACACGGACATGCTATAATACAAGTAACACTTTGTCTCTGATCAGTGCTGGCATTTTGTATTTGTTTTACCAATGCATTTGTTGTTTTACATTAATAATTGGCAAAATTGTCAGGAAAGTTGCTTTTGTTGATCTTTTAGTATGATTGTGTTGTTTAATGCAAATGTGTCTAAACATTGCACAGTTTTGGCGTCTTCCAAATTTACACCAAATTCTAGTTTTATCACAGAATGTTAGGAAAATATTATGTTTAGGCCTGGAATGAAACAGTCCAATATGGCCATGATACGAGACATATTACAATACTAAGGTCACAATGCAGTGCATATGCAAAGTTTAGTGCGTATGCAAAGTTTAGTGCATATGCAAAGTTTAGTGCATTCCATCCATGTCTGCTAAATGGGGATTGAGTGGCTTTTATGGCTATGATTGGTGACTGTCAACTGTAATTTGGATAAGTGTGTCATGAAGCCGTCTCCTATAGAGATACTGTCTGTAATCTTCCAGGTGTACATGCTCCATTTAGCATTACCAGGCTGTGTTGTTGTGTGTCGAGCCCCATTCAATGAGTCAGCCATGTGAGGGATGCAAACGTGGCCTTGAAGTGAACACAGTCCAGCAGTTGCTCATAGTACAAGAAAATAAGCTGTGCGGGGTGCGATGACATAGGAGATATATGCTGGGTGGGGCGCTCAAGTAAACAAATTAGCAAAACTCCACATCAGTGATTAACCACTGTACTTCAGCATGTTATGGGAGTCAGGTGTGCAATTGCACTTGGCAGTTGGCAGACTCATTTGTCTGCCCCTGTTGGGCAGGAAAGATAGGAGCTAGTCCATCAATATATACTTCTATTTGTCAAACACTGACAAGCAGGTCAATGAACAGGACAAAAGGCATGATAAGGGACTAGGGATATTACTCTGAATATGGGAATGTACATCAAGCCTGCTAATGTCATTTGCCAATATGATAAAAGTAAATTAGGTCTTGAAGCAGTGGAAGGTTTTACCTATTTCTGAACCTCATCTCAAAACCAGTCAACATTTCTTCATGACACTCTGCCAAGACCTAGGTTGATGTGTCGCCCCTTGATCATGTTGATGATTGTCATCAGTTTTCCCTTCGTACCCCTCTTGACATCTAAGTCAGTGTTCACCTCTGGCACACTGGCAAGGCAGTAAGGGTGAAAAGGGAATAGTTTCCTGTGTATTTCACACGTATGGAATGTAAATATTTTCATTAGTTGTTTCCTATCCTGAAGATGTTTATGTAGTTTTCCATATGGCAAGCACACTTAGGCAGGTATATACTATGGAGAAGCGATGTACCCTCAGCTGTCAGCTGATGAAGGTAGGAAGCAGCACATTGAGTCTCTATTTGAACACATGTTCCTCAGATACAACTTATACACATCATAGTTTGCACTTTCGTTGGAAGACAAAGGGCAAATGTTACACCACACACTATTACAACCATATGTCTGCACCTCATTGACCATCAATGGAGGAGAATACAAGACTAGCTTCAGGTGGTAACAGGTAGTGTAAACCTGCAGATTTATTATACATAAAGCAAGTACTGTTTTAAGGTGTGGATGAATTACATGAAGTCTTTTCAGGACATTACTGATGGTTCAGTTTGATGGAGATCATGTACATTGATGAGAGAAGCTACATTAATGCAGGCTCATTCTTGTGAATCTTAACCCCCTAGATGCTCTACAGAAGGAGCTTTCTTTTCTGGGAAAAGACATAGTCACATAACAATGAACAAATAAATACTTTTGTTGGAATATCTTTTCAGTATTTGATTGAAGTATCTTGTCCAATTAAGATACATGGTAAAATTATGTATTCAAGACATTGTTTAGACGGTCAAAACAAAGTTATGAAGTCCAATTTTTCAAATCAAATTTTGTTTTCATACCATGGACTATAATTAGGTGAGATATAGTAGTCATAGTACTAATGTTGTCTTTTTCCACTACCATGACGTGAAACAAAATCATGTCATGTGTCATTTTTTTGTAACCATGACAGTGGATGATAAGGCTGGTACTCCATAAATAATGAAGAAGTCCAATTAAACTGACGTTGTCAGGAGAATGTGGAAATCTAAAAGTTATTTTCATATCCGATTTTTGTTATGTTCCAAATTTACAATTTTAGTATTGATATCATATGAATAGTTAGCTTCCTGGCAGACAAAACATCATGCAAATATATTGTTCTTTTCAAAGTTTCACTTTGTGAGTTGAGTTTCAGTGAATTAGTGTTAAGCATGATTGGGTTCCACCCCTTTAATTTATCTGTGTGTATCATATCTGTCTTCTGAGGTCTTAGTAGAGAATCTAGTTTTGTCCTTTATGGCTTTTATTCTGAATATGTGCCATTATCTACATAAGCACACACATCTGTAATGATATATTTCAGTATCAAGAGAGGGGGAAATTACTGCAGCCTACAATTATGTGTGACGATGAAAGTATGTGCTGTTTGAGGCAAGAACATTTCAGAAAAGAAATCAAGCTGAAAAATTCAATAATGTGATAGTCACGAAGCATATGACCTTTCACAGCCAGTGCAAGGGGTGGTATAAGTTTTATATTTTATAACTGGATTAATGTTTTCAGTCAAATATAATAGTCAACATCTTTGTGCCTCTAAATACATGCTATAGTCACCACCAGTGCCACATGAGCACACTTCAAATTCTCAAATTATCTCAGTGCATTCACTTTTCAAACCTTTTAGTTTGTACATCCTAATAAAATAACTCATCAGCCATTGGGTTAATCTGGATCTCTTGGAAATGACTTGCCAGGAGTGTAAGGATCGGTGTAACAATATTGCTATT
Source organism: Haliotis asinina (assembly GCF_037392515.1). Taxonomy (NCBI): domain Eukaryota; kingdom Metazoa; phylum Mollusca; class Gastropoda; order Lepetellida; family Haliotidae; genus Haliotis; species Haliotis asinina. The sequence continues at coordinate 50,163,010 of NC_090289.1, forward strand.
ATAGTCTAATGAAGTTATTGTCTGTATCTACTTTCTCAGGAGATAGTTATATGTATGAATAAAGAAAATCTCAAACAGAAGGGGATTTGCTCTTCAGCAGAAGTATGTTTATTTTTTCCTGTTTTTGTTATCAGCCTGTCTTGTGGTTAAATGTGTCATGTTGCCATGGTTACTCCTGCTTTACATATTGACTGTGGTCTGCAGTGTAACAATACCTTTTCATCGACCTAGTGTTACTGATTCATTAATGTAGTATATTCACACCTTTCTACCTAATCTCTAAGGCTTTATAAATTGTCCGAAGCTCATCCTATGTGAGTTTTAGTCCTTTTTAGTAAGCAGTGCATTAACAATCCATATGCTAGTCCTATATGTCCAGAATGTTATGTCAAGGTCAAATTTCATAAAGAATGTAAACTGAAAAGCTTTTGGCACAAACTGTTTTGTGTTTGGTGACATTACAGATACATTCTGAGGTTTATGATAAGCGGTAAAACCCCTTGATATTTCATTACAGAAGCCAAAAACTGTCAAATCTATTTTCTTCTGTATTTGTATAATGTGTAAACAATGGAAATCAACAAGATAGGGCATGGTAAGTGCATAATGAATCAATAAATATCAATGCTACCCAATCAGTTATTGGCAATCCTGTTTGTAATTGCAACTTCATATTTACTGACCAATTGAATAAGTCCATTACTGGGTTGGATTTGTTGTTCAAACACAGCATCTGAGCTAGACATATTTACTAACGAAGTTTTTGACATGTAACAAAGCTCACAACAACCAACTATTGCCAGGAGTGGACCTCATGGGATTTCAGTCAGTTTTGTCTCAACATATTTTGTTTGCTATGTATTGAATGTATTTGTTTAGCTCTAAGTAGAACTGTTATAGCTTCCACATAGGGAAATACAGCAGTTTTGTTGCTGATCAGTTTATTTGTTTGTGTTCTTGAGAAATTGCACATGATGTGCAAGTACATGATCTGTATTGCTCACTGGATTCAGAAAAGTAATTGCAAATGGCCCCAATGTCCCTATTAAACATAAAATTAAAAAGAGACATCTATACAACGCTAAACATTTAATGTTTTTTGTACCTTTGATGTGAACTTGATTTTTTTAGGTCTGTGGTACACCAATACAAAGTTGCTGTATGTTTTTCCATTGTAGTGTAGTATAGAGTTGATGTCTTGTGTCTGTCTGTTATGCTGCAATATGGAGTTGATATCATATGTCTGTGATTTGAGTTTGATGTCACATTTCTTTGGTACTGCAATACAGAGCTGATGTCATGTGTCTAATGCTACAATGTCGAGGTGTGTCAAATGTCTGTCCCTTGTACTGTGATACCAAGCTGATGTCTGTCTGTGATACTACAATGTTGAGTTGTGTCACATGTCTGTCCCTTGTACTGTGATACCGAGCTGATGTCTGTCTGTGATACTACAATGTTGAGTTGTGTCACATGTCTGTCCTTAATGCTGCAGATTTGGTTGCTGCTGTTCATCCTCCTTTATGTCAGCTCTTACGCCTCCATCTGCCAGATCCGCAAGCGAGCAGACTCTGAAGACATGTATGCAGGTATGTTCACCTTGCTATCAGCGTACCTCTAAGTCAGTATTCTGTCACTTGTCTGTAGCCAGAGCTTCTTTCTCTCCACACATCAGACTCAAAGTACTGAGTCACTGATGTTAAATTTACCAAATGTGATAAGATGCTGCCTCATTGTACATGTTTCTATTTTTATCACACGATCATGATCTTAATGAATTTCTCATGAAATTTAGCTTGGAGTGAATTTTTTCATTTTAGGTTGGGTTAATGATTTGCATGTAAATATTGAAGATAGGGTTGTAGTATTTGGATGTCAGTATGCCTAGCTGTGGTCTCCCTGAACTTGAATCTAACAAATTATTATGGAGGAACATTGTCTTGATTCCAGTGACAGGTATCTCCCAGCATGTTCATTACATAACACAGTGTTAACTGGTTTGTTTTCCAGGTGATGAAGATGCACTGGTGTACCGGATAGCGTAAGAATCTCTATTATGTTACCATGGTTACTCTTGCCACAAAAATCAGTTTATGATAAGCTGTTGATGTTTTTTGACATAAAATATAACTGTAATCAGTACTTCTTGCACCAGTTTTTATTTAAAACCTCTTTTCTGTGCAAAATTATATGCATCTGAATTTGTTATGTTATTATCACTGAAAATCAGTGTGGAGGATGGAGCTGAACTTATTCCCCACTCTAAAGTTTGTGATAGGATTGCTACTGATGAGCAATAATTATTTGTCTTGCAGGTTGTGGTTGTGTACATTTACACTTTCTGTGTCAGCCGGTGCTGTGCTTCTTCTACCAGTCTCTATCATCAGCAATGAGGTGCTCCACCTTTACCCCAAGAGCTACTATGTCAAGTGGCTGAATGCATCTCTGGTTCAAGGTAGGTAACTCTGTTTTGTCATCAGTAAGGAGGTGCTCCACCTTTACCCCAAGAGCTACAATGTCAGATGTCTGAATGCCTCTCTGGTTCAAGGTAGGTAACTCTGTTTTGTCATCAGTAAGAAGGTGCTCCACCTATACCCCAAGAGCTACAATGTCAGATGTCTGAATGTCTCTCTGGTTCAAGGTAGGTAACTCTGTTTTGTCATCAGTAATGAGGTGCTCCACATCTATCCCAAGAGCTGATATGTCAATGTGGCTAAATGCCTGTTTGGTTCAGGTGAGGTAACTCAATTTTTTCATCAGAAACAAGCTTCTACACTGCTGCCTATGTCAGTTAATCACCAATATCTCTCATGGTCAGAAAAAGTTTCCATATGTATTTGAGTGTAGGTAACTCTGTTCAGGCCTCAACGCGGAATTGTTTTCCACTACCCAATGAAGTGTTTTTTGGGATTTTTTTGTTTAACGTCACAATTAGCAATATTCCACTTATATGGCAGCACTCTGTAAATAGCCTAGTCAGTTGACCAGACAATCCAGTGATCAACATCATGAGCATCGATCTTACAGCATTACAATAAAATGACATATAACAACCAAGTCAGCTAGCACTGACCACCAGATCCCGTTAGTCACCTCTTACGATATTTTGTTAAAAGTAAACTGTGTAAACTACACTTACCAAATAAAGTATGCTGGCTGTGTTCATCAAACTTGGGTTGCTGGAGACGAATTCTAACCTTGATTTTCACAGGTCCTTAAAGAAAAGGGTTTGAAGGGTTTAATGTGTTTCTAATAAACGTGATTTTAACATCAGAAGTGTTTCTTTTGCAGGTCTCTGGAATCATATATTTGGATTTTCCAACTTGGCACTCTTCATTCTCATGCCCTTTGCATATTTCTTCACTGAGGCAGAGGGGTTCTCTGGATCAAAGAGGGTATGTCCACATGTTATTTACTCAAAACTTAAAACCATGAGGTTCTCAATGGTGCTATAATATATACAATGTAATGATGTAATAATGTTGCAGGGGATAATGAGTATATGAACCTTGTTTTTAAGAGTGTAAGCACATTGTTGTAGTGGATAATTATCATGTATACCATGTTATTTCAGGGTATTAAGAGTATACGTACCATGTTGTAGTGTATAAGGGGTATATGTACCATATTCTTACAGGGCATAATGGGCCGTGTGAAGGAGGCACTAGCTGTGCTGTGTCTGCTTGCCATCATGGTGTTGGGACTTGCTTGGGTTGCCAATGCTCTCATCAATGATGATGAACACAGCAAGCAAACTTTATTTGGTAAGTGTAGTTTACATGATTTACTTTCAAGAAAATATCGCAAGAGGCGACTAACGCAATCTGGTGGTCAGACTTGCTGACTTGGTTGACAATGTCATTCTATCTTGATTGCACAGATCAATGCTCATGCTGTTGATCATTGGATTTTCTGGTCCAGACTAGATTATTTTCACACAGCCACCTTGTAACTGGAACATTGTTGAGTGTGGCATAAAACTCATTCAACAAAATATTCTTGACTAAATAAGTCATGATTAATGAAAAAATGTGTGTTCATTTCTTAATGTGGTGTCTTTTCACTTGTCTCAACATTTAAGGAGATTTCATGATGATTGTTTCAGATGTGTGGCACATCCACCTACCATACCTCTACTCCTGCATCTCATTCATTGGAGTTCTTATCTTGCTATGTGAGTACGCTGATCAACATCCCAACTCTGCCACCCACCCCAGCCATTGTTGTCCCCATTTGTCCCATGCCTGGGTGGTCCTCTCAGCATTGTTTACATTAGTCTGTGTGTTTGCATCTCCAGTAAACCAGTTCTGGACAATCTAATCTGAGCAGTGATTAAGTAGTGTATCTCTTGTCCTGATAGCAGCCATGTTATCACTGACCAGGTCTTGATATCATGATAACGTAGGGATAGTAAAAAATGTGCAGTGTGGAAGGAGTGTTTTCCTCAGAACCTGTATGTCACAAGACCTGTTTGGTATGAACTTATGCAAAAAGTCAGTTGTCTTGAGCCTCCCAAACATCAAAATCAGCAAACATGCCCAGCTTGGAAGCATAATTTTTCTGTACTGGGAATAATAAATACTGTCAAGTTTAGACATATTGTCAAACAAAATCTTAACCTGATTGCCACATGATCTAGTTTTCAGATATTAGTAAGAGGTGACCAAGCGTTATGGCCTGGCCTACACATTGATATTCTGGATCTAATAAATATCATTTGAAATGGATATTGAGAACTGCGAGTGTTGACATTGTGTCAGACTGTAGATGTTCATGTCAGGTTCAGTTCACAACACATACATGTAACTGTAACTGTGCTTAATGATGAAGAAGTGTTATCTGTGACCTAAGTCACTCCCTCCACATGTGAGATAACATCTGTATTCACACCCAGGTACTTAGCATGATTGTCATCAGAAGTTGTATGTCATACTGCTCTCTATACACGGCATGAAGCACTGCTTGAATATATGTGTTGTGCATATTGTGCCAGGTGCAGATAGAAGGTACTTACCTGTATGTGAATAGTAATTATGCATTGCAGATGTGTTGTGGCTTAGTTAGTGGGGTGGTTTAATCAAAGGAGAACAAAATATTCTGTAGGTGATGGAGGGAATATGGACTCTAGGTCAACCACCAGCGACAGTATCTGTTATGGTTGATGTGATGTTAGAATTGCTAATTGCTTGTTATTTGATTTGTGAGGGTTTTACAGAACACAAAATATTGCATCATATTTCTATAAGAATTGAGACTGGGCACACAAAAAAATTACATATCCTGTCCTGGGAGATGAAAAAGGTATAGTGTTATAAATTAATAATAACTGTAGGTTGTATGTCACATACTACTTATGTCTATTTTTCTGGCAAATGATACACTCCCAAGTTCAGGATGTCAAGCAGTCACTTTCTCTCTCAGTGTAACTTTATTGTCCCCACTAATCATCAGCTTAAGGCAGATAAGCATGTGTGTTAGAAATGACTATAGGTGATGTATGTTGTAGTTTAATCAGATCTGATCCATGAAGGTCTGGGGTAGAATAGGCCTTCAGCAACCCATGCTTGCTGTTTAAGGCAACTGTGTTGTCGTAAGAGGTGACTAATGGGATCAGGTGGTCAGGCTCGCTGACTTGGTTGACACATGTCATCGGTTCCCAATTGTGCAGATTGATGCTCATATTGTTGATCACTGAATTATCTGGTCCAAACTCCATTATTTACAGACCACGGCCTTATATACTCACTCACTCTAATCATATCTAGACCTGGTATTCTTCATCTTGATATTCCCATCACTGCATCCACATGACCTGATCCATAGCATATCTGGAAGTAGCTGGTCTGTGCCGATACTTCCAGCTCCAACTTAATACAGTTTTAATTCATGGGTCTGTGACTGTGCTACTGGATACATAGGTGGGCAAAACATCATGTGTAGCTGAATGACCGTTGACATGTGTTCCCAGTTGCTGCACATCATGTGTAGCTGAATGACCCTTGGCATGTGTTCCCAGTTGCTGCACATCATGTGTAGCTGAATGACCCTTGGCATGTGTTCCCAGTTGCTGCACATCATGTGTAGCTGAATGACCGGTGGCATGTGTTCCCAGTTGCTGCACATCATGTGTAACTGAATGACAGGTGGCATGTGTTCCCAGTTGCTGCACATCATGTGTAGCTGAATGACCAGTGGCATGTGTTCCCAGTTGCTGCACATCTTGTGTAGCTGAATGACCGTTGGCATGTGTTCCCAGTTGCTGCACATCATGTGTAGCTGAATGATTGTTGGCATGTGTTCCCAGTTGCTGCACATCATGTGTAGCTGAATGACCGTTGGCATGTGTTCCCAGTTCCTGCACATCATGTGTAGCTGAATGACCGTTGGCATGTGTTCCCAGTTGCTGCACATCATGTGTAGCTGAATGACCGTTGGCATGTGTTCCCAGTTGCTGCACATCATGTGTAACTGAATGACCGTTGGCATGTGTTCCCAGTTGCTGCACATCATGTGTAGCTGAATGACCGTTTGCTTGTGTTCCCAGTTGCTGCACATCATGTGTAGCTGAATGACCGTTTGCTTGTGTTCCCAGTTGCTGCACATCATGTGTAGCTGAATGACCGTTGGCATGTGTTCCCAGTTGCTGCACATCATGTGTAGCTGAATGACCGTTTGCTTGTGTTCCCAGTTGCTGCACATCATGTGTAGCTGAATGACCGTTTGCTTGTGTTCCCAGTTGCTGCACATCATGTGTAGCTGAATGACCGTTGACATGTGTTCCCAGTTGCTGCACATCATGTGTAGCTGAATGACCGTTGACATGTGTTCCCAGTTGCTGCACATCATGTGTAGCTGAATGACCGTTTGCTTGTGTTCCCAGTTGCTGCACATCATGTGTAGCTGAATGACCGTTGGCATGTGTTCCCAGTTGCTGCACATCATGTGTAGCTGAATGACCGTTTGCTTGTGTTCCCAGTTGCTGCACATCATGTGTAGCTGAATGACCGTTTGCTTGTGTTCCCAGTTGCTGCACATCATGTGTAGCTGAATGACAGTTGGCATGTGTTCCCAGTTGCTGCACATCATGTGTAGCTGAATGACCGTTTGCTTGTGTTCCCAGTTGCTGCACATCATGTGTAGCTGAATGACCGTTTGCTTGTGTTCCCAGTTGCTGCACATCATGTGTAGCTGAATGACCCTTGGCATGTGTTCCCAGTTGCTGCACATCATGTGTAGCTGAATGACCGGTGGCATGTGTTCCCAGTTGCTGCACATCATGTGTAGCTGAATGACCGTTGACATGTGTTCCCAGTTGCTGCACATCATGTGTAACTAAATGTCATTGTTAATATAAGCATTTTTTCCATGTTGACAGTGTGTACTCCTGTGGGCATATCTCGGATGTTTACAGTTATGGGCCAGCTGATTGTCAAACCTAAGGTATGTACTTAGTCTGAATGGAGGAAGTAGTCTTGTACTGCAGAGGAAATGAGATTTCATTCTAATATGGATGCACACAAAATGAGATTTCATTCTAATATGGATGCACACATAATGTGCATACACATACACCATGGCATCTCACAAACTCACTCACTTGCTGAGATCACAACCACCAGCTTGTATGTGTGGAGTGACTGGAGGCTGCAAGGCAAATTGTTGGCATTTCCTGATTATCTAGACATCTATCATGCTTGTGTTTCTTCTTTCATTTCAGTTTTTACGTAACATTGAAGTCGAGCTTCACACAGTAACTCTTGAAGAAGAAAATCTTCTCCGGAAAATCAAATCTCAGAACAATCACCACAGTATGTATTCTCACATCTAGAGACAAATTTTGAGATATTGTTATTAATGAACCATTCTAACATGCTTACCTAAGAGATAAAGTATGGAACCAACTCTCATGTCATGTAGTTATGACACAGCAGTCACAAGCTTCTGGTGTTGGTGTTCCGGGAATTGTATCTATCTGTTGACACAGGCGTGGTCAAACTTTGAGTTATGTTTTTTTTTTTTGCCTTATTATGTCCTAGGCTGTCAATTCACATATTGTGTAGTGCATCATAATTGACAAGCACAGCATTTCATGGCTGGCATTTCTGACAGTAATTTTGGTGTTGTGTGTTTTAGTTCATAGCCTATATGTATTGTGCAGACATGGTATAGCATCCCATCAGTTAGCCCTTTTTGTGGGCTTTCAGTTTGCAGTGCCACTTATAACAACTTTGATTATTAGCTCATTTCTTGTCAAACATGACATTCTTAAATATAACATGTGTGGTGATATAAGGAGTCCTCAAGTCTTAAGGGAGTGATGGGGTAGCCTAGTGGTTAAAGCATTCGCTTCTCTTGCTGAAGGTTCAGTTCCTCCCAATCCTGGTGTCTCTCCCCTCCACTGTAATATTGTTGGAATGTTGCTAAAAGTGGTGTAAAACTAAACTCACCCATTTGCACATTATGTGTAATGGTTCTTGCTGAAACTATTCTTTATTACATTTCGCATTATGATAGAGTTGACTTTATTTCACAGTTCAAGGATTCACAGCTCATAACTCAGTATATGAGCTGTAGCTCAAACAAGTGGCATAATTAGATCTGTCCAATATATAGCCACTCTGTATCAATATAGGATGTGATATCAAGGAAATTATGGAAATATTGACATGATTTAGCTCATTGATATTAGTTGCAGTTGTTACATTATATTCTGGTTTACAAAGCAATACGGCTTCATTCACTGCATGAGTAGAATAACTGATGATATATTCAGATTGATGGTCACTGATTCCATCAATAGGTCTTTTGTTTCCTTGACAGCTAGTATAATTCCCACTATGTTTAACTTGTAACAGATTGCATTGGTAGGGCTTTTGTAACCTTGAAGCTGTTGAATGCTGTTGAGAATGATGTTTTGGAGTTGTGGTGATGTGATGATGCTGTGTGTGTAGGTAGCAGTCCTGTCTCCAATGGTCATGCAAATGGTGACAGTCTCCACCAGAGGCTGCAGGAAACACAGATAGAGAGACAGAAACTAGGTATGTATGCTACACTTGGTAAGGCTCACCACCTTGAGGATACATACCTGAATGGGATGGAGTCCTGTCAAAGAAATCATACAGCTTGTCTTTACAGGCTGCCGACAGTGTTTACAGTGTTTATATACATACTGAACTAAGGTTCTTAAATGTTGTACTCTGTACTCTAAAATGGCCAGTAAGGTAAAGCGTTGTCAGAGTTGTTTGTTGTGATGTTGCAGAGAAGCGGCAGCAGGTGTCGTCGTTGCGGCGGAACCTTGTCTACCCCCTGGTGATGCTGTTCCTGCTCACACTCACAGTCAGTACACTTGCTCATCCTCTTCTCCATCTCAGCTGCTTTGGATACATCTTATGTTGTATACAACATGTCTTAATGGTGCCACATGTGATCTTGTAGGGTGAATGAAATCTTCTCACCAGCTTGCCATTTGTCATGCATTTGTTGATTTGTACCATTCCTTATTTAGAAGAAATGAATATCTTGGTATCTTTCAGTTGCTATATGAGTCAGCAATGCCTATAAGAATGAAGTGAAGGTGTCTTTGTCTCAATTCTAAGGGTTGTCTCCAAAGCTGGCCATTTTTGCGAAGTTTATCAAAAAGAAAATAATCTAGGTTCTACTTCCATCCCACCAGTCATTAATTCACTGAATTGTTCCATGTTAGCTTTAGTGAACATATAATTCAGATTTGCCATAACAATACAATCACTTGTTTTGAGAGATCGCAAAATATTTTTACATATCTGGTTACCTGCCAGTTAACCCAGAAATGTTTACAAATAGCATTCAGTGTGAAACCAATACAAAACACAGCAATGTTATATAATTAACAGTTGTATTCTATGAATAAATAGGGTTGCATATCAGTGCAAATTGCTGGCCAAGATTTATCGTGATACGAGAGAGACGTGCTGAGCCACTTAATTATTTTTAGTACCATAGAGAAAGTTTCATACCACATTGGATAAATCTGAAGTGCTTCATGAAAATCCCAGATACATTTGACTCCAAAAGGTCTTGTATTACACAATATTAGGCCTTGTTGAACTACTGTAGTGACCCATGTTGTTGTAAATGAATAATTTGATAAAAAGTTTGTTTCAGCAGAAAAGTATTAGGGGATCTTTGCATTCCAAATTAAAGCATTCAAAAAGCACTTGTAGTTTAGAAAGTTATTCACATATGTCATTTCATGTCAAGTATTATTGTTTACCTTCGCCTGTCTTTCACGTTTCCTTCTGTTTCAGGTATTAAGTATTTTAATTGTTGCACACAACACAATGTTATTGTTAGTTGGGATCAAAGCACTACCTATTGGGGCCAAGGTAAGATTAAAATGTTTTATGTCAACAGATTTCCTCTATCTCTGATACATTTTATTACAAAAGTGAAAAATAAAGCTAGTGTAAGATAGGGATTGATATTGTTGTAGATCAATCTTGTAGATTCTATCTCTGCTACAATAATTATTATTTCATTGATTTGATCAATAATTGTCATACAACACATTTATATAACTTGTCAAGGGTTGGTAAATGTCATACAACACATTTATATAACTTGTCAAGGGTTGGTAAATAGCACTATGTACCCCATTGGTTTAGGACTGAACAAGTTATGGATAGTCATAATGTGTACTCTTGGTGATTCATGTGTTCATAGGTGACAAACCTGACCATCTCCTGTAACCATGGTAACCAGGCTGATGGCATGTCATGGTAACACTGAGTTGGAGTGTTGCTCCTACTACTGGCCACAAGCCACACAAACTGCAGTGGTGTAAATTGTGATGTGTCAGTTACAACCCCATCTATTCATGGTCTTTCTTTCCATTTCAGGATACAGTGCTGGGATTGGCATCTCTCTCAACATTTGGAACAATTGGAGCCTTTTTAGAAATTGTTTTTATTTTGTATCCTTGCCTTGAAACATGCTCATTACATTTTGCAATATTCATCAGATGCTTCCCACTTTTTTCTATCACTGTGTACTTGTGTAGATAAATATTGACATATTGCTGGATGTGCTTGCCCATGAAATAACGCTAGGAGGTACAGCTTTAAGCCTGGTTTCATCTTATCTAAAAGGCAGTTGCCATCGATAATCACAAGTCAGGCCCAGTATCCCTATCCTGCGGTGTTCCACAAGGGTTGGATTTTGGAGCAGTACTCTTTATTCTCTACACCAACAACATTTATCGGGTGGTACAACGTCATGATGTCAATGAACCAAATGTCCAAAACTTTTAAACCTGATATGACATCATCTGCCGTTAATAACATGACAGCCTGTGCATCTGATATACATAATTGGATGATGAACAGGATGCTCAATCTGAATGCTGAAAAAGCAGAGGCCATTCTTCTTGGCACGAAACAACAACTAAAATCTGTAGAAGAGACTAGCTTGTCAATCTGAATGGTCAGAGATCGATTTCATGCCATGCGTTAAAAGCATTGTGGTTGACTCAAATCTCAAATCTGGAAGATCATGTGAACAACCTATGCAGGTCTGTCTACTTCCATCTTCAATCTATCGGTCGAATTTGGAAAGTCTCACTGTGGATGGTACAAAGAGCATTATGCAGTCACACGTCCTATCGCGACTAGATGTTGGCAATAGTCTCCTTTGGGGTATATCAAAATCTTCATTGAAGAAACTCCAAATGATACAGAACACCACCGCCAAGATTGTGACACATGTTTCAAGGATGAGTCACATCACTTAGGTTCTGAAGGCCCTGCCCTGGCTTCCTATAGAAGCCTGGATGAAGTATAAGATTCTCTGCTTCACGTTCAGGTGCTGTGAGGGCATAGCTCCTCCATACCTTAATAAACTGCTGTGTGAACATCGGCCAGCAAGAAATCTGCGCTCTGGGAGTCTATATCTTCTGAAAGTCCCTCCTTACAAACTGAAAGGATATGGACTAGGGCTTTCAGAACTGCTGCAACACTGCTTTGGAATGACCTTCTCTTAGAACTGAGAGCAATTAAATCATTTGACAATTATAAATTGCAGGTGAAAACTCATCTATTCACCATCAACTAAGCTTAAATCCCAATCTGCATACAGACTCACCAGTGTTCACACTTTCTGTCAAATATCCTGTCTTTTATATTGTGTTCTAGTTTATTTCATGTTGCCCTTTGAGCATATGTTCTTATGGAATCTAGCTCTATACAAAACTACATTATAACTATTTTTATTTAAATGTATTTTCATCAACATTGACCAATGATTGTTCTCAAATAATGAATAATGCACTGAGAAATACCCCTAGTTTGCAAGATTGCCAGAGAACTTTTGACCTATGAATATCTGATTTAGGAGTGGCCTTCAGTAACTCATGCTTTTCGTAAGAGGTGACTAATGGGATTGTAAGAGGTCACTAATGGGTGGACAGGCTCACTGACACATGTCATCGTGTCCCAACTGCATAGATCTATGCTCATGCTGCTGATCATTGTCAGTCCACCACCATATAACTGGAATATTGCTCAGTGCTGCATTAAGAAATATCCAAACGAAAACCAAATCCCATGTAACTCTGAGCCATATCACAGTTCTGTGTAAATGTTACAGCCGAATCTGACACATTCACTTCACATTCATTGGCTGCCATTCAATAGTAACAATGGCCATTTATAATGTGCCTTTTCCACACATATGTTCATGCTCAAAGCACTAAAACTTTATTACGCCGGATAACTTAAGCTGCCTGTGAGGTGCCAGAAGTTTATTCGTCACATGACGTCACAGGGTTCTGATCCATTAGTGCATGGAAGTCTTGAAGCTTCACCGAAAGCCTTGGACCAAACATTCTTTATATTTTCAGGTTGAATATTTCTTCCTTAACTCGACTCAGATATCTAATGTCCGCATCAGTTGTTGGTTTTTACAGTTTGCCATTTTTTTGTCGACTGCAACCTAAGGTGAAGGACACACCAATGGTGAAGGTCATTGCCAATTGCATTGTCCTTCTTGTTCTGAGCTCAGCTCTTCCCATTTTGTCAAAAACACTTGGTGAGTATTGGGTTATCAATCCTCGTTATTATATTAAGTCAGTATGTGGATGTGATAACGTTTCTCCAGATGAGATGGAATATTATGACCCATACGCTTAGAGTTGGTCCCAAGCATTCTCCAGTGGTTGTGATTTGGTTGATCATATGTACCCCAATACCATGGGACAATGCTCAACATCACCTTTATGTTGGTCAAGATTGTATTATTTACAATCCACCACCTGTACATTGGTGCATTATTGCAGAGTTTCGAGTTTACAACAAACAGACAAACAGTTGGATGACTGTGTGTTTGTTCACTTTGTAACACTTTAGTTTCAATGATATAGAGCTGTTATACTACAAAGACAAGATCTACTTTTATATATTTAGATCAAAGATTGGTTGGTTATGAAGCTTCAACATCTTTCCAGAAACACTAAGCACCTCATTATCTTGAATTAAATGCCTTCCTTTGGAAACCACAATTTATGCCAAGGGAGTTACATCCTTCAATTGTTTCAGGATCTGCTATTTTTTTATGGGCACGTTATAACCCTTGTTGTTCCAGTCATATATCCATTCTGGAGGGTTTCTCCAGAGTGCTAATGTCAACACTGTGTTTCAGCGTCGACCTTTTTCTCATTTATCTATAATGCCACATTGTGACCAGTATACTATTTTTAGCAAAAATATGCTAAATTCAATAAAAAAAAGAACAAGACAATATGTGAAACTATTGATTTTCAGGTATCACTAACTTTGACTTGATTGGAAGCTTTGGCAGCATGGACTGGCTGGGCAACTTTTACATCATCTTCTTGTACAACGTCATCTTCGCTGTCACAACTGCACTCTGCTTGTTCACAAAGTTTACAGCCACACTTCGCAGGGAAATAATTGCCAGATTGATGGCTGCCTTCAAAAGAGAGAAACGGACAATTTCTGCCTCATATACCACTCAGATCGCAAATGGAAACTTGAAAGAAGAGTAAGGGAGATAACTCTGTTGAAGAGCATCCATACGTGTTGTGTACATTTTGTAAATATTGTTTTAATTTATTCAGCATATCATTCAAGCTCAACATTTGCTTCCGGCCAAAACGATCATCTCTCAAAAAGTCAGATAGACTCTGTCATTTTTATTGTTATTTTGTAATATTTCTTTCATATCTGTTTGATGAATTTGGTTTTCAACAGGAAGTCTTTGTTATATTTTTTTTTTTTTTTTTTAGTGATCATCTTATGAACTGTTTCCCAGGCGAGTTACTTCCTTAGCTTGCTAATTGTTTGCAATGACAATAGTATCATGTATGTCAGCTTCTTGAACATCACATGACATTTATTAGTGATTTTATGATAAAGTGGTACAGCTACATCATTGTCAGTAGTTCACAGTAGTCGTCTATACACTATGTTCCTTCCTAACCAGTGTATACTTTTGGGTGTTATTGCAAATGGAGTTGTTATTTTTAACTCATCAATCAAGCAGTTCATGTTTCCATTTCTCAAACAACATGTGCCAGTTTGGTTCAGTATGAGGCAGTAGTGTTCACACAAAGTTCTTGCACTGAGTAGGGAATCCTCACTTGGAATCCAGCTTTACACAACCTGTTTTTGGTGCTTGGCTTAATAGACAGAATGGCCAACTGGAGGAATGTAGTGTAACCAAAACTACGAAATACTGACAATGAAATCACCCAGAAAACATGACTTTTATGAAACTAATGGGGTTGCCATGTATACCATTGTCTGTTGTCTATCCATTTGTTGCTCTAAGACATGGTAGTTGATTGATGTTACTGTGAGATACTTGCAGTCATTTAGATGTTTTGTTACTGTACAATGACTGATGGAAACTACGTGTACAAAACGTTTGCAAGATTATTACTTACACAGCTAGTGTGTGATAGACTTGACAGTATTAGCAATAGGTTATCTGTACCAGTAGGCCAGTGTATGCAATAGACTAATGCATGATGGGGTGTCTGCACCAGTGTATGTTGTAGACTGATGCATGAAGGGATGTCCATACCAGTGTATGCAATAGGCTAATGCATGACAGGATGTCCATACCAGTGTATGCAGTAGGCTAATGCATTATTTGATATCCATACCAGTGTATGCAATAGGCTAATGCATGATGGGGTGTCTGCACAAGTATATGCAGTAGACTGATGCATGATGAGTTGTCCATACCAGTGTATGCAGTAGACTGATGCATGATCTGATGTCCATACCAGTGTATGCAATAGGCTAATGCATGACGGGATGTCCATACCAGTGTATGCAGTGGGCTAATGCATGATGGGATATCCATACCAGTGTATGCAATAGGCTAATGCATGACGGATATCCATACCAGTGTATGCAGTAGGCTAATGCATGACAGGGTATCTGCACCAGTATATGCAGTAGACTGATGCATGATGGGATGTCCATACCAGTGTATGCAATAGGCTAATGCATGACGGGGTGTCTGCACAAGTATATGCAGTAGACTGATGCATGATGAGATGTCCATACCAGTGTATGCAGTAGACTGATGCATGATCTGATGTCCATACCAGTGTATGCAATAGGCTAAAGCATGACGGGATGTCCATACCAGTGTATGCAGTGGGCTAATGCATGATGGGATGTCCATACCAGTGTATGCAGTAGGCTGATGCATGATGGGATATCCATACCAGTGTATGCAATAGGCTAATGCATGATGGGATGTCCATACCAGTGTATGCAATAGGCTAATGCATGACGGGGTGTCTGCACCAGTATATGCAGTAGACTGATGCATGATGGGATGACTGTACCAGTGTATGCAATAGGCTAGAGCCTGATAGGTTATCCATGACTACATCTGCAACAGGCTGTTGCATAACAGGGTGTCCCGTGCCAGTGTTTTCAGTGGGTGAATGCATAAAAGTCTGATGTTTTCTTTAGATGGATGTTTGTGTCTACAATATAGGTCATTGTACTTGTTAGCATGGGATATGGTGTAATACCTACGAGGTGAGTCGAGATATGAGTCAAGTCACATGGGTTTTGCTGAGTGACAGGTCTGTTTGCCAAACTCCTTAGGTTTTTTGTTTAGTAATAAAGAGGAACCCTTTGAAGTCTTCATCAGGTCAGACTGATTTATTTTCTTCTTGTTTTTTACTAGCCAGCACTAATAACAATTTGCAACACAAGTCAGATATTTCTATCCTTTGAAAGATGTTAATCATGTTACTTCACCATGACTCTCCTGGTAAACAGCAGGTAGGACGAGTGCACAAAGTTTCAGCCTGTTTGTTTTTTTGTTCATGTAGTATACAATGTGTTCCACTATAAACCAGGGACAGCCTCTGTTTAAATACTTATGCTGAGCAAGTTGGCAGTTTTTTGTGTCGGACCTTTACCATGGTAAGAGTAATAACCAACATATATATATTTTTTTCAGCAGGGATTCTGTTTTAAAATAAATGTATGCACAATTTTCATCATTCAGATATAACACAGATTAGTATATCACCTTGCATATATGCTCTTTCAAAATGAAGTACTTATATTTTGTAATTAATTGCAAAGATAATCTATTGGTGGCATGTCATTATAGGTCAAGATAGTAATGTTTGTCTTATTTTCTAACTGATGTGTGTGATAAATAATCATAATCATTCACTAGTGTGTAGCATTAGTTCCATAGGGAACAATTGAATGTTAGGATTGAACTAAAATATAGTGTATGATGTGACAACGTAAGGCATAGCGTCATCATCCCCAGTCTGTCATCACTGGCATGGGGTTCACTTCACATACAAGACTTTCAATCAGTTTAACCAGCATTAGATATGTTGTATCATCTGGACCACTGACAGGGATATCTGTAGCAATTGGACCACTGACAGAGATACCTGTAGATTTTGGACCACTGACAGAGGTGTCTGTAGCATTTGGACCATTGACAGAGATGTTCTTCAGCTTTTAGACCTGTAACAGCTGCTACAGGAATATTTCATTACATGTTGATCAGTGATTTTTCTGTTGTCTGAGTTATCAGTTGTAACCTGTGTCAGTATTATTTTCTAAGGAACCATTTCCAGTTTGGCCAAGAGATTGTGGTTGTACTAGCCTGCACCATCTTCCCCAAAGTAGTCAGAGCACTAAGCTTATCATAGCTCACCTACTAATGTAGACTCAGGCTCGCTGAAACACTGCGACGACTCTGCTAACAAAAAGGGCTTTTGTTAAAAACATTATACACTACCCATAAAACCCTGAAATTCCACTAGCCCTTGGAATGCTTTTATCAGGATCTCTGTTATCAGGATCAGCAGACAGGATCTCTGCAATTACATGTACAGAGAAGTCAAAAATGAAGGATTTCCTGCGTTGGGTGCTGACAGCTGATTATTGTGAGTGCTGTTGAGTAACACTCTATGTAGCATCACTGAATGTCTGGAAATGGTATCTTACCCTTACTCAGCAAACTATATGTTCAAAGATACAATGGTGTTATATTTAGAAGGACAATAAGTTTTGTTAAAATGCTTCCTGTTGTGCTCATTCCAAGATATATACAGTCAAATCCTGATTAATCGAAGCCAGCATTTCAAATATTATGCGTAACTCGAAGTACCTGTCGATCCCAAGCATTTTTTGTACCATCATAGACATACCCATGTGTCGAATACATCAAATTATTACTTGGTCCTCAGCGATTCAACACACGACTGTATGTGCAGCTGGTGACTTGTGACTAGGTCAATAGGTGATAAACCAAAAATATAAGGATTCCTTTCTGTAAGAAGGATCATCATGAAAACATGCTTCTATTTCTAAACGAAATTTGGACCCCTAGACAAGAATTTATTTTAGACTTTTAGACCTAACAAATACAAGCTTTGTTCTTGGGTTTGTTTTCAAAAATATTTTCTGTTTTGGGTACCCTGGTATTATTTTTTTTCCTACCAACAAATTTGAGATATACATGTATCCCATCCCACCAACTGAGCCCCACCCCACCTACTTGGCTCTTTGTCTGTATTTTGAATTGTCAGTATTCCCATTATCAACGGCAGTCTTGTTCAACACTCACACCCTCCATGGTATGGACAGTTCTTCATCTGTCATTGATGTCATAAACAAGTAAACTGAGTAAAAGAAGTAATAGGAACTGTAGCCATGCTTCTTGTCAACTTCCGTAAGAAATAGCATTTGCTTATAATTTTCGGCTGCTTCCATGTTGTTTTGAAAGGCCTTAATGTTTTTCTGGGGCCTGAATCTGAGTGTGTGGGTTCTAATGCTGGATAGGACTCAACAAAAGTAGTAGAATCAGTAAAATGAAATCTCTGCATATAACATATGTCATGTTTGAAAGCTGATTCTTTCTGGATTAATCCCTTTGCTAGCTGAGTCCTGAAACATTTGGATTTCTCAAGCCACATTACCCTGTTTTAACAGTTGAAGTCTGCAGTAGTGTTCACCCATGGGTGGTGTGAACGATGTCGAGTGTTGCATAGCCATGTGGTTCTTCCCACAATCAGGTGTATATTGAGACTTTATAGTTGGTTTTGCTACTATGTTTGTTTTTCCTTATAGCCAAAGATACAGTGTGATTCTGTGATATTTGTGACAGAAATTCCTTGCCACCTTCTCTGTGGGTATCGTGAGTCATGGGAGTCGATCCCAGTAGTTTCTGTTGTATGCACCTTGCATGTGTATTACAGCTCTGCTCAGCTCAGCAAAATGATACTCAAACCATTAGACACACAACATTTGTTTGTTTTTTGTGAAGCATGAGCGCATGCTCCTTCAGCATAGAACTGGATAACTGTTACTTCTATGCATTTATGGAGACATGTGTAAGTGTGAAAGTGTAATACTGTGAGTCATGGTGTGTTGGTCTGTACGGTGTCATATTGTGGGATGTCTACATGCATGTGTAGCATACAGTTGTGAGTGGGGTGTGTGGTAGAAATGTATCTAGGTGTGAACAGTCATATTGTGTGATGGATGTACAGTATGAAATTGTGTGTTGTATTAGTTCTAAAGGCGTGTGTGGTAGAGATGTTTTTAGTTTGGTGTTTGAGTGTGTAATCAGTGTGAGTCCTCTCTGTTCAATGTACAGGGTGGTGTGTAGGTTTGATGAAGTCCTCAATGTCCACATGAATGTGGTTCATATATGTTTACTGGTATATGTATTGTATAGCAGTGCCAGTGTTTTTGATGGAACGCAGCAAGTCTAGTACCTTAAGATGCATATGTTACCTGTTTTCCTTTTACCTTTCTGCTTTGACAATGCAAATAGACATGTAGTGTTATTAATATTTTCATGTGCAATAGAAAGTTGTCTTCTCAGTGCCAGCTGCATTTCATGGTCCAATACATGCCAGAAGTAGATAGTTTCCTTTCCCCATGCCAGCAGGTGGAAAAGCCTTGAAGCGTGGGAAAATATGTGCACAGCTTGTGCTTGTCTAATACTGCTCACTCTGTTGTAGTTTTATAAGTCACATTGTTGTTTGTCCTCTCACAGTGTCAACACTGACACATTACCAGATTAGTTGTTTCCTACCTCCTGAAACTTTGCACATTTGAGTTGTCTCCCTTGTATCAGTTGCTCAACGAATGCTCTACTGTGCATGTAACATGTATATCCATGCATTGCTATTTTCACTGAGCAGGTTAAAGGCTATAATGGAAGCAGTGTACTATACCCAGCCATACTGCACCAGTAAGTTATAAACAAGTTAGTGAATATCATATACCAGTGGTTTTGTACTAGAGATGTCTGCTTGGTTTCTAGTATGTATTTTAGCTTGTTATTTGTTACTCCTTCACCTTGAATTCCATATTTGTTTCAAAGACTGCTTTGCTAGTGCTATTAGTCTTGTGCATACAGTATTCAACCCATTAAAAGACGTAAGTTTGCTGTTGGACATGAGCACAATTATTACCATGTTGTGTGTTGATGCATATTATGTAGCTGGAACATGTACGGGGTTGATTATTGGTTGATGTTCTTGTAAATGCTTCTTGATGTAAATTTTACTTTTAAGAAATGTTATTTAATGCCCATATTTAAAAGATGTGCAATTTAGAGAGTACACTATATAATTAGCTTAGCTTGTTGTCAGGACCAGACTGTCATGACCGAATGGCAGTTTTTGTCTGTCTGTAGTCTGCAAAGACTGAAACCCTTGGTCCCTAAAGCAGAGCTATTGCTTTAACTCATCCTCAGAATGAATACTCGAATTGTTAGATACTGGCTTTGCTTGATGTTGCCTGTGTATGTACCATACACTTCCATGGTATACGTCCACAGCTGCAACTACTGTGTTGTTTGTGAAATGTTTCATTTTGTTGCCTGGTTGTTTTCAGTGCAGTGTACTCCCTTTTTACCCATGAAACACTGTCTTCACCAACTGCTGATTAACCCCAAAACTTACAAACAGTAATCGAAAGCACAAGCAATAGATCATTCCAAATATATATCAGTTTCTATTTTTTCTGATTGCAGGGTTATATTTTTCACAGCTAGGTGGGGGCCACCTGTTTTCTTAAACTTAACACAGTAATGGCTGTAGACCTTTCTTTTCTAGTCGATATATGTAAGAGCATGATTCTATTTTAGCTACATCCTCAAACCTACCTCAAAAACTTAATGCCCTTTAAACACTTGGCTGTCTCTCTTTTTCTCAGTCTAACACCAGGCCATCTGTACTGACTGATCACCAGGCTATCTCTCTATCCAACACCAGGCCATCTCCAGAGATGTCAACAGCTACGAATTTCAACTTGAAACTACCACAGTATGATTCCACTAGAAATCCTATGAAATTTAAATAAAATTCATTAAAATTCAGATATATAGCCAAAAACATGCATTTTCAACGATGAAATACATTATCGAATTTCATGTAGCTTCCATTCATCAAATATAATGACATATTTAAACTGCAGTGATTGCAAGTAACAAACGTAATTTTAGCAAAGCTGATCTCAATACCTTTGTGATTTGACACATTTAGTTCTGGCTGAAATAATTTAACCATGTGTCGGCAATATTAATTTTTTTCTCAGAATCCATCATGATTTTGTTTATTTAGTTGACTACTAATTTTATGGTCAAACTTTTGAACGTTGAAATTACTATTTGCAACACTTTGGATTTGGCATCTCTGCATCTCACCCTATCCATCACCAGGCCATCTATTCACAACCAGGCCATCTCTGTCTATCCATCACCAGGCCACCTCTCCCTATTCACCACCAGGCCACCTCTCCCTATTCACCACCAGGCCATCTCTCCCTATTCATCACCAGGCCATCTCTCCCTATTCACCACCAGGCCATCTCTCCCTATTCACAACTAGGCCATCTCTCCCTATCCACAATCAGGCCATCTCTCCCTGTCCACCACCAGGCCATCTCTCCCTATCCATCACCAGGCCATCTCTCCCTATTCACCACCAGGCCATCTCTCCCTATTCACAACTAGGCCATCTCTCCCTGTACACCACCAGGCCACTTCTCCCTATCTATCACCAGGACATCTCTCCCTGTCCACCACCAGGCCCTCTCTCCCTATCTATCACCAGGACATCTCTCCCTGTCCACCACCAGGCCACCTCTCCCTATCTATCACCAGGACATCTCTCCCTGTACACCACCAGGCCCTCTCTCCCTATCCACCACCAGGCCACCTCTCCCTATCCACTACCAGGACATTTTTCAATATCCATCACCAGGCCACCTCTCTCTATCCACCACCAGGACGTCTCTCAATTTCCACCACCAGGCCATCTCTCTCTATCCACCATCAGGCCATCTCTCCCTATCCATCACTAGGCCATCTCTCCCTATCCATCACCAGGCCATCTCTCCCTATCCACCACCAGGCCATCTCTCCTTGTACATCACCCGGCCATCTCTCCCTGTACATCACCAGGCCATCTCTCCCTATCCATCACCAGGCCATCTCTCCCTATCCATCACCAGGCCATCTCTCCCTGTACATCACCAGGCCATCTCTCCCTATTCACCACCAGGCCATCTCTCCCTGTACATCACCCGGCCATCTCTCCCTATCCATCACCCAGCCATCTCTCCCTGTACATCACCAGGCCATCTCTCCCTCCCTGTACACTACCAGGCCATCTCTCCCTATCTATCACCAGGCCATCTCTCCCTGTCCACCACCAGGCCATCTCTCTCTATCCACCACCAGGCCATCTCTCTCTATCCATAACTGGACATAACTTATGAGTCCAGACTAAATAAATATTATATTTGTTTCATTTTCATTTCTTGTCCTCGTTTTAGCAACAGGTTTAATGTGAGTCATGTGTCTGTGTTTGTATTTAATTTAATTAATGTTTTATAGGAAATCTTCACTTTATATTGATTGTAAAAGCCTTGTGTGGATGTGACATCGCACACCAAATGTAGACATTTGCACAAGGATGCATTATCCAGAAATATGCATCTGTATTGATAAACAATACTTAGTGCATAACAATCTTCCGTTACTAAAGATGCTAATTGCCTATTTGCATTTACAATAGACATCCATGGCAGAATTATATTTGGTGTGTATATTTGTGGCTGTAGAGGGTTCAGATTAGCTTGCTTGTAAGGGGCTGGAGACAGACTCCAGTATCATGCTTGTTTTCAGCAATTACATATTATCCATAGTTTAGGTGCTATCACACATTTGCTTTGTCAGCAGAACATGTTCTCAAGCAGTGTTGAGTTGTGGGAGGGTGTCCTGAAGAATGTTCTTCGTAGGCCTGAGATATGGGAGGGTGAGCTGAAGAATGTTCTTTGTAGGCCTGAGATATGGGAGGGTGAGCTGAAGAATATTCTTTGTAGGCCTGAGATATGGGAGGGTGAGCTGAAGAATATTCTTTGTAGGCCTGAGATATGGGAGGGTGAGCTGGAGAATGTTCTTTGTAGGCCTGAGATATGGGAGGGTGAGCTGAAGAATGATCTTTGTAGGCCTGAGATATGGGAGGGTGAGCTGAAGAATGTTCTTTGTAAGCCTGAGATATGGGAGGGTGAGCTGAAGAATGTTCTTTGTAGGCCTGAGATATGGGAGGGTGAGCTGAAGAATATTCTTTGTAGGCCTGAGATATGGGAGGGTGAGCTGAAGAATGTTCTTTGTAGGCCTGAGATATGGGAGGGTGAGCTGAAGAATGATCTTTGTAGGCCTGAGATATAGGAGGGTGAGCTGAAGAATGTTCTTTGTAGGCCTGAGATATGGGAGGGTGAGCTGGAGAATGTTCTTTGTAGGCCTGAGATATTGGAGGGTGAGCTGAAGAATGTTCTTTGTAGGCCTGAGATATGGGAGGGTGAGCTGAAGAATGTTCTTTGTAGGCCTGCGATATGGGAGGGTGAGCTGAAGAATGTTCTTTGTAGGCCTGAGATGTGGTAGGGTGAGCTAAAGAACATTGTCAGGTGGTCTAGGTAGGGTCAAGGTGAGCTAAAGAACATTGTCAGGTGGTCTAGGTAGGGTCAAGGTGAGCTAAAGAACATTGTCAGGAGGTGTAGGTAGGGTCAGGGTGAGCTAAAGAACATTGTCAGGAGGCCTAGGTAGGGTCAGGGTGAGCTAAAGAACATTGTCAGGAGGCCTAGGTAGGGTCAGGGTGAGCTAAAGAACATTGTCATGAGGTGTAGGTAGGGTCAGGGTGAGCTAAAGAACATTGTCAGGAGGCCTAGGTAGGGTCAGGGTGAGCTAAAGAACATTGTCAGGAGGCCTAGGTAGGGTCAGGGTGAGCTAAAGGACATTGTCAGGAGGTGTAGGTAGGGTCAGGGTGAGCTGAAGAACATTGTCAGGAGGTTTATGTAGGGTCAAGGAGAGCTGGGAATGTTCAAAGTCTTGGATGCCCTTAGGAGAGGTGATTCCACCATAGGAGGTTTTTGAACACAGTCATATTGACTGATGATTGACTCTGATTTGTCAATGACTATGTATGATAGCAGCATTAGTTTGTTCTATATGGTTACTATCTCTTTAGTCCAGTGTGACTAGGGTTTTCTTCCACAAAGCATTCTACATGGCTAGATGATTGTAGCTTCCATACTTGATAAACATTTGAAGTGGTTCCTGATTTGGGAGTCAACACCCAGAAGTTCTTAAGTAAGATCATGGTTTTACAGTATTCACCCTTTTTAAGCCCCCTTGGCACTTAATACATAAAGTTAGGTGGTAAATAAAACCATTATATAACAAGTTTGTATTGTTTTAGAGATTGAACAGCATTGATCATATTTTATATCAGCCAGAAATAAGGGTTTGTAACCTATTCTGGTCTCTCACAGGGTGATTTTTAAGATTACTTACAGACAGGCCTTAAGCTGTCAGGTATTATGAATAGATATCGTTTGAGGGGTTTATTGGTGCAGTGTTTTTTGTGCAATATTTCTGTGGGGCAGACATGCGCAACACTTATCCCTCTATCTTCCAGTCAGTACACACAACCTGGCACAGTACTTCTAAATAGTAATGAAAACTATTTGAATGCCAAAACTAAGATGTTTGTATCTGTGTAGAACAGACTGGGTAGGGGTTCAGCAATTTCTGTTGTCATAATACGTAATGATGTTTTCACATTGCAAGGCAGTTAAAGAAACTGGTCATGTTGAGTGTTTTCTTCCCAGTTGGACAAGTTATTAGTGTGAGTCTCCACCTGCTTTCTGTAGCCTCGTGGGGATACTGATCTCAAGCCGTGGAAGAGGCTTTGAAGAAAATCCTGTGAATATATTAAGTTAAATGTTCTTATTCATGTTTTTCACTTATCTCTTCTGTGTATTTGAACTGATCTGCAATGTTTTGATCATATTTTGCCGGAAAAATATTCTGGTTCTGACATATGAATACAGCAATGTTCTTCCTGTTTACTGAACCAAAACTGACCAATCATATCATTTGTGTCCAGGTTCCAGCTCAAAACTTAGAGTGACAGTTTTTGAAGATATTTTTGAATGATAACTTTGTTATTTTGTGCCAATCTTTCAGTAGGGAGTTCCCTCTATGTGTCAGTGTAGAACGTCATGATTAGACATTTTGATACTGTTTCATTTCCCTCATCTGACGGAAGACCAGTGTTTGTTCACAAACATATATTTCTTTGACCTGAATAAAGAAAATGTTTGCTACATTTTATATTATTTTTGTTTGTTATACAGTCAACACTCACAGATGACCTTGAGATGTCCCATATGTAGTACTGCCATACAGGGTTGTTCTTGTATACAGTACTGTTCTACATGGTTGTGCTTGTATACAGTACTGCTCTACAGGGTTGTGCTTACATACAGTACTGTTTTACGGGGTTGTGCCTGTATATAGTACTGCTTTGGGGAGTTTAAAATGAATATAGTACTGCACTGTGGAGTTGTAAATGTATGAGGTGCTGCTCTGTGGAGCTGTAAATGTATATAGTACTGCTCTGTGGAGCTGTAAATGTATATAGTACTGCTCTGTGGAGCTGTAAATGTATATAGTACTGCTCTGTGGAGCTGTAAATGTATATAGTACTGCTCTGTGGAGCTGTAAATGCATATAGTACTGCTCTGTGGAGCTGTAAATGCATATAGTACTGCTCTGTGGAGCTGTAAATGCATATAGTACTGCTATGTGGAGCTGTAAATATATAGTACTGCTCTGTGGAGCTGTAAATGCATATAGTACTGCTCTGTGGAGCTGTAAATGTATATAGTACTGCTCTGTGGAGCTGTAAATGTATGTAGTACTGCTCTGTGGAGCTGTAAATGTATATAGTGCTGCTCTGTGGAGTTGTAAATGTATAAGGTGCTGCTCTGTGGAGCTGTAAATGCATATAGTACTGCTCTGTGGAGCTGTAAATGTATAAGGTGCTGATTTACAGTAATGTCTTTTATGTAAAGTTGGTAGAGTTCATCCTCATGGAGGACTACTCTCAAGACTTTTGTCCCTTACGTAGTCATGCACACAGTTGTGTTCCTCGTGAAGTGTGGTGAAATGGGGTTTAACGTCATACTCAGAATATTTTGCTCATATGACAACACGTCCACGTGTGCATGTGTAGCTGCTTGTACTATTCCAGACTTCAGCTGGGTTTATTGTGCCACCTCACTGAGATACTAAACTATTGTTGGGCATGACTAGCCTCATTCGGATTCATTATACCAACTCCGAGCTGACCAATCCTTGTTGTATCCTTTTATACCAAGAGCCAGGCAAGGAACAACAAATACTATCATCTTTTGAGAATGAAGATTTTTATGGATATCAACTTCTTAATTATGAGAACACAACGTTTCGGAGTTAATGCTGTTAATGTTGTGTTCTCAAATTAAAGAAGTTGATATCCATCAAAATCTTCATTCGTATGTAATTCACTTCTAAAGACTTATCATCTTTTGGTGTGACATGCTAGGGATTAAAACCGCAACCTTCTCCACTCTGGGTGGATGCTCTTCCTTATATAAAATCCAGCTGTGTACAGTTCCTTCTGTGTCCCTTATGTATTCATATGCACAGTTGTGTCCCTTATGTTATCCCCACACATTTGTGTTGTTTATGTAATCCTTCTCTACACAGCTCTGTCCCTTATATAATCCTGCTGTACACAGTCCTTCTGTGTCCCTTATGTATTCATTTGCACAGTTGTGTCCCTTATGTAATCCCCACACATTTTTGTCCCTTATGTATTCCTTCTCTGCACAGTTGTGTCCCTTATGTAATCCTTCTATACACAGTTGTGCCCCTTACGTAATCCTTCTCTACACAGTTCTGTCCCTTATATAATCTTGCTGTACACAGTCCTTCTGTGTCCCCTATGTAATCATTTCCACAGTTGTGTCCCTTATGCAATCCTTCTCTACATAGCTGTCTTCCTTACGTAATCCTGATTTATTACTCGCCCGTTGAAGATACTGCAGTGTAATATTTTTACGGTAACATTGCACTAGTGTAATACCGCTTGACGTATGACGTCAAAATGGTTCAAAGTTGTGACGTCACAATGCTAATGCCGATGTCGCATTTTTACTGGACCTTGCTTGACTCGCGGTAAGCTGAGAGTCCTCACACTGTAGGGAATTTCGCGGCAGTTTCTGTCAATATATGTTGGCGAGTATTAAACAGAATACTAAACTCGCTTCCGTAATATTCATTTTTATTAAACTCGTTAAAGATTTGGACTCAGATCTCGGATTCATTGCAGATAAGTTCTTCCATCTGAAGGAACCATATGCATGCTTCATTTAACTTCAAAGCTGAAGCACTGTTGACCCCATTCTTTCCAAGACTTCCTTATCCAGCAATATACATTCTTCAAGACAAGTAAGAAATGTCTTACTGAACAACTGTCATATATCAAGTCAGATTTATCAGAAACAAAAGATGCGATTCATACAAGCCACATATTGCTGTTAAGAATTGTTAATGCACACCTATTTTTTTTTCTTTTTTACTTTAAATTTTTTTTTTTTTTTTGACGCGCCCAAGTTAAGATTATTTGTTCACAGTACGTGAATACAACTGAATCTAACAGTACCAGTTGGTGTCTGCACAAAGGACTATGTATCATATGCAGTACTGAGTCCACCAATCAGTGTCTGGCAGACTCGGGTCAGAGCGACATCGTGGATCCTTGAGACTCATGCCTATGGAGGTTAAGTGGGTTTTAATTGGTAGCGTTACCCGGATGTAGACAAGTGCTGGGGTAATTACGGTGTGCTGCTTTTCCTGATGGTTTGTTCCAACAACAACAGTCATCACGCCTTGTTCTTCCCCAGGGCACCCATGACAGGCTTCTAGACTTAATCCGGTCTATGCACGCACTTGTTTCTCGTCGCAGGCAATGACTGATTCAGGTTTGTGCCACATAACATGTAGTTACTTATTTCTCTCAATGGGGAAGTAGACTGCAGTGCCTTTGGGTTCAAATGAGAACGACGAATGATTAAATAACTCTATTTCGAGTTATTTAATCATCTCTAGTTCATTTCATTTCATTTCAGTAACTATATTTCGAGTCATTTAATCATTCGGGTTCTCATTTGACCCGAAACGGACTGTAATTCCAGTCTGTCACAGAACTGACAATAGACCTGCAAGACCACACATTGGACCTAATACCAATATGATGTAAATGAACATTACTGATGGCATCAAACCGTGGGCTTGTGACTCCAGTTGTGGTCATACACTATCAGTTACAATGAATTTAATTCATTCTGCAGTTCACAATTCTTAAACAATTGATATGACGATGACATTTAGTGTCTATTTGTTTTGAATATATATGTTATCATTTCAGGATATATTGGGATATATATCATGAAGTGCCACAATAATAGGCCTGTGTAAATGAAGAGGTCTCCAGATAGCCGAGTTACAAAAACCATAGGCTATCTTTCTTAGAAAACCTGACAACGCCATGCTTTGAAACGCTAGTGACGATGCCTACACTACCACTCAAACACCACCAGATCATACTTTTAGGGATCATTTCTATTGTATGCATCGCCTTGACTTTGGGTAAAACTGATAGTCCAGCAAACCATGGGGACGGTATG
Organism: Haliotis asinina; assembly: GCF_037392515.1. Taxonomy (NCBI): domain Eukaryota; kingdom Metazoa; phylum Mollusca; class Gastropoda; order Lepetellida; family Haliotidae; genus Haliotis; species Haliotis asinina. The sequence continues at coordinate 50,191,602 of NC_090289.1, forward strand.
TTGATGTTTATCCAAAAACAGACATAAGTATTGAAACAGATTAGCGATCATAGTAATTAATGGTTGTTGCTCTTTACATATGTGGCCTGAAAGCAGTTATTCTCATATTAGGTGCCTTGTCATCATCAACATCATAAAACAGTTACACTACGGCAGTTTGTTCTCAGGTGCAGACTAGCCAACCGAAATATTGGTTATACTTTGAAAAGAGACTATTTTCTCTGTTCGGCTGCTTCTTAAAGGGACATTCACAGTAGGTAGAAGCGATAGGGACAAAGTCGCCATCTGATGAAAGGCCAAAATTGTTGGCGTTCAATTCATCTCCGGCGATAACTTGAAACGAAGATATCAGTTGATCATCATCAAGAATGGAAAGAGTTCCTTCCGTTCCCCCATATTCTTTCTTGTACAGATTAACACAGAGTTAACACAAAGTGGTTCAACCTTTTATATTGTAGTTAATTTGGGGACTTTATATACCCGGGCCTAGATTTTCGAAGCTCGCTTAGTACTCAGATAGTCGTAAGTTGATGTTAATGTGTGGCACGTACGACTATTTTGGAGCTAAGAGAACTTCTAAAATCTAGGCCCTGTTCTATTTATGTATGAATGTATATTTAGGGTGAGATATGCGTGTCAGTTTGTACTTTCGGTTTTTGATGGGATCGTGGGGTACGGGCGAAACTCTTCCCTCAGGAATATCTAACAGAGAAATACACGCCTTTTCCTCCTCCATTACACATGTTGCACATGTTTTCAATGAATACTGGCTCAAAATGACAACTAGTCGGCTGGACACGAGTCACACGACTCATGTTGAAACTGAAACACGTGATAATTGTGCACGGGGATAGATTCGGCACGTGTCTGTGTCGTATTACCTCAGGTGTGCGATCATGTCAAACACAGCAGAAACAAAATCCCACACTGGCGGTGAACAACAGAAAAGACACATCATTTAATATACTGTCGTGAACTGGTAAGGACAAAACTCCATGGCTTACATGATATCAAAACAAGGACATTCAGAGAACTAGTTGACAGATATATTGGCATGTTTTGCATAGAAACTACAGTCCATTTAACACCCGCGCAATCATTGAGACAGAAGTGGGTACATGTCAGTATTAACTTTTTTTATTATTTTTTTTTTTTCAACCTAACGGGGAGTTCTTTCTTCCTTGTCATAGTGTAAGCGGGCGAGGTGGGCGAGCTGTCTAAGGCGCCAGGCTACTAATCCAGCGAGCTTGGAGGTACCGGGACCGAGCCTACCTGAGACCGGGTGTATGAAACCTTGGAGCCAACTTGGTGTGCAGGCTCTTTCAGTGTCGTCACAATCCCCAGTGTGCAGGACACAACCCACGAATCCGTTGGTAGATGACCAGACGAATACATGCAAACGCCTAGTTGCGGGTGCAGTAAACATGGACAAAGTACTGTGACTCTCTATCCCAGTCCACCCAGGTGTGAATGGGTACCTCGTAAGGGTGGGAAAACCACATTAACTCGGTGCGCCTGGTAGGCTGCAAGAGTTGTATGGTCCCCAGGGAGTTGAGATTGAAAATACTATGTGCCGTTGTGATTGGCATCCAATGATCGAGGGAAAAACAAAGCGCCCTTGAGCAGTTGAACGAACGGGATATCGGCGCGAAATAAATATTGTATTGTATAAGTAGGTTATATGGTTTGTATGTGTAGTTTAATCCACGAACCGGTTGCTTATACTATGAGTCGCGTCGTATAACTTATTCGTATGCTGAAGGGGTCGTTCTGTATACAGAAAAGTGCCCTAGCCAAAATCGGAATACAGAAACGTACCCCTGGTCGATTCCATTCCGCAACGTGGTGTTTTCTTGACTTGAACTGCCATACAGTTATATAACATGCATTTGACTGCGTTCTACAAGAAGCGGCCATACATTTAGAGAATATTTCTCGGAGCACAACACCATTTGCAATCATTTGTATGGGAACGATTACGGATGGTTTCGGTGTTTGTTTGCGAAATATGGACTCGTCGTCCGTGTAAGGTGCGGAGTACGTTTCTGTATTTTGACTTTGTTTAGGGTACAATATACTGTATACAGAAAAAGTACTTGGGGTACATATCTGTAGTACTCGTGCCGACAACGACCATCTTCAGATATACTTATATAGAGTCAGTTATAATTCAAGGACTCTCTGGCCAACTTTAGACTGAAATGTTAGTGAAAAGTGAAATGTTAGACAGTGCATGTTTTCCTAATAAGGTATTACTTTGGATTTGAAAATGTTCAGGTTGTTAATTGCCCTTAACTCCAATGGAAGTTGATTCCGGAGAGTGAGTCCTGCCACCTGAAATGATCGATCCTCAAACCTGGCACTGGAACTTAAGTATGGAACACCAAGAAGACCAAAGACTCTCAGGCTGGAGACTTCGGTTGGGCTGATATCTGGTGATCAGTTCAGATAGATACTTTGGCACTAGGTTACAGAAGCACTTGAAAACAAAACGGTAGAGTCCCTATTGGATTCTGTCTGATACGGTAAGCCAGTGTTATCTCTGCAGATTAGGAGTTTTGTGAGAATATTTCTCTGATCTGGAGACAAATTTAGTAGCAAAATTCTGTATGCGTTGAAGCCATTCCATTGATGATTGTGGCAGGCCATAAGGGCGATTGTTGCAGTAGTCCATCCCAGATGAATTTACGCGTGGATCAATGAACAGGTTGTCCTCTTATCAGTTCATTGTTCCAGATGGAGAACAAAAGACACGGTTCGATTCCCCCAATAAGAACAATCTGTGATGCCCATTTATGGTGACCCCAGCCGTGATGTTGCTGGAAGATTGCTAAAAGCGGTGTAAAACCATATGCACTCTCTCAAAGGTGTGAGGTATGTCATTCACCATTGACAATACCTAGAACCAAAAGAATGTCATAAGTATGTTAAAAAATTCAAATATTTGAAACGTATGCATCTGAAAACGATTTAATCCAAAAGGAGTCCGGTACAATTCTTACTTTCAGGAACTAACACCGTCAACAAGACGCTGCTTAACATCCAAGATGCCACTAGTAAAGGTCTGAAAAACATCACATGAACTCTGTGTTATGTGTGTATGACGTAATTTGTAAGGCAAACACAATGGCGCGACTTTAACACAGAATAATTATTTTAACATTCCGGACATCCTGCATTTAATGGACATACTTGTGGGTACAAATGGACATGACTCCGCTGCCATGATACCATAAACGGAATGTAAACTGGAAATGAGTTCATCTGGATGTTTTACACCTTTCCAGGATTATGTGAGGACGTGTCCGGATTGAAGGAAGTGCATTGTAGCACATCCTGTTGTTCCCAGAGGTTCAAACCCCTTCTAATTCCTGCTCTGTGGACCCGCTTATACGACAATTTGTATACAACCATCGAAGAAAACTTTTGCCAAAGTCAAATAAGTATTCGTAATCGTGTAAACAATATTTTTTCCGTTCACAAAACACGTGATAGACATCATGTTTTATGACGCACGCATCTCTACAAGCGTAAGCACGCCCTCGCCAAAAAGCAGGAAGTATGCCTCTCTCGACCAATGTAAGGAAAGAACACATTTCCAACATGCACGTATTTGACATTTCACTCAAGAACAGCCAGTAATTACAAATGAGGGTTGTAAAAACTCTGACTGTCATTCCAGAAGTTCATCCAGAAGGATAAAGAATGAAAACATGTTTAATGGATATACAACTTCTTTATGCTGAAAAGGCGAACTTTCGACAACGATTCTAGAATAGACATTTGAATCTTTGTGGAAACTTCACCCATAAAGAACAATGAAAATTGTCTTCATTGTTCGGGGTTGTATATTGTCCAGAAAATTAAAAGTTGGATTAAAAAGGAAACGTAAACTGTAAACTTGGGGCCCTTCTTCCTTGTTGAGGTGTTTGAAAGCGTATTGCTACCTGTGTTTAAGGTTATCTTGCAGATGAACATTTACTGAAACGAGTCTTCCTTGGTTTCGTTGTAGCTCTCGATTTGGATTTTTCGAATGTTTGTGTCCTGGTGTTATTCATTCTGGAACATTGTTGTATTTGTACAATGGCATTGTTTTTGATGAGATTCAGCAGAGGGCAGTGACTGGAAACGAGACTGATATGAGGATTTCCCGTTCGGGAATATTTTTTTATTTTTTGTTTTCTTTCCACTTTTCCCTAACTCTACAGCATAAATAAATGTTCCTTTCAGTTAATTGTTTAACATAAAGTACAGATAGGTACTTTAAGCTCACACATACAACAAGCAAGTTGGTATCATTAAGTCTTTTATGCTATATGTAGAGTAGACAAAAGATTGTACGCTTATAACAAATCACATAGATTGTTCACATCTGTAGTAGAGTACAGAATTTCGCTGCTAGATTTCAGTTAAAACATTTTGTGAGAAGATGATTAGGAGAGTTTTTACAAAAAGGGGCGATAGTCGTTCGCCAGTCATCAACATCTCACGCTTGAAGAAGACCAACAGCTGTGTGAAGATCACTAAAATTAACCCTACATACTCAACAGAGTCCAGTTATGCAATATTTATTATTGTTGAAGTAAATACTAGCACCACTGTCTCTATTACTGTTATCACTGCTTTTATGTTATATTGCTATTGTATCTATATTGCCACTTTATTTGGTAAATGTCAAGTCGTTAATATTAGAATACAATGTTTAATTATGTTACATTTCTATGTGTGAAGCCCATTTCTGGTGTAGCATTCCTGGAATATTGCCAAAATTCTTTTCCAACCATTTACATCTGACTGATGCGTCAGAGGGCCGTCACGCTCACGACCCAATGTGTGAAGCCCATAGCTGCTGTTCGTGTCACCATGTTGCTGGAATAGTGCTAAAAGCGGCGCATACTGACGCATTCATGAGGAACTAGTACTTTCACTTGTAAGTCCGAAGCCCCTACATTAGACACGCAGCTGATGTTGGTGTTGGGTGTTAACTTCGAACACCAGCTGATGTTTTACACTCTTGACGACTGAAAAAGCATAGATCATTTGGTTAATTTCTAGAAAAGGACGAATTAATATTGCCTGGTCTGATGACTGATATTATTAAGAACAGAACTTCGTCTTCCCTTTTGTGTTAGTTTTTTGTTCTTAATATCACTTCTTAAAGTCTGCTAAGTCTGCCTCCATCAAGATGCACTAAAACATAATTACACATAATTAGCAATATTATGTATTTGCCAAATTCGTCTCTCTGGTTTGGCAAGCCATCAGAGGATCATCACCGACTCTTAGCAACAGCAGGACAGCATCGATCCCTAGCAACAGCAGGACAACATCCACCCCTAGCAACAGCAGGGCATCGACCCCCTGGTAACAGGAGGACACGATCGACAGATTGGATGGATAAGCTCGGTGGCTTTGGTTAGTGAGTGAAAACGGTTTTTCGCCGCGTTTAGCAATATTCCAGCAACAGTACAAGGGGGAACACCAGGAATGGGCTTCACTCATTGCGCTCACGTGGAGAATCGAAACCGGGCCTTCAGCGTGACGAAAGAATCCTTTAACCACTAGTCTACCCATCGCCCAGTTGGCTTTAATAATGTGTCCAAATACAAGAAGACAGATTCCTCTGTCATCGCAATAGTTCTTTCTGTCAATGTGCCGGGAACAGTTGCAACAGGTGCTCTTTTTTCTTCTCACCAATATTTGTTCTGTTGTACTTCCGAACTGTGTACCAGTAACCGTTAACATCCGATATCAACCGCCGTCGATTCCAGTGCCAGGAAGACGAATGGACGTGTGTGCGGCCCGAAATGAGGTTTCTGTTCTAAATCCAAGAAGACCATCTATTCAAACGATCGTAACTGTCACTGCCACGTTATATTTGGCAGGCATTTTGTTTAACAAACGGCATTTCCTATAGGATCTTTCAAAGGCCGCACATTGAATGAAATAATATTTATATGATTAGGGCAATGCTGAAGATATTTCTCAAAGAGGTTTACGATACAATGCTCTGGGCATGTTCTTATTTCACATGAAGGGCATGCGCATAGTTCACTCTGCGTTTTATCACATTTGTCTTAACTTTGCACTCCAGGACAGGAGTCGACGCCACAGATGAGGCTTGACGTGAATGCACATGCTTGTATTATACAGAGCATATGTCAAAGGCAAAACAGAGGCTGACTGAAGCACAGACAGGTCGAATGACTGGTGGCGGATGTCATACTGCTGTGTCGGACGTCATACTGCTGTGTCGGACGTCATACTGCTGTGTCGGACGTCATACTGCCGTGTCAGTAATATTACTGGGGTTAGCAACAGTTTTGATGATATTTGTGACTTTATTGTATTCACTCTCTTGGCTTGACTGACCGAGCACAGTCATTGACTTCACTTTCTTCGGTTGACTGACCAAGCACAATCACTGACTTCACTTTCTTGAGATCTGTTTTCACTGACAGAATTATTAGTTATACACAGTTCTTCAAAGAAGACATTTGTCTTGGAAGTTTCCTTGCAAATTAACACCTTGGAGCTGTTGCAGATATTGCACATGCACATACTTGCGTATGTTTTAATGCACGTGCGTTCATTCACGTGAACATAACATTTGCGTGGGACAGTTTTGTTTGATGAGAAATGTCTCCCAGCGTTAAGCATGTGAGTGAGGTTTACATCGCTTATTATCATTAATCCAGCTGTAACACGGCGGGGGCACCAGAAACGGGCTTCATATAATATACCCATAAGGGGAATCGAACCCGGGTACCCGGGGTGATGAGGTACGCTACCACTATTCTAACACCCACCCCAGCATGGGAAAGTATCCTCAGTTAATTCCTATCTATCTCGTCTTGGTGGTCGGCCCACATTCAGATAACTCTTGGCATCCTTTGTTTGTGTCAGTCAGTCTTGGTTTTTTTTATCCTACATGTTGATTAATTATTTAATTCATGCGATACGTTATTATTTTTCTGTCATTACCGGTGTTTTTTAAAAAATTCCAATCAATAATTTTGACGTAACTGATTTTGATATCTCATTTGGTGCACATATCATTACCAGATTCGCTTACAATCTTCTTTCATGACTGAAGACGTCTATAATATGCATTTTATGTACTTCACGTGATAAATCACTCTCAGGACAACTCGAGACGCATTCTTCACACTGTCTGGTGAACTTTCGTTGTTTGGATCAGTTTAAAATGTCATCTTCAGAATCAAAATAACAAACTACTAGACTAACATTTGAAACTTGTTGCATTGACTTTAAAATTAAAGTACCATATTTTCTCTAATAAGCGTCCGGGCGCTTATTTTTTAAACTGAGATCCAGACCATGGAGTGTCTGGTAGCAGACTCGATTATTTACAGACCGCCACCATGTAGCTGGATTATTGCTGTGTTGAATTACATAAAAAAACAACCAACCAACCAAACAAACAAATGTAATTGCTGTGCATTGTCTATGCCTCACAAAGCAATCGTAACTGGAAACAGCCGTTAGATGGACAGTAGATGAACATGCACTTACGACGTGCATAACTTATGGCTTGGGGTTGGTGATGATTTTAAGGGAGTGAGGGGTGTCACCCATTTTGTACTGGGGAGGTAGGGGTTATCAGTTTTGTACTCATGTTCTGGATGGAGGTTGTGAGGAGGGCATTGATTTTGTACATGACAATGACAAGAGGGATGTCACTTACTTTATACATTAATTTTGTACGTGCAACTCCATAAAATTCATCATCACCTCCCTAGTCATAAAATATGAACGGTCCCGTCGTAGCGCTTCCGTTGCTTTGTGAACCCGGCTTCGACGAGCAATGCGAACACTTTCACCTTAAGGAGATATTGGGTAGTATGGTAGATAAGGCATTCGTTTGTCACGCTGGACACCCGGTTCCGATTCCCCCACACCTGTATAAAGAGTCGAGCCAAGTTTTGTTGCTAGAACATCCCTAAAGACCACGCGAAACCATCTTCATTCACATTTACCACTAGCTACATTATGGCTCTTATTTCTGAACCCAAATACCCTCGACCAGGCTAGGTGGTTACAGATCCCTTCAGTGGTGTAGTGGTTAGAGCATCCGCCCGGAGAGCAAAAGGTCGCAGGTTCGATCCCCGGTGGCGGCATACCAATATGGTATGGCGCTCTGCATTAATGGATACCACAAGGACTTGTCGACTCGGAGTCAGTATAATGTGTCTGACTGGGGTGTACATGCTTAACAGCGGCATGGCATCTCAGCTGGCACTGTAAAACAAGCTTAATTAATGGTACAAGCAGTCACACATAAGCACGCATGTGCGTCGTCATATGAGCGAAATATCCTAAGTATAGCGTTAAACCCCATATCACCTCACCTCACCTCACCTCACCTCACCTCACCTCACCACACCTCAATGATTATGACGTTTAACGTCGCATCCATCAACATTCCATCTGTATGGCCCCAGTCTGTGAATAATCTGTCTGGACCAGACAAAACAGAGATCAACATCATGAGCATCGATATATGCAAATGTACATAGAAGAGTCACTCATTTTATCAGGTCAGTGTACCCATGAAACAGGGGGCTGTTTCATCTCCAAACAAAACTGAGATGCTTAAAGTCTGAGGAAGATAATCAATTACATAAATACTTCCTATATATATTTTTCTATCTGCCCATCTACAAAGACCCTCTTCTGATCAGGTGATGATGCTGTGACGGCCTCAGACCTCAACGGCTCTGTTTTGTCATGCATCTCTCTACGTGACCCGCCATTCATCAATATCAGGGTCACCGGATTTCTTCATCTCGGAGTGGCTTGGTCACGTGTTCATCCCCACCAGAGTTTTCTGTTAATGTCTCTCGTTATTCACCTCAAACACTAAATCCATTCCTGTACCCGCCCTCTCTGTTGGTCCGATGACCCACCTACAGCTACCGATGGGCAGTTCAACATATGTAGTGGTCAGTGCCGGAAGATAGACATTGATTTAATACGTCTGCCAGACGACTTAGTTAACCCTTTACCAACCAAGCCCCATCCGCCGTGTTTAGGCTTATCATTTACCACGGTCAATGTTTCTACATATACCCGCGTGCATTATGAAACTCTCAACATGGGATTCCTGAAATGAAGTTTTGGTCTCTCGTCACTGGATCAAACTTATCAGGGCTCCACAAATCTCTCTCTCTTTCTCTCTCTCTCTCTCTCTCTCTCTCTCACACACACACACACACACACACACGTGTCCCTGCTACAGGAGTCAGCCATGCCAGCTATGTCCCCGGGCCCTGCTACAGGCGTCAGCCACGCTACCTCTCTCTCTCTCTCTCTCTCTCTCTCTCTCTCTCTCTCTCTCACACACACACACACACACACACACACTACCTGTGTCCCTGTTACAGTCAGCCATGCTAGCTGTGTCCCGGCCACAGGCGTCAGTCATACTAGCTGTGTCCCTGCTACAGGCATCAGCCATGCCAGCTGTACCCCTGCCACAGGCGTCAACCATGCTACCTGTATCTCTCTCTCTCTCCAGCTCTCTCTTTCTCTCTCACTCTCTCACACACTCACACACACGTGCATGCGCGCACACACGTACACGAGATAGATCTCTCTCACTCACTCATTCACTCACTCTCCCAGTTAGAGAATAACAACTCGCCGACTAAGTCAGGATATTACAGTTCGAGAACTCAGCCAGTTAGAAGATAACAGCTCAATTCGATGCGACCAACCAACCAACAACCTCCCTGTCTCTGTTTCTCTGTGTCTGTCTCTCTCTCCGTCTCTCTCTTTATCTCTCACACACACACATACACACACGAGATCTCTCTCCCTCCCTCACAAACGCACACACACATTTATTCAATTTGGCAGCCAGAATGTCATCTGGCAATTGATTCATTCAGCACGAAGATGCCAACAAGTCTCACACGTCTCTACTGTCAGTTTAGAACGATACGGCTGGGGGTCAGTAAAGTACCTCTAGACGCTGGGGTAGAGAGGGTTAATACCCCTGGGCTTCAGAAGATGTCCGACCTTCATTAACACGTCTGGTGGTTGGCACACAAAGTCAAAATAACCATCTCATGTATAATATACTCACTTGCAGTCTCCATGTGTATCTCCACTACCGCTGTTACTTACATACAGTCAATTATTCTCGTCATGGTAGCTCATTAAAGAACTGATTTAATCAAAATTCACCATAAATGGGATATATTACTTCGAGGAGCACAGACATGCTGTTAGCTGCTGAATTAAAAGTTTAACGGGGGACGCGACGGTCTTTCACTGGGCGATAAGGGGATAATGCCCTCGCCAATACTGACAAATTATATGTGTTGTCTATGCACATTGTCTCTTAAATTATTTTTTTTCCGCAATGCATGTTTGATCTGATGCTTGTACATACTCATTACCATCGCGACTGACCTCTACGTGATTGACTCTCCCAAACTCTGCAGTGACGGCCGAAGTCGCTTGATCCAAGGCTGGCCTTTTTGCAAGGCACAAAGGGAAAACTTGACTTGGGTTATTTATCAGCTATCCCCTGATATTCGCGGGATAGAGCTCTTGAGGTGCTCGTCGTGAGAGGCGACTAAAGGGATTGCGTGGTCAGATTAGCTGAGTTTGGTTTATACATGTCATCGTTTTCCAACTGCGTAAATCAACACGCAGTAGACTCAAAGTTTATGGTAAACATCAAACTAACATGTTTTGTGATTTTTTTCGTCTCTGGAAGACACCATCGAAGTTTGTGACAAGCCGCTTATTAACACTGACTATGGTCATCCGTGTTCATGCCAAGTTAAAGTCCGTGTAATTCATACTGCGCGTGCAATTAAGACTTTCTATCTGCGAAGTCTCGTATATCACGAGATGATTATAATCATACGTGTCGCGATGACTGCCAATCGGCCTTAGTGAGTAAGTTTTAATTCCTTCTGTTTCACACAATGTTTCACACAGCGTACAATGCTTAGAGCCTTCAAACCCGGGCCTCCGGCGTGATGGAGCAAACACTTCGACCGCTAGGGTTTCACAACGCCACAAAGAAGTTGATATTTCAAGTCTTCACCTAATGTTGCAAATGCCCATCTTCCTCAGTACTACATGATGTCTTATTGCGAAAATCAAATAGCCTTCCACGGGTTAATTAATTCTGCGAAATGAGTCTGGCAGAATCGCACGCATGTCTCAAACAACACGTGAGATGAAAACGAACATTCGCCAAATTAAACTGGAAAAACAAAGCACACATAATTTATGCTTAAACTAAATGTCACGTATAAAACGGTCATGCACCTAGTGATAGGCACGTGTTCCGGGCGTCGTTTGACGCCATCTGGTATTGACGGATTGGTAGGCAAGCAGACTGGAAGTAATGGTAATGGTCATTTTAACACATGTGTCAGGCAACTGAGTCTCTCATGTTCCTACAGGTTTCAATGAACACCTACTTACCTGAGGCAGTTAGCATTCCCAAGATCCATATATGATGGTGTGGGAAGGGGTCGTTTGTCTGACATTAACATGTTTGCTCATTGAAGCAAACGCTCCGATGTATTTTGTTCATTGGTTTTATTATTCATGGGAATTATTTTATCAAATATAGCTGCCATTTTCTTTGCCAATATCTTGTTTGATATTACCAACACAGTATCAGTTAAAAAACCCTCACTATTACCTCCCACGCTGGTAGCACGCTACACCGTTAGACCAAAACAGTCATTCCTGCTCTGTATCTACCCGCCTCAATGATACTTTTGTCTTTGCTCCTGGCGCCACCCATGCTTGTTGTGTTCCTGCTACAAGCGTCGGCCTGCTATCTGTGTCCCGGCCACAGACATCAGCCATGCTGCCTGTGTCCCTGCTACAGGCGTCAGCCATTCTAACTGTGTCCCTGCTACAGGCGTCACCCATGCTAAATACGTCCCTGCTACAATCGTCACCCATGCTGCCCGTGTTCCTGCTACAGGCGTCGGCCATGCTAGCTGTGTCCCTGCCACAGGCGTCACCCATACTAGTTGTGTCCCTGCTACAGGAGTCAGTCATACTAGCTGTGTCCCTGCTACAGGTGTCAGCCATACTAGTTGTGTCCCTGCTACAGGCGTCAGTCATACTAGCTGTGTCACTGCCACAGGTGTCAGCCATACTAGTTGTGTCCCTGCTACAGGCGTCAGTCATACTAGCTGTGTCCCTGCTACAGGTGTCAGCCATACTAGTTGTGTCCCTGCTACAGGCGTCAGTCATACTAGCTGTGTCACTGCTACAGGTGTCACCCATACTAGCTGTGTCCCTGTTACAGGCGTCAGCCATGCTAGCTGTGTCACTGCTACTGGCGCCACCCATGGTACCTGTGTCTCTGCCACAGGCGTCAGCCATACTAGCTGTGTCCCTGCTATAGGCTTCACCCATAGTGCCTGTGTTCCTGCTGCAGGTGTCAACCATATTAACTGTGTCCCTGTTACAGGCGTCAGTCATACTAGCTGTGTTCCCGCTACAGGCGTCAGCCATGCTACCTATGTCCCTCCCACAGGTGTCAGCCATACTAGCCGTGTCCCTGCTATAGGCTTCATCCATGGTGCCTGTGTTCCTGTTACAGGCGTCAACCATGCTAGCTGTGTCACTGCCACAGGCGTCAACCATGCTAGCTGTGTCACTGCCACAGGCGTCAACCATGCTGCCTGTGTCCCTGCTACAGGCGTCAGTCAAACTAGCTGTGTCCCTGCTACATCCATCCTAGCTGTGTCAATGCTAGTCAGCCATACTACCTGTGTTCCTGCTACAGGCGTCAGCCGTGCTAAATGTGTTCCTGCTACAATTGTCACCCATGCTAGCTGCGTTTCTGCCACAGGCGGCAGTCAAACTAGCTGTGTCCCTGCTACAGGCGTCACCCATGCTACCTGTGTTCCGGCCACAGGCGTCACCCACGCTACCTGTGTCAATGCTAGTCAGCCATACTACCTGCGTTCCTGCTACAGGCGTCTACCATGCTACCTGTGTCCCTGCCACAGGTGTCAGCCATGTTACCTGTGTCAGTGCTACAGGTGTCAGCCACAATACCTGTGTCTCTGCAACAGGCGTCACTAAAATAGGAATTCAGTTGTTAGTATGAGTTTTACCTACATGGGACTTCATTACTCACCCAGTATTGTTCTGTACCGACACGAAAGTGGGAATTCAGTTTTCATCCCGTGGTCTGTATAGACATTAAAGAAGGAATTCATTAGTCACCCTGTGTTGGTCTGTACCGACATTAAAGTGGGAATTTAGTACTGATCTAGTGTTGGTCTGTATAGACATTAAAGAAGGAATTCAGTACTCACCATTGTTGGTCTGTACCGACACTTAAGTGCAATTCAGTACTCATCCCCTGTTGGTCTGTACCGACATTAAAGAAGGAATTCAGTACTCACCATTGTTGGTCTGTACCGACACTTAAGTGCAATTCAGTACTCATCCCCTGTTGGTCTGTGCCGTCACTGAAGAAGGAATTCGGTACTCACCATTGTTGGTCTGTACAGGCACAAAAGTACATTTCAGTACTCACCATTGTTGGTATGTACCGACACTGAAGTGCAATTCAATACTCACCCCGTGCTGTTCTGAACCCACACACGAAAGTAAGGAATCCAGTACTCACCCCATGTTGTTCTGTACCGACACGAAAGTGCAACTGAGTGCTCACCCCGTGTTGTTCTGTACCGACACTAAAGTGCAACTTATCACTCACTCGGTGTTGGTCTGTACAGACACGAAAGAAGGAATTCAGTACTCACCTCGTGTTGGTCTGTACCGACACGAAAGAGGGAATTCAGTACTCACCCCGTGTTGGTCTGTACCGACACGAAAGAGGGAATTCAGTACTCACCCCGTGTGGGTCTGTACAGACACGAAAGCCGCAACTAATGAATCACACACTGTTGACGACAGTCGTGTAAGGCGACACAGACGGCGGACACTGGTGGCTATATATACATCATAATGCCCATTGAGTCACGTCATTATAGACATTTATCCGGCTTCGGTGACGTTATGAAGCAATATTTTACAACAATATGTGCTTTGATTGTAGAACATGATATACTTTTCCTTTTGTAAAGTAGCACCGTTATAAAATTGTCCAGACATTTTATGTATGACAGTCTGTTGATTATATCGACAGTTAACAGGTGTTCCTAACAAACTCACCAATAAGACAACATGAGATGACTCCCCGCTCTCGAAAAAAAAGATTTTTTCATATAAATGAATAGGTTAGTTTTAAAATAAATGACCAAGCAGAAAGATTAAGTACTTCAAATCCTGTAAGAAAGCGCCCTCCGAAAAGAAGATTTGCGCAGTTTCGACATTTACAGTACACTCAGTGTACACGCCGAATGGTTAAATTATGTGCCCGATATTACAGGCGGAATGTGACTCGCCTTACTCCTATAGATCTCCGGTTCGTGATATATACACGAAACCCAGCAATAAACAAGCGTGCAATATGCGTCCATATCGCATGAGGCGAGTACTGTTATCGCTGGTGACCGTTATGTCAGATGGGTCCCATAACAGCCTTCATCCCCCCTACGATAATGCGCTCGCCCGATTAAGTCATGCGTGGTACAGTGGCGTCACTGGTCCGCCTAGAATAGACTGGTCCGCTAGTCTAACAGAAGACTGCAATGAGAGCCGTGTCGTCTGGCGCAGTTGTAGGTGCAGACGTCTGCACGCAGAGTATCGTCTGTTGTCAAACCCGGACGAATGTCGAGATGTAAGGAACTATGGAGGCCAATTCTTATCGGAGATGTTGCGTTCAGCTGTGTTAGTCCAGCCCGCCATATTGCTAACGTCTAGATACAACACAAGTTTAATCTGATGGTGTAATGCAGGAACGACCGTCTAAATGATGTCTGTTGTCGGAGTTACCTGGCTGTCAGTCTGGCTGTCTGTGCTGTCGGGTAGGTGTCCCAATTTCCGTTCGTGTTCTTGTGTGTCACAGTCGACATAAGAGCCACGAGGTCAGGGTAACCCGCCCGTATGTCTGCTCAACAATACACAAGTCGATCCCAACTAAATATAACCCCTGATTTTAGCGAAGCTCGCTGCTTTCAGATTCACCATTATCTCGATATGATTGCATACTGTTTGTTCAGGCCATGCACACAACTGATACGTTATTTGACCCAAGTAGGAATGTATAATTTTACCTCAGGCTTATGGCCAACATAATGAGGTGCATGGAGAGACTAAATTAAAAACACACAACATTCTGACACTGCCCGTCCACAAACAGTGCTAATCGCAGTAATTGATTATGTAATAATTTATAGCAGTGACGCCATGCGCTGTTGGTATATGTCTTGTTTCAACCAACCGACCTATATATGTGTATATCAGTCTCCAACTCCTCCAGTGTCTTGGGTCATCCTGCGCTCTCAAATGAACTCACTTCTAGCTCACATGTAATGCACAATTCACGCTTGTTTTGAGATCTGCCCTCTGAACATATATATAAACACTGAACATTTTTTGTGAACTTTCAAATGCTACCACACACTTGACAGCGATTTTTATCTGTCTTGGTTTATGCAAAGTCACCTTGTGTAAACATAGTGAACAGTGTGTAACAAAACTGTGTTTGTAAGGTGCTAAAAATTTTGTTCTGTTTGGGTTTGTCATAGCCCTATACATATACTTTCCTAATTTGGGTTGCAGAATGTGACATTTTCTAAGACATAGCTGGGATACAGTTTTGCTGTTTAGATCATCTTGGGTGGCTCAGAATAAATCGTTATGTCATGTATAAAACATGTAACATGCAGCCAATGCAGTACTGTGTGACACAATATTCAAAGTTTTCTTTTGTCCTGAAAAAATCTTGAAGGGTTGTTGCTATTTTTCGGATTGTGACATCACACTTTTGTTCACCCCAGGGTGTTAAATGCAGCTTGTTTACAAGCCTACCATTGTTTGATAATTGGATAACGAGATTAATTGATTCTGGTTTTCATAGTAGGTTATTTAGTATTAGGTCACCAGTTATGATAAATACAGTTATACAGTGCTTTAAAAATGTTTTAATCTTTATTCTTTTTCATTGTGACTTCATGTTATGACTTCTCTGTGTTCAGTCTTGTTTGACAACAGCCCAAGGATCTACACTCCTTGGGTCGGGTGATGGTGTCACTATGCACAGATTTCCACAGGACCCCTTAGTTTGTGCTTAAATTGGTTGTTTCTGTGTGCGAAGTGAGCATTGTGGAAGCCTGTGGTATATACTAAATCGGATGGTTCACCCCCTACCACGCTTCCAGGATAGAAAACTGAAGTTCGAAGTTTCATCGAGTTTATAAAATCAAGACTGCTTACTACACATTGCTGACCAAAAGGATTTTGCATGAATATAACGCTTTCTTCCTCGGAAGCGAGGTTGTGGTCAAGGTGGCAATATTTTCGTAAGTAATATTATGTCGACCCCCACCTCGTTTGCAGGAGTGAAATTATTATGTTATAAGCAATGTCATGCAAAATCCTAACGTCCATCAATAAAAAACATGTTTTACTACCAGTGAAAAGTAATTTTGATTTTGTAAGTCGGTGAAAACAAACTTAAATAGCATTTATCCGCAGACAGGGTGCTGCCATTTTTGAAAATCGTGAAGTCAAGAGCTAAAGTCTGTTAGAATTATTGAGATTATGGTTTTTTTTTCATCAAGTAAGAAAATTGAAACTACTTTTTACTAGTAGTTAAATATATATTTGAATCATGGCCAAAAGGATTTTGCATGACAGAACTTGTAACATAACAACTTCTTCCACGGAAGCAAGGTGGCGGTGCAAGTGACATTAATATTGTAAGTAATATTATATGGACCTCCACCTCGGTTCCAAATGTGAAATTGCTATGTTACAAGCAATGTCATGCAAAATCCTATTGTCCATCAATAAAATACATATTTTACTACCAGTAGAAAGTAATTTTGAAAGTTGGTGAAAACAAACTTCAGTAGCATTCATCCTCAAACAGAGCGCCGCCATTTTTTAAAATCACGAAGTCACGGACTAAAATCCATTTATGTTAATGGGATGATGGTTTGTTTTCATCAAGTTAGAAAATCAAAACTACTTTCTACTAGTAGTCTAATATATATTTGTATCATGACCCAAAGGATTTTGCATGATACAACCTGTAACATAACATAATCCAGATCGGGGTCGAAGAGAAAATACTGCTCGATATATTTCTTCACTGGCAAAATTTACTTGGTTTGTAAATGTTTACTCACCATATATTGCCTATATGAATCGTAATTCGCTTGCACGCCCTAGTGTATGTTGTCTGTATCATTACACTTTATGACGAAAACAATGATTCAGTTGAAAGCTACTACAACTTAATAAAAACAAAATGTAAATATTAAAATTAAAACAAATTAAAGTTATAGAAGCAATGTCAGTTACCTTGTTCAAGGAATATATCCATCAATATCCACAAAAACGAGTGATGTCTGCAGATGTCCCAAGTGATGTGTCTTTTAAGAGTCTAATATACGAAAACGTGATGTATCTTTTCAGGATTTTCACATTGCTGTATAGTCTCATTGGTCACCCAAGATAGCACACCTGGCAACTAATAGCATAATGTGCATCAGGAGACAAAACTAAATGATATTAGATTGTGAGAACATATAGGTTTCATTTTTCACAACTGTCGCGATTTCATGTTTGTGCAAACCTGTAAACAAAATAGTTTAACCCCTGAAATGTAAATGAATTCTGCATAGACCCGCACGCCTATACCCACTATTATGGAGAACGCGCCACTCTGACTGGTGAAATTTCATTTGCGTTTGAGAATTGTGCACTGTTGTCAAAAAGGTCGATTTAAGGCAATTAAAGATCGAAAATGAGCAGTTTTATTGACGGGGTTTCGTTCATAACGATGTCAGGGAGTGATTTATGCATTTGCACCCCCTAGAGTATATGTGATCTTTAAACAAGGCTTTGACCAAACATTAATAGTTAAAGATGAAGTACATTATTGTCATATCTATCATGTAACTTGTAAATGTCCACAGAAAAATGAAGTGAGTGAGATGATAATTTATTTAGGTCTTCAGTTTTTGAGGCAGGAATTGAGAGGCCAGTAAGCAGAAATTATTTCACCACTCAGTGCTAGAATCACAGCTTATGTTGGAATAAGATGGAAAAATATTATGTAACTAACATCAACTTTGCATGTGCATGCTCACCACAAAATCAATGACCAAATGTTTTTGTAAGGTTCCTATCTATTCATGTGTAAATTTCAAAAGGTTCTTGTCTGTAATTTGAAAAGTAAATAAACTAAATTCACCCTCAGTAACATTTGATCTGATTGATGATAAATAGTTACGAGAAACAGTGCAATGTCTTGTGATGCAGAAATATCATAAATGGCTGTTTGCCCAATTTAGAAGCTGGTATAATATTCTGTACACAATGTATGATAAAAGATTCCTTGCCTTTATACTAATGTCAGTCACTGTGTAAGTGTTTTTTGTCTTTCTTTCAACATATTTTGACATTTTACATTTTTTTTAGACAGACAGACAGACAGACAGACATTTTCATTCAGGCCCCAGTCGCTGAGCATATTTTATATTGATCCTCTTCTCAGCATGATAGAGGAAATACCCAACATTATAATACAATATAATATAATATATAATAATAATACATAATATATGATATATAATATAAATTATAATAGCTTTTGGTGTGTCCTTGGTGGCTCTGATATTTGAATCTTGACACCAAGAAATTATAAAAATTTTCCATGTCTTTCATTGATGAAATAGGTACTCGTTACAACTACAGTTGTCCAAACCAGCATTTGTCCAACCTGGCTAGTTGTCAACACTGGCATAAAATGTCAGGCCCGTCTGTGACGTGTACATTTATCATAAGATCTACAATCTGGCACTGTCTAAATTGTAGTATTTCTTCCATCCCAATGAGTGCCGGTTTAGACAGCTTCCACTGTACTTTGTGCTTGCTAGCCGATGGTGTGATTCTCTTGCCCATTCTTTGCTTTGAACGATATCTTGTTATGAATTTAGTTCACTGCTTGTGGTCAGCAGAATCGAATATTTTAAAGATTGTTTTTTCTTGGAACTAGTCTGTTGTGAGATGTGCATGATGGAATATACCACCCATCAAAAGTTTACACTCACTTAAAGCATTGCTATAATGTTTTTTATTTATATGTGGTTACTTCAAAGATGAATTGCTCTGCTAACTTGTGGCAACCAACTGCAAATCGTATGCAGATGAAATGCACGAGGATCATACATCTGCTTGCTAAAGAGCATGTGCAGATATCATGCATGTGAAAAGCTGCATTTTGGGGTAAAGTTTTTTAAAGAGTGAGCTAATTTCCACTGAGTTTTATCATTTATTGTACTTATGACAATAAGCTGTACAACGTTAAAGGTTTGTTTTACATGAGTAAATTGTACTTTTAAACAGAATTGAATATTTTGCAAAATCTAATTAAGAACAGTTGATTGATAAGAGTGGCAATTTTACACTAGTGAGTCTAAACTTTTGATGGGTAGTTTATATCCAAGCCAAACAGTAGTGTAACTTGTGTTTATTTTGGTGAGGTCCATTTCAGAAGTATCATTTTTCATTGTTCACAATTATGTTCTTCATTTTAGCTTTATGGAAATGTCATTTTAATATAGTGTGAGTATGTGGATGGCAACCCAGAGGGTTGCTGCATATCTTAGTAAAATACACATAGAAAATGTCCAGTTACACATGAAAAATAATTGTTGCATACTAGTTACACATGTAAAATGTCAGATACACAAAAAGTTTAACATGTATGGATATGGAATAAATTTGAATAAATAATGAAAAAAGACATCAATTGGTGTCAGTTTGTACTCTAAGTATAGGACTAGTGTTGTACTGTCAGTATGGGATGGGTGATGTTTTATGAAATCATTTCCATCATGTTTAAGTTAGTTCTATTTTCTAATTAGGTATGACATAAGACAGTACATACCTGCTTAGTAAACCTAATTAATGTTATTTACTTAGCTGAGTTAAATCACTTAAATACCCGCATATTTGAAAGCATTGGGTAACAGAAAATAAAATACCCACTCAACATTTATAATACCCACTCCAATAAATTAAAGTGGGTACAGTATCCACATGAGCTAAATCTTATCTGGAGCTCTGGCAACTTCTTCTGTCCACCTGAGGAAGGGGCAAGAAGTAGCCCAGAAACATTATGTTATACAATAAGGAATAGGTTATCATCCTCATGCTTGTCTTATACGTTCCCCAACTTCTAAAGAATCTCGTGATTTTAACATTTCAACTTAGGCAATTTCATGACGTGTTTGTTATTTCAATGTTCTGACGGTAAACATAAAGTTTCAGGAATATATATTCGTATTCATTAC
Source organism: Haliotis asinina (assembly GCF_037392515.1). NCBI lineage: Eukaryota > Metazoa > Mollusca > Gastropoda > Lepetellida > Haliotidae > Haliotis > Haliotis asinina. The sequence continues at coordinate 50,212,061 of NC_090289.1, forward strand.
TATATTTTGGTAAAACATATTGTATTCACCATATTTGTTGCTGCCCTAGTGTTTGCTCATTGCAACAAGCTAGTGTGGTAGACACAGCTTAGGCTCATGGCAAAGGGGACTTGTGGTTGATTGTTCAACATAATATTTGTGATCTTTCTTCCTGGTGTTCCTCCCTTGATAGTGTGTCAACATTGCTCACACGGTAATGTAAAGATGTTCAGGTGAGCTACAGAGACTTTTGCTTATGTTTTTTGTCAGCATTTGTTTTTGTAACAGTTTCAACTTTTTGAAGATTTGTCCTGTTTTTTCATCAGAATTTGTTTATATTTCATGCCTGAGTTTGACTGCAGCTGTATTTGTGGGCTGTCAAGCCTCCACTACCTGAGGACATTCAATCCATAATGAGCTCTTGTTGTGTCTGGCTCAACCTGTCATGCGTCATTGCAGGAATAAACTCATGCGCTGCATACACTTGCTCTCCAATGATTCGTTTATCATAGGGGAGCTCCTGCAGTATGCCAGAGGTCTTTTATTCATCGACTGTTGACAGAATATCAGGAAAGTTCTGATATCAGAATAAATAATTCAGCTTAAAACATGATGCTGGCAGTTATACAAACTAGGACAAAGTTTTTAATCTTGGTCTTAATCCGACTGTATTTGTTCAGACTTTTTGTTGTTTCATATTGCAATAAGCAAACCATCTTGTATGATCTGCGTAGTGGATGTCTGTGACTAATGATGTTTGGACCAAACAGGCCAGTGATTTACATGATCATCATTCATCTATGCAGCTGTAGTGTAAAAGTATATTTTCATGAATTCAAAATTCCTTTAATGCAATAATATGAAACTATTATCAAATCTTGTTCCACTTATTGAATGAGTACGGTTTTATGCTACTTTTAGCAATATTCCAGCAGTATCATGGCAAAGGACACAAGAAATCAGCTTCACACATTGTACCCATGTGGGGAATCAAACCCAGGACTTAAGCATGACAAGCGAACACTTCCAACCACTACACTACCCCACAGCCCCTTGTTCCACCTAGTTTTCCTCATATATATATAAGTACTTTTTTGTATTTTCTGATTGTTACTGATACACACTTTTTTCTACAAAATATATTCATTTCAGAGACTAAATGTTAGTGTAACTACACCAATAAATCATAACAAGTTACTGATTCTGTTTAGGAATACATGTATATGTTGTAGATATATTGGTGTGTTACCTTATATTGGTGTGTGAAATGTGTACAGAAGTCTTCTTTAAATTTCATTGCTCAATTTTTTCAGCATTTTACTCAGGCAAAATGCAGAGATCTGAGGGATGTGTCAACCACTGTTGAGTCAGTTGATGTTGATATCTGCAGCTTGTTTCTTTGATTTTCTTGATCCAAGGATTGTGGAGCAGTAGAGTTTGCTAGTTTGTCAGGTCCAGATTTAATGATGAACTCCTGTGGAAGTGTTACACAACAAAGAAACGGGAGGTTCAAGTATTGTGAAAACATCAAGCACTAGCTATTTCCAAGTAATTTCCGGTTTATGTGTTCGCACTGAGTCGCAACGACAGGGAATATGTTCTTATTAATTTATTCATCAAATATATTTGATGATCTAGCATTAAAAAAATGAATTTTTCAGAGGTACCTTGCTGTATCTGGAGCGATAATATATTAAAAATGTCACATCAAGGGTAAACAGCATGATATGGTATCAGATCTGAAGTCATCCTTGAAATTAATATAGCAAACCAAAGTGATATAACAAATGATAATGAGTTATTTCTATTTTTTTCGCTGAATCTATACATGAGGCACTGGAGAATACATTGAATAATTCCAGTTTAATTGATGGGAATGTCCGGTACTCCATATGATAAACACATGTGCGCATGGCTTAAAATTATGCAAGGACCTGATAACATGTCCTTCATAATTAGTGCAGGTTGGTTGGCACTCCATATTGTTATATGGTGTTGTGTTGTCAGCTGTGTTGTAACATACTGGTGCAAATAAAGATGGAATGGTATGGTGGGAGTGCAAAACGACTTATATCATCACACAACTACTTGTGCATGATTATAATTACACCAATGTGTAATATCACATTTATCCAACATGTAACTGCTTCTTGAACCACATTGTCTTCCATTTTTGTGCTGTCCAATTTTCCTGAGTGATTTTAATCACAGAAGACAAAATGAAATGTTCCTTCAGAAATTTGATATAACTGTGGCTTTCGATTCTTGTAAAAATCCAGACAGTGATGATTTCGTTACTGTCCAGCCATTTGGTCTGGCCTTTGTCAGTGATAGATCAGCCATTTTTATCATGTTGGCACAGGGACATTTGGGTAGCCAAGTAGTGAACAGTGTTGCACCATGCTGATGACATTGTCCGATACCTCGAATGGGTGACTCTGTTAGACCAATTCCTGACATCCCCTGAAGGTTTACTGCGGGAGTATTGCTGATGAAGCGTAAAATTCAACTAACATCTCTCTTACCACTTAATTTAAAAAATGAAAACATTTTGATACTGTGCATGAGTGTATTGCTGAACATTTGATAGGAATGCTGACATATTTCATGTTTTTGAACACTGAGGGACTGAATTCACATTTAAGATTAATCACAGTCCATACTGGTTTAATGAACTTCAACTGAAGTTGAACATGCTTCAGCTCCTTAGCTAATGCTGTTTGTATGACAACATCTCTGAGCAGGCATTTGCTTTCTCTTTCAAACATTGAACAGCACATTCCTTTCCAATTTGTACTTTCATTAGTGATTTCCTTCCAGGGTTTTGTTCTAAATAACAGTCTCTAGGCTTTAATGTCACAACTGACATTCTTTAACATGGACTGGTGAAAGACCAAATACTAAGATGTCGATCTGGACTCTGGTCCTTCTGTTTATGGAGGTGGCTTAGGTGCCTGCTTGGAGCAGAATAGGCCAGCCCCATCTCTTGTCACGCTGTTTTTCTGAGCACAGGGTGGGGTCCTTATCTATAGTGGTTTTCACTGCCTACTTCACACTTGCATTGTTTTCATAATGCAGGAAACAAGTTTTAGGTGTGGACTGAAGTTCTCTTTCTAAATCATGAACTATATTTAAATGTCTGAAGTGTCTGGGCAAGCCATGTGTCATTGAAACCTTCAGTTTTTGTGTCGATGTAAGAAGGATTTATGTTCTGTTTGTTTTAGTTTTGGGGAGAGTCCATTTTTCAATGGCTGGCTGTGTCGTATGATTTGTTCTTGTTGGGTGTAAATTTTCTTCTGATTATTGTAACATTGCAAAACATTGTCATCAGCATTTGGGAAACTCAGCAACATCAACTTAGGCATTGTAAGTTCAGTAGCCTAGTGGTTTAAGCGTTTGCTCATCATGCTGAAGGCCTGGGTTCAATTCCCATCATGGGTAAATGTGTGAAGCCCCTTTCTGGTGTCCCCTGCCCTGATATTTCAGGAATATTGCTATAAGTAGCATAAAACTAAACTCCCCCACCCACTCAGTTGAAATGGGTAGGTAATGACTGTTGGATGTGTGGTAAACAGCCTTGAGATAAATTGTTACCACTTCAGAACAAGCACCCTGACATACCACAGTGAGAGCAATATACCCTACAATTTTTGTTCAGACTTTTCCCATGTTACCAACAAACACAAAGGCCTCTTCTGTGTATTAACTCTGTTTAACTGACTGCCATAGGTCATTTACTACACAGAACTTTCAACATGACTGAGTATTAAGTGAATATTTGTGATTGTTCTTGTCATGTCTTGGGATATGATTGCTAACTCCTGGTGACATAATGTCTCTGTTCAACTGGAGGTGTCCAATTGTAGCATGAAACAAGATACATGCCAGTTGATTTCCACAATGAAAACATTTTTTGCCTTTGTCAAAATCATGATACTATCACGCTATCCACAAAAGAAAATTCAGTGTTTGCTATAATGTGAAGTCCCTAGCATCCATGTCAGATGTGGCAGTGCTCATGAGTTGTTCATGACAAGATGTATATTGGTTTAATTTGTCAAGACCCGTGAAGGTCCGCTGTAGAATAGGCCTTCAGGAAATCATGCTTGCCATTAAAGGCAACAGTGATTGTCGTAAGAGGCAACTAACAGATTGGGTGGTCAGGCTCACTGACTTGGATGACACATGTCATCAGTTCCCAATTACGCAGATCGATGCTTATGCTGTTGATCACTGGATTGTCTGGTCCAGACTCAATTATTCACAGACCACTGCCATATAGCTGGAATATTGCTGAGTGTGGCATAAAACTAAACTCACTCAATCACTCACTTAATTTGTCAAGTGTAAGATGTGCAGACCTGGGATTGCAAAGTCATATGGTTGCATGTGGTCCTTTAAGAGCGTGCAGGTCATGAATCTGGTGAAGTTGATCTGTGTTGATCACAGAGAGTTGTTCCATTTGTGACCATGAAGTGTTGTCTGGAAGGGCGAAATGGTGGCGTAATGGTTATCCCTATCACAGACAACACTGGTCGTGCACCCCACTTGGAGCTGAGTATTTAATGGCGTGCACATTGATACCTTGACATAGGTCACAATGCTTTTGAATCTGTGAATATTCACTTGGTAAATGGAAACTTGCATATCAATGATAAAGTGCACCTGATTTTGTTCTGAAGCCAAGAAACAAATCATTGGGAAAAGTCAAGTTATACCTAGCAGGTATTGAATTAAGAAGGTCAATCAGCCAGACCATGGAGCTCTATGTCTTCATTTCTGTACACCCTGGTTCACTGTGGTAAAATTACTGTTTTCCATTAACATGTGAAGCACATTTCTTTCCTTGTTGGAAGGGGGCTTTGGAGTGGCCTAGTGGTTCCAGTGTTAGCTCATAATGCAGAGGACCTGGAATCGACAGATCGGCACAAAGTGTGAAGCCCATTCCTACTTACTCCATGTTTAGGTTATTACCCACTCTTAAGTTTGTGTCTCTTCTTGTCTTCTTTCATTCACCGATTTGAAAACAAGACAATATACATTAAAATGTAGTAACATGTAAATGTGAAAAACCTGGTTCCTTGACATTTTCAAATTTCTGGAAATAAAGATGAATATTGTTTTCTCAAATTTCAGACATAGACTTGAATCAATACAGGTAATATAAATCCGCAAACATACAGCATCAGCACAACTGCAGTTATAAATATTTCTGATATTTCATGAGACTATTTTTACAAGTGGATCTGTCATCAGTTATTTAGGTTTGGTTGCTATGGAAATCATGCTTATGTGTATTAAAGCTGTTCAGAGTATTTTCCAAACTACAAGTTTGAAGTGTGGATACAGACATATAAGATCTATTGTTTATAACTTTATTAGCCAGCACTGTTGTTACCAATGGCAGGTGCTTGTCCCAAAATACCCACCGCTTCAGAAAAACTTTGTGGGATCATCTTACTTACTTGAATTGCTCTATTCTATTTTCAAACAATGTCCCTAAAATTGTGGTCAGACCCACAGAATTTTAAATGTAGAATCCTATTTCATGTATGTTGTAATTATAGATGTTAAGCTTGTGTTATCAGCTCACGGAAAGGTAGACATTGTGAGTTTAACAATGAATTTCAGCCCAATTAGTGCAACAAGAGTTACCCAAATTTCTGTCAAAACAAAAAGTGTAATATATGGCAGCAGAGGCTAGACTGGCTGTGAAACAGGTGATTGCCAAACTCTGCTATGATTTGGTTGCCAAGGGAGATTCATATCAGGCATGTTGTTGTCTGGCCATTTGTAACAGTATCTTTTTCAACCTTCATGTCATGAGAGTCCAGTGGTGTTCATTTAGAGCACTGCAGCATGGGGGTATTATTAGGCGGTGTCTGATTCAGCTTCATCACAGATATTGCCTGAAAGCTTTATTTGTTTATTTTTAACATTGTCATCTTGAGTGTTTTATCTTACGATCAAAACTATTAATCTTTATAGAATTACTGATAGAAAAGAGGAGTTATTTTTTGTGTTGGTGTGTCTGAGGTCTGGTTGGATGGAGGTGAAGAAAAGCAGTGTGCTTATTTGCTCCAGCTTGGGAACAACCACTGATGAAATGAAAAGATTAGGGGATAGTTATCTTTTGAACCAGCAAAGAAAGTGTCTGCTTGATGGAAGCATGATCAGTGAAATCATTCAACCTTTCTGGCCTGGTTTCAAGATGGGAACGTGTAGCAGACAGATTTTTAATAACTTACAGCAGCACCCCTAAATTGTTTGAAATTCTACCAGCTAATACGATACCTTTCACATGAACAAAACTGGTCCAGGTTAACTTGCGATGTGTATTGAGTGCATCCTGGATAGACATAGCTTATGCTTGACACATATGATGGATTAAATGGCGCATGTCTCCGAATAAGATATTTATCTTTTTTCATTTAAAACACATAAATCAACTTGTACGGATCAACTTGGACTTTTCAATCAGTCAACTGAAATGTATCTAAAGCTGGAACATATGGATCCATGGAGTTGTAAAACAAACTGTTCAGAAATCCTCAAGTACAAAGAAATCAGACCTGTGAAGGTCCCTGGGAAGAATAGGCCTTCAGCAACCCATGCTTGCCATAAAAGGCGACTATGGTTGTGGTAAGAGGTGACTAACAGGATTGGGTGGTCAGGCTCGCTGATTGCTGATCGATGCTCATGTTGTTGATCACTGGATTGTCAGGTCCAGACTTCATTATTCACAGTCTGCCTCCATATAGCTGGAATATTGCTGAGTGTGGCTTAAAACAACTCACTCACTCACAAAGAAATCAAATTGTGTCCTTACTGATATCACATTACATCAGTAGTTCAGATTGCAGGTAGACTGACACGTCATTGTTTCCCAATTGCGCAGGTCGATGCTCTTGTTGTTGATCACTGGATTGTCAGGTTTATAGACCACCGCCATAGCTGGGTTCCATTTTTCTGTGAATTGAACTGAATCGTTGCAGCCCTAATTGTAGGCCCTTGGACTAAAGGTTGCCCAGACAATAATATATTTCTTTGAATGATACTTGTGACATTTGCTGATTTGGTTTTGAACTAATTTGCACTTTCATAGATAGGGCTGTATGTGATCAAACTGATGAGGACATCATAATTTTCTGTGCAGAAACCTACGATTAATGGCTGGAATTCTGTTTTTCCATGACAATGTCTTTAGGTGTGCCAGTGTCATACCTGAGCTTGTGAATCTGGAGATTTGGGCAAGGAGTGGTCTTCAGCTTGTTGCGAGAGGCGGCTAACAGGATCCGGTGGTCAGACTTGTTGACTTAGTTGACACTTATCATTGTATCCCACTTGCTTTCATTGATGCTCATGCTGTTGATCACTGGATTTTCTCTATTCAGATTCCATTATTCACTGACTGCCAGACTGGAATATTATTGAGTGTGGCGATAGACACCCAACCAACCTGTATTTGTGGGTTTCAGAAGATCTGCAAATATCTGAAACCTGTACATCAGACTTTCACACCATATTAAAACCAACCTCAACTCACTCACTCGCTCTAGTAAAACAAACATTCGCAATTTGCATATCCTGATACTGTACAATTCCCAGCTTCTTTGAAAAAAAGAATGATTATTAATCAATATTGTATCTTTAATTCAAATAGATGTCTGGACCAGACTTATCAGTTACTATCTGCTGTGGCTGAAATATGTGTACATTAAACTGGCTAAACAGTTGCACTTTCACCACTGACTATATCTTTGCAACCTCATGGGGATATCTGGCTTGAACATTTCCTCTAGACTTGCTCCAAAGCTGGACTGTGTGCTGAGGCATGGATGTATTGTAATTCTATCCTCAAAGAAGTAAGTGTACATTGGTGAACACTGCTGAGGATGCCAATCAGTTTTAAAATGTTTTTGAGAAGTTATCATGTAAACTTTTAATTATTACCTTTCACATACATGTATGTAAATAAATAAGTCATGCCCCTGGAGGTTGTTTACATCTGAACATCGAAGTCGTGCCGATGATTACAAACGTGCGCTAGATATAACATCAATTTTTTGTAAAATGTGTTTAAATTTGTGAATTGCACTTCATAGGAAGAAACACTTTTGCTCATAATCTTCTTCATGGCGCATGTTCATGATGTTCGTAATCATAGGCACGACTTCGATGCTCAGATGTAAACAACCTCCAGGAGCATGACTTGTGACACTGTTCTGCAGTGACAATCTTTTCCTAAAAACATCAGCTATTGCCCCGACAACACCTCATACCTAAACGCATTCAACACGGATGGTCAAAGATGGATAAGTATAAACATGTAATAGTAGGAACTAAAAACAAAACTCACCGAGACAGGTGCTTCTTCCAACGATTGCTGCAGTGCTCTGTTGTTTTTTTTCAGTTCAGTACTGTAGGCATGTATCTTCATTGGATTGCATTCATTGCAAAACAATTGCTAGGAGCTCATGATGTAAATCACTGGATTATCTGGTTCACTTGGTTTTTTTTTAAGATTCTGTCATATAAACTGGAATATTTGCTAAATGTAGTGTTGTGCAGAAAACAAACAAATATCTTTTTCGAAACTAAACCTCTGGACGGAAACTGGATACAAGACAATGGGCAGTATATTCAAGAAATTGAGAGAATAATGTGTAGTTGTCTATGAAAAGGAAAACATGACAATGTCAACTCATATTTTGTTATCTCACCTGAACAGTAATGTAATTAATAACAGTGGTCATTGATAAGGTGTCATGGAATTATCAATTACATCCACATTTAAGCGTTAAAACTAGACATGTTCAAAGTGTCTTTACATGTTGTCATAAGATCGAATCAGTGTAAGTGGGCATGGATGTTCATATACATGTTATCAGGAATACACACTAGTTCCTTGTGTATGCAAATAAGGCACCTTGTGGTTTCCTGAATTATAAAGAATACCTCATTAGCAGCCTGTTTACCTTGATCCATCAAGACCATTACGTCCCTCACCTTCATTCAATAGGTCACCAATGTTTCTGTCCATGCCCGAAGTCTTTGCGATATGCACCTTTAAAATAATAAGCAGTATGAAAGAAGTGTATGGGTTTATTGATTGTTGTTGAATTGGTTTAGCAGTTGGTTTCACATAAGATGGAATGAAATACACCAAGGTTTCACATCAGATGGAATCAAATACACCAAGATAAATGTACATACTGTTCATTTCTGGCATTGTTATGATTCCTGGTAGTCGCAGTGTTGTTGCGAAGTATAAGGTGAAGTTTTATTCCCAAGCAACATGCTGCAGAACCTTGGATTTGTTTACCATAGCTGGTAAGCCAGCCAGGATAAAAAGCTGTTTGGCACAAACCTGTTTATGTTAGCAAAATGTGTTTTCTGCTGATAGGAAACTGTATCTTGAAGGTTAGAACTCTGAAAAGAAAACATTTGCTGTTTTACGCACTTGTGGAGAAGAAAATATACACTTTCATTAAGATAAATTTATGTAATTAATCCTAAACAGTCAGTGGAAACTGTGCACTTTTCCTAAAAGCTGTATGCCTTGGAAGCTATTTTCGCATTTCCATGATAGTAAAAATTCACTAGATGCAGATATTTTGCTTGTATCTATCCATGTGTCTCTTTTCAGACAGTCACACCCTGGATCAATTTCTGTGTGTGATGACTAGCTGCTGTTTCATTGGTTCAACTGTTGTAAATGTTGATATTGTTTGTTATACCATTCTTGATGAAGATTTGGTATAGAAATGGTGCTGCTGGTTAAGGTAGATAACTGTGGCAGCTCTTTGCTGATGATTGTTGTGAATTAATTATCGTCAGTTGTGAATTAATTATCGTCAGTTGTGAATTAATTATCGTCAGTTGTGAATTAATTATCGTCAGTTGTGAATTAATTATCGTCCAGGAGATACTTCTAGACAAATTGTGTGACATACGCATGTGTGTGTATCTGGTACAGCAGTGTATGAAGCCCATTTCTGGTGTCCCCTGCCATGATATTGCTGGAATACAGTGAGGCCTCGGTAATCTGGACGGTTGTGTTTTTCAATAAAATCGTCTGGATTGCAAATTGTCCAGACTACTGTATCAAGTCCCAAGTTCAAGCAAGAGTTGCTTCCCGTGACTATTACAATAACAACACGAATCAGGATAAAACAATGCTTCAATGTAAAGGTTATAAAATGATGAATTCCAAGCACAACAATAAATCATAAACATATATATTGCTAAAAAGTGGTGTAAGACTAAACTCAGTCACTAAAAGTCGGGTCAACCTTCTGAATGCCGGACAAGATTTTTGACTGCTTAATCAACGAATAACCCACAATTTTCAAGGAACACAAGGCCTTTTGACTAAGTTCACTTGACCCTGGTCACTCTACCCATAAGCATTTCTTGGAGAAAGGCATCAATCTTTCACTTTGTTTGCTCACAAGGTTTTATTTTAGGATGTGTTCTAGAAACAATTGATTCAAAGCAAATTCTACTAATGGCTGACATGTGAAGATCCAGGTTGTGATTGGTCTTCAGCAACATAACCTTGTGAAGATTCAGGTTGTGATTGGTCCTCAGCCATGCATGCTTGTGAAGGTTCAGGTTGTTTCAGGGATGCATGCTTGTTCTAAGTAGTGACTTATCAATACGATCAGATGGTCAGACTTGCTGCCTTGTTTGAATCTTGTTATTGCATCCCAATTTTGTAAATGGATGCTCATGAGGGTGATCACTGAACTGTTTAGTCCATACTTGATTATTTTTTCAGACCATTTTTTGTGATGATTGATTGATGCATTCTTTTTAAGCATCCATTTCATCACGCTAACATCAGTCATGCTGTATTTAGAGTAAAGTGGCATAATGGTTTGGTGCTTTACAAGTTATTCTTTGGTTAATTTTTGTCTGTTCCTGCTTAACTTGGAAATATGTTACGCAAAGGCCATTGTCCTTTTTACAGACCCTCATTGCATAGATTTGTGTTGATCACTTGACTGTCTGGTCCAGACTTGATTATTTGCAGACTGCTCCTGTACAGCTGAAATATTATAAACTCACTTACTAGTCTTATGTAAAAGTGAAATCGTGCATAGAAGGCTTTATGTAAATGTCAAGCATTACCTGTCTAAACAGTCACATTTCCTGTCTAAACAGTCACATTTCCTGTCTAAACAGTCACATTTTTCTGAAGTCATTTCTAGAATTGCAAGACCTTCACCTAGGTAGTAAATGACCAGATAGATCAGGTTCTGAGAATCCATAGCACAGTTATCTGTCTGGTCCAGTCTTAATTGTTTGTAGACCACTGCCTTATAGCTGGAATATTGCAAAGTGCGGTGTTAAGCAACAAGCAAGAAAAACAAAATATGGTATTGAAGTTAGGAACATAGATGTATTTGTCAGATTGTGTCCTTTGGAAATAGTACCTTGCAGATGTGCACACAATGATTAAAATCCAACCTCATTTCAGACTTATCGGACCACAGAAACGTACTATAAGTACAGTATTTTTAGAAAGCATCCTGCAATATTTTTTATGTGTTGGGACCACTAAGTGGTGGTGCCCACCCTTGTCTTTGTTTGCTTATTTGTATCCTAGCTGTAAAAAAATGGTTGGGGAAGGTGTTGTAATCGAGATAGACTTCAAGTGCATAGCCAAACTTCTGAGTTCAAGTGGCACAAGAGAGGTTGAAGTTGGCAAGGAAACAAAATGTTTCAGTTTACTAATAGGGTCATGAAGGTCTTGAGTCATGTGATGTGGGTTTAGGTAATAATCATTCATCCGCTCAATTGTGCTAGAAACAAGGAAGAAAAGGAGTGGTAACATTTGAGATGTCTTGATACTTGTGTTGAAATTAAAAGTGATGGTTACCGGAGACCTGTTTAAGCAAGCAGGGTCTCAGTCTTGGTACAGCTGCTGTCAGTTGCCCATATTATGGGTGATTTAGGAAAAAATGATTTAAATATTTATAGATTTTTATGTGAAACAGGAAAACTGGATTCAGCTGGAATGAGGTCAGACTGTGTCATATATCCGGTAAATGTTCAACATTTCTCAGAAGTCATGAAAAGTTGTTGTGGCATTTTGTTCTAGATTTGCATTTTGCAAACTGAATTTGAGAACAGCCAGTCTCTTCTTTTTTAGGCAAATGGCCATTTGTGTCAACAAATGAATAACTAAAACATGAAAATAATCTTATTGCTGGAAATGTGGCAAGTTGTCAAGATAGCATCACATGTTTAGCTTCGTTGCCTGTTTCGGATCATAATTCTGTTTTCCCTTTGGCCTATCTTAAGTCTTTAGGTACTGCAGCAATGAGTTAATGTGGTAAAAACCTTTGCCAATTTCTTAAAAAAAAGTCGTTTCAGGTGTTACAATTAATGAGGTACAAGCAGCGACAGGTTTGCTGCTGCCAAGTGTTTTTTCTTTCCGGAACAGTTCGAGAATGTTTAGGTTGTTTTTGTTGCAGAAACTCCCAATAATGCCCATGTTTCTGTCATAGTCTAAGAAAAAGTGCAAAGAGCAGAAGAATATGTCTTTTTGAAGAAATGGAATCATGACATTACTGAGACAGTTACATAAATCAATGAGTGTCAGAGTTTTATAAGGTTGCCAGTTACACCTATAATTTGTACTTAGAGAACACAGCCAACTCAAAATCTGGGTCAAATAGTCTAGGATTCCAAACTACAGGCAAATGAGGGAAAATGCTACTTCTGTCCCAAATACTGACGTTTGTGTTTTCTGAAAAAGGTACGATGAAATTCAATGCAAGAACATAAAAGTGAAATGTTAACACCTTTTTCCTGTATTTAATCCACCCATTTATAGGAAAAGCAGGTGTAACCCTTGTACTGTGATATTCAAAACATCAGTAGGAGTCAGATATTTTACACATCATTGTTATAATGCCAAACAAATAAGGCCAGTATAAATTTAGCATGGAAGTATTTTCCTTGTAAGAATTGGTCTGTGGAAGCTGCCACAAAAGAGAAATATAGGAAAATGGAACAATTTTTTCTAGGAGCAGATGCTGTTCGACAGGATAACCATTTTCTGCTCATTGGAAATCTTTCCATATTCCATCTTTTTATTTTACATATTCTATGTCCTCCTGTGTGACACAGCTCAGGGTGATGTGAGTTAAACACTATCACATAGAAAGTGTTGTATTTACATAAGTGTCTTAAGTCGTATGAGGGAATAAAGGTTTCTTTCCTTTAAGACATGCACTTACTTGTACACCTGTATTCACAGACAATTCAATACTGTGTGATATGATCTGTCTCATGTATAATTTATGTTTCAGGGGTTGTGATTGGACGGAACAACTTCTGTGCCTACTATGACAGTGCTCCCTCTGACACTGTCAAAAGCAACGTCAAAAATGGGGAAGTATCAGATGTTACCACCTTGGGTGGTGAGGTCATGTTGGATAACCGTACTATACGCTGTGTGGATGACAACAACTTCTGCTACACACTGTGGACTGTCAATGTTACATCAGACAAAGAAAACATCATCAAACAAGGTAAGGATTTACTGTTTCATAGAGGCTACATGTAGGTACTTTGTGCAAACACTTACATCACAAATGCAAAGTCATTCATGGAGGGTGTTTCTTGGAGGTCTTGCTTCCACGGGAACTTGGTGTCTCTTGGAGGTCATGCTTCTGCAAGAGGATGGAGTCTCTTGTAGGTCATGCTTCCATAAGAGGCTGGTGTCTCTAAGAGATCTTGGTTCCACAAGAGTCATGCTTCCAAAAGAGACTAGTGCCTCATGGAGGTCATGCTTCCACAAGAGGCTGGTGTCTCTTGGAGGTCTGGCTTCCATTAGAGTCTGGTTTCTATTGAAGATCTAATGTCCACTGAAAATGGTTTCTTTTGCTGGTCAGGTGACCATAAGAGGCTGTTGGCTGTCATTTCTTGTCATCCATTAGAGGTTGGTTTCTCTTTGGGGACTGGTTTTTATATAGCTCCTGAACAGATATTCCTAATAAGCTGTCAAATGTGGCTGCGCTTAAAAATCTATCCCATATTTCAGGGACATGAGTGATGAATATTGGTTTCCTGCATGGTTGGCTCCATACAATCAGGCAAGCATCATGAAATGCTAAAGGGTTCTCTGTACATAATGATTTTTGAGGGATGTTTTTAAAAAGGGGACAGTTATTTTGCCGTTATATATTCATAGAACTGGTCTAATGAGCTGCTGTAACACTTTACACCATTGGAGATGGATGTGAAAGTATGATGCTATGACACTGGTGATGTCTCAAATGAAACCTGTGGAGGGTCGTGGTGCCCTGCTAGAGCTGTTGTACATGTATAGCTTCTGTGAGATGCACTTACCAGTGCTGCTAGGGCAATATCGCAATACCTTTCAAATATGCTTTGGTTTGTAAAATTTCTCAAACCAGAAAGTTGCCTTTAACAGTTTTTGTTGCCTTTAACTGTTATTAACCTGTCTATGACCATAAATTATGATTTATTTAATTGAATGTGGTGTTGAAGTTAGGAACTTTGGTGTATTTTTGTATTCAGCAGCGTCAGTACATCCTTACGTATGTCCCAATTGTTGTTAACGCGATATCTCATGAACTATTGTACCCAATATCTTCATATTTGGTGACAGCCTAAATTGGGGGATTATGCAGACAGTTTGGGTGACCTTGACCATATTTTCAAGGTCACAACAACACTTTGGCCACTTTTCAGATTCTTTTACCCAATATCTTCAAATTTGGTGACATCCTACATTGGCGGATTACGCAGACACCAGTCTGTTTGAGTGACCTTGACTTTATTTTCAAGCTCAGTGTTATCAATATTTCATTGTTCTTTAGCGACAGGGGACATTGCCATATTTGTGGCAAACACTTGTTACCTTTGTGTTCCGTTTAAAACAGTACCCTGCTGATGAACACTTAATGATTTAAATCCAACCTCATTTCAGACTTATATGACTATACAAACCTCATATATTTACCGAATATTTCAAAAACATCTTGCAAGACGTTTTTATCCCTCCCGGCAGATAATGAGGATGTGGATATGGTTGTCTTGTCTTGTCTGTCTGTCTGTCTGTCTGTCTGTCTGTCTGTCTGTCTGTCTGTCTGTCTGTCTGTCTGTCTGTCTGTCTGACTGACTGACTGACTGACTGACTGACTGACTGACTGACTGACTTGCTGTCCATCTGTCTGCATCTATTTGTTTCATAAGAGCAGAGCATAAGTAAAAAACCGTTCAATATTTTTAGACCCAGATTGACAGACATAACATACTGAAGCTAAGATTGTGCCTTTTGCTATTTACAGATTTTTGGTATTTTTATTTTTCTTGGTTTCCACGGAAACGTGTTGGACGTAAACTAATGGGAAGGGTGGGCCTCGTTTCCGGAGCATAACTAAAAAAACATTCAATTTATTCCTGCAAAACTTGGTAGATATATCATTCACAACCTAAGGTGGTGCCTTTTGCTATTTACAGGCTTTTGTGATTTATTTATTTCTTGGTTTCCATGTAAATGATGTGGACTTCATCTCAAAAAGGGAGGGGTGTGTTTAATTTCTGAAGCACAACTGCAAGACTTCTGAATATCTTTCAGCAGATATATAAGACAGACTCCAAAGTGGTGCCTTTAGCTATTTGCAGAGTCTTGGCTCTTATATTTTTCTGGGTTTCCATGGAAATGATGCAGTCTTAGTCTCAAAAGTTAAGGATGGGCTTTGCTTCCTGAGCACAACTCAAAAAACGTTTGATATCTTTCAACAAAACTTGGCAGATATATGAGGCAGATCTTGAAATGGTGCCTTTTGCTGTTTACAGATACTTGGCATTTATACAGTGTTCCCAGAAAGTATTGAGAAAATCTTTGTTTTTTTTCTAATGATGCTAAGATTGGAAAAAGGGCTTTCACTGCGCACTAAACATACTAAATAAGGGAGACAACTCTTGAAGGCTTAGAAGGCAGCTCATTACGTCAAGAGTTATCTCCCTTGTCTGAGCAGACGGCTTCCTGTGTTGACATGGCAGAATTTACAGCAAGAGAGAAAAGAAAGCTCATTCTAGATGATTTTGAAAGGGGTGAGGCTGATGCTAAAGTGTTAGCTTGTAGACATGGTATTCCTCTGTCTACAGTATACAGAACTTTGAAGAATATTCAAACAGGAACCGGGATAGAGCACAAAGCAGGGGCAGGTCGGCCTAGGAAATTCAGTGTTGTGGATCGCCGAAGACTTGGGCAGATTGTGAGTAGGGGCAAATTGAAAAGTGTTGAGAACATCAGAAATGAAATGATTAGCAGAGGAAGTCCTCAGGTATGCAATGAAACAGTTAGGCAGGAATTACAGAGACTTAATTGGGTGAAAAAACTTGGAATTCCCTTGCCGTTGATGAAAGATGCACAAAAGGAAAAACGTTTAAACTAGTGTCGGGCTCATGAAAATCAAGATTGGGATAATGTTTTCTTTTCGGATGAAAGTTCTGTTTGGCTTTTCCCTAATTGTGTGAAAATTTGGACCAAAGATACTGTCAAACCTATCTACCAGCGACCAAAACATAGCCCGAAGTTTCACATGTGGGATGGCATATCGGCTCGCGGAGTGACGCCATTGTGTGTTTTCACGGGAAACTTGACAAAAGAAAGATACGTTGACATTCTAAATGGTCACCTTCTTCCGACAGCACAAACATTGTATGAAGATGATTGGATTTTCCAGCATGATAATGACCCAAAACACACTGCTCGCTACACAAAACAGTGGTTGTCGGGCGAAAATGTTCAAGTTTTAGACTGGCCCAGTTACAGCCCAGACCTAAACCCAATTGAGAATGTGTGGGGAGTCATGAAGGACAGAATAAACCAAAAGGGACTGAGAAATATTGACGATATGAAGGCCGAGGTGGTCCAGTATTGGGATACCCTGTCACACAATTACCTACAAACTTTGATGGGTAGTGTGCCTAGGCGTATTCAGGCATGCATTTCTGAGCGAGGAGGTCTAACAAAGTACTATAACAAGACTGAGACTGTAAAAGGATGATGTTTTAACATGTTTATGTAAGTAAAACGCCAGAAGTTAATAAACGTAATGAGTTACATGACGCAACATGATTCTCAATAATTTCTGGGAATACTATAATTTTCATTATTTCCATTATTTCCATGGAAACAATTCAAACTTAGTTTATAAAAACATCAAGTAACTGTCTGATGATTTCTTTCAAATATGTGCGGTCTGGGGGATATTTCATCTTTTGATGACATGTTATGTATAAATGTAGTGTTGCTTTTAACAACTAAAATCATTATGCTACAGTTGCTTGGAGGGTGGGGGGGAGGTGGGGGAAGGACATGGGACTGATGCTATATATATCTGTAACATTGGTGACTAGGACATGACATGACTTGATGCAAACTGTGTTTCACAGCAAGCACATCTCTGAAACTATACATGCTAGGTTCACCAGACTTAATGAACAAGTTAATCATGACTCACAGATATGCCATGTGCTGTTTAATTGCAAAATGTGATTATTCCAAGTGTGATGTTAACTTTTCACTTTTCATGGTCCTCCTTGTGTCATATGTACCAATGTCTGGTTTATTCTCTGTATCTAGATTAGTTATTTCCTTGATGTTATCAACATGATTTATTGTCTGTATCTACATGGGTTGTTTTGTTCATGTCATACGTACAAATATAGTTCTGATTGATTCTAAATAGTTATATTTCTTTATTTCATAAATACAATTAAACCCGTGAAGGTCTTGGGGTAGAATAGGCCTTCAACAACCCATGCTTGCCATAAAAGGCGACTATGCTTGTCGTAAAGGGCGATTAACAGGATCGGGTGGTCAGGCTCGCTGACTTGGTTGACACATCAGTTCCCAATTGGGCAGATCGATGCTCATGTTGTTGGTCAATGGATTGTCAGGTCCAGACTCGATTATTCATGGACCGCCGCCATATTTCCTGGAACATTGCTGAGTGCGGCATAAAACTAAACTCACTCAATCACTCACTCACTATACAATTTAAGGTGTACGTGGCAAAACTATTATCTAACATGTATATAAAGTTTAGTAGAGTCAAAGAGAGAGTTTTGTGAGGTGCTGATCCTTGTCACATTATATATCAATATCAAGTCATTTCCATGTTCCAAAGTGGAATGTAGGGGTATGTGATCTGTGCTCACCTCTACACTTGTGTACCATGATCAGTGAGCTTATTGTGTGGCTAGGTCATGGAGTTCATAAAGACATTGGATGGTCCTCTTTTAGGAATAGTAACAGAACGTTCTTCTTGATCAGAACATAGTGTATAGGATTGGGGTTCTTCTAATGAAATGACTTTGTAGACGATGTCGTGTCCTTCTAGTCTTGTGAGTTTGGTACTAAGTGCCCAGACTGCCAAATTAGAGCTTGTCACGAAAGTAGAAGCCAATAATTTCAGCAAGAGTAACTAAATTCTGATTGTCAGTTTTAGTAGCAGGTGGAAACGCTGTGGATGCTATCAGGCTCTAAATAACCAACAAAAATAACCAAAAATACGACAAAGTTTACAATACACTTACATGTCTAGAATTCTTCACTTTGAGAATTTGTAAATTAAAGCATTCTCCGTGTTCCACTTTGTTATATATTCAAATATAATTCTGGAAGCTTTAGAAATAATTCAGTTCAAAACTAAATGTTAGCTAAAGACTTTTGTAGCGAGGTCTCGTCATCTCATTGAGGATAGCTTTTTAATAAAACATTGCAAAATTGATTGATTTTACTTTTTTCCTAATTCCTTTGGATCTAATTGACACCTTAATTATTAATTACAACTTGGAGTTATGTCAATTGGGGCCCTGTCAAGTTATCTTGAACTCGTTCGGAAGGTAAGCAAGAACGTTTCCAGATTGCACTTGTTTCAGGTCCCCATATTACTGCTCATGCAGGAATATATTTAAAATGACAAACCCTTTTATTCCATTCCAATAAATGATACAGTGCTTTAGTAGCATACTTGCTGATTCATGCTTTACATGTTTAACACATCCCTTCATTTTATAACCACCTCCAAGTTCATCACTGGCACCAATGGGAAAGTATATTATAACTCCCCGGGCCTTCAAAACTTTGTTTGTACTTCAAAGCTCACAAAGTGCTGTGCCTGTCTTTGCCACATCTAATGTTGACTGTTCTATTAAAATATTGAACAGGCATATTTCCAGTTTATTCTGCAAAGCTGTTCTTGACATTCCTCGACAATGCCTTGGTATAGGTACAGAAAAGGGTGTTTAATTTTGGAATGAGGCGGTAATATGAGATCCTACTGAAGTCTGAAATTTTTGTTTCGTTGAAACCCAAACTCGCAATTGTTTATAAGGTCTAGACTGAAAACAGATCTTCTTTCTGGGCATGAAAGAAATAAAATGTAAGTGCCAATTTGTAATTAATTTACAATATTTTTTTTGGGTAATGGTATAAAAACCTGCTGGCATCTGAAAATGTCTGATGCAGAAATGTTGATATGGTTTAAAAGCTGTGGAAAAGACTGCTATCTTTTATCAGCCTTCCCAGACATCTGATCATTGCTGGGCTATAAACCGAACAAGGGGGGCTTCATAAAAACTTTCCCCCTACTCATGAGAAAATAACAAAAATCATGCTCTCCTAACATATGAGCCCTTGTCTTCTGTTGGATCAAGTGCTTTCTGATTTTCTCAGTTACAATTTCGGAATGAGATATATTTTTTTCTTTCTGGAAATTTCGCAGATCTTTTTTGTATCTGCTGTTGTGTGAAGGTTTTAACATTTCAGAATAGCAGTGAACATGGTTCTCTGCTGAATATTATTACCATAGCCATGCTGGAGCCTGTTACTGAAGCTACACATGCATTTTTTATCAGTGATTGGAAATCCTACAAAGCTATTGTCAAGTTGTCCCATAATCTTTACAGATATCTGTTAGTTTATTAAAGATCCAGAACGATGATGCTAAGGTGAACGGAAGGATGTTTTGTACAAACCGGTTATAGGATACAGATCTTCAATAAATATTCCACATGTTGGCACCTGGTTGGCATAGAGTAAGTTTAACAGTTAGTCAAGCATGTCCATGTGATCAAAAATTATTTTCTGTAGTCAGAATAACTTTATTACCAATTACTTGGGAAGCATTTTGAAAGTGACAGTTCCCATGTATACATACACACAGTACACATAACAGACAGAAGTGTGGCGCAATGTATTCCACAGTAAGGTGTGATAGAAATCATACCACGGCAAGAGTGATGCAATGCACACAGACCCTGAAACTAATATATCCAAGAAAGTGAATGCAATTCTACAATATGTGATAGATAGACAGTAGAGATTAACAGTTTCAGGCTGTTTTTCATTATATTTCATAAAAATTTATGAACCTTTCTTCTGTAAAATATGTTTATTTCAGAGACTAAATGTTAGCATAATGAATGCATTGTGTACTATAGTAAGAAGGTGTGATAAATGCATATCACAGTAACGATGTGTAAAACAAATGGTGTCATACAGTACAAATAATGAAATATTTAAATTAGAGTATGCATTTAGAATAAGTTGAATATGACTTTCCAGTAAGTTAAAGGTGCCCTAAAAACACAGGAGAATTAAAATCTGGCAATGTTTTTGTCTGGAATGTAATGTTTGATGTCTTATTATCATAGTTTGTTATCACAGTATGTCGCTACATTTATTCAAAGTAAGAATTATTCCCAGTGTGGTACATTTAATATATCACCTGTTATTCTTTCTGTCGGTACATGTGGCACATTCTGGTTGGTCGTGTCTTTAGGTAGACCATTTGGCAATTTAAAAGAGAAATAAAAGTTGCAGACTAGAAATGACTTTTACTTACTATGAATTGAGGTATGACTCAGAGGATATTCTTTTGTTCTGTGAGCACTGTGGTTTGTTCAATAGCAGTAATGTGTGTCTCACTTGAAAAGAGTAGTGCGTTAGTGGGACCAGTCTCACATTATACATGAAATATGGTTTTGTCTTGTTATTCAATGTGTACCTCTAAATGGTTTGTGTTGAAATCTAGAAAACTGGTTTATGTAACTTATGAGAATTCTTTCTCAGTACTGTTGCAGAATAAATATACTGTTTATTTAAGTTAAGTTTTAGTTTCAGAATTTATACTCCCCATAGCTGGCAAAATTTCAGATGGAACTGAAAGAGGGATTGCTCGAGGCTCAGTTATTTATTATTTTGTTTTGTGACTTAAGGCACAAATGGCATGATTCTTGAGAATGATCAGGCAGTAGGGTAGCCTATTGGTTAAGCTGTTCACTATTCACTCTGAAGATCCATGTTTGATTCTTCACCTAGGTACAATGTGTGAAGCCCATTTGTGGCGTCCCCCGCTGTGTTAATCCTGATATATTGCTAAAAGCATCATAATATGTAACTCGTTCACTCAAAGAGTAATCCCAAGTAGAACATTCTATATGAGATCACTTTGTAAATAGTGGGCCATGAGAAGTCTGAGTTTGATTCCTCACATGGATATAGTGTGTAGCCCATTTTAGTGTGATAGTGCTGGAATATGGCTAAAAGTGGCATAAAACTAAACATATACACTCAGAATAGATAGGTTGGTCAGGTAACCACTGTCCCAAGCCTCAAAATTCAGCGGGGCAGTAGGGTAGCAGTTAAGATGTTTGCCTATCATGCTGAAGCATGGTTTAGTGGGAACTCCTAACATCCACTTCTCCATCAGGCACAGTGTGGAATGCGACATGTGCTTCCTTTGTTATTGATAAGAGGTGTTTGGGGAGCATTGTTTGTAGTCTGTTACAGATATATTGATATGATACCTTGAGGGTGACACGTCATGACGATGAATACATTGTTTTCAATTGCTTGGTACTGGGCGATTGACCCTGAAAAACAAAATGCCCAAACTTTCTCCTGATAAAGCAAATGATGTGATGAGAAGTTGCTTAGAAAAAGTCAACTGACACAATATTTCGATAACTGACCAAGGTGAAAGGACTGTAATTATTCAAATCAGTCTGTAGCTTAGTTCACATATGACCTATTTTGTGTGTTTCACCATATCCAGAATGCAGTGTTTGTATGACCTCATATTGCCGGGAGGATATGGCAACTTATACCCTGCATGAGTGTTATGATGGTTAATTGGCCTCTTAGTCCAAGGAGAGGACATACTCCTCAGTTGTGCTCTCATTCCTTCAACACCTCTTCCTGACAAAGAAATACTTGAAAGATCAAGCAGGCCAAGGCTAATGTTAGTTAGCTCACCTGATACTAGGAGCGATGAGTGGGTGGCACAGGTTTACCCCACATTCATCAGTATTTCAGCTATATGGTTGTGGTCTGTGAAAAATCAAGACAGGACAAGGTATATTCAGTGATCAACAGCTAAAGGTGCTAAGAGATATATAGAGGCTACTAAACTACCTTTCGTCTAATACCATTTATATTTAACGAGTGAATGATTTGGTATCAAACAAGCGTAAGCGAGTTTGATTCTAAATCTTTCACGGGTTTAATGAGTGAGTGAGAGGACACCCAGTTTTCCTCAAGTCAACCAAGGTCTTGTACCACTGCGACAGCGGCATGAGCATTGTGATGTCATAAGTCTGAATCCTTAAGACGTCATACATCAAGTGGTATTACACTCTTGTAATATTGCTGAAAAAATATTACACTGCAGTAACTTCCACAGATGAGTAATAAAGATGTGTAGGTGATTTCCACCTGCATGACCTTTGTAACTTGTTCATAAATTATATTTAGTTGGGTTGATGTTTTAATGCCATGCTCAGCAGTGTTCCAGCTGTATAACAGAGGTCTGTAAATAATTGAGGCTGGACCGAACAATCCAATGATCGATCTACACAACTGGGATAAAATGACATGCATCAACCAAGTCAGCACACCTGACCAGCGGGTCCTGTTAGTCTTAAGTGAGTGAGTTTAGATTTAAACCGCACTCAGCAATGTTCCAGCCATATGTTATGGTCTTTTAATAATCGAGTCTGGACCAAACAATCTAGTGATCAACAACATGAGCATCCATCTGCGCAATTGGGAACCAATGACATGTGTCAACCAAGTCAGCGAGCCTGACCACCCGATGCCGTTAGTCACCTCTTATGACATGTTAGTCTCAAGACAAACATGGGTTACTGAATCTTGATTAGAATACCAGCTGTTTTACACAGGGACCAAATTCTCAGAGACTTTCTGTGCAATGATCCAATTATCCCCTCTTTGAATCCCTGATTTTGACTGTGATTTCAGCACCCCAGTGATGTGGTGTTAGACGAAGTTTTAAATACCTTGACATCCATGACATGGAGCAGTTGCACTAAAATTTTAAATGTCAGAGATTTGCATGACTTGGAGTTACCTTAAAATTTGAGATGCCTGAGACTTGCATGAAATTGCACAAAAGTTTGAAGTGTCTGAGACATGCAAAATTGGTTCTGCTTGAAAATATTTTTGAAGGCATTAAACCCAACAAACTAGCATGCTTCTGGAAACAAAGATGACTGATGCCATTTTATGTATTATTCATGTTTCCCATGAAGGTAAGACTGTCTAAGTATCAGCTGCATGTACAGAATTAGCTAATTAGTGTTGTTGTTCAACAGTTGAAGTCTGTAATGGGCCAACATGCGTCAGGAGCACCTGCTCAGCTGTTGATTAGGGTTGGATTCCCAAGTTACGCAAGTTTAAATTTCTTAAAGTCACATTAATTCTGATTTTGTACTGGGTTTAAAGAGTTTGAAATTCATTTTTCATCAATTTTATAACTAGGAATTTCTTCAATTCTCTGTAACAGTAATGCAGAGTTGATTCCCAGGCTCCTGCTGCTGTGGTCTGTTATGTTTTAATGGCTTGTTGTTATGTCAATATTCTCTCATTCAGACCCTTAAAGAAAGAATAAACTCAATTTTTTGGTACTCATTTTACGACTGCATA
Organism: Haliotis asinina; assembly: GCF_037392515.1. Lineage (NCBI taxonomy): Eukaryota > Metazoa > Mollusca > Gastropoda > Lepetellida > Haliotidae > Haliotis > Haliotis asinina. The sequence goes on from NC_090289.1 coordinate 50,236,047, forward strand.
TGAAAGACTTCTGGTTAGTCATAAACGGAACACCATTTTTTAAAAAAGAAACTTGTGATTAATTAATGCCAAGTGCTTAAAAGTTTCTGAAAAGCTGTCTGCTTCTCTCTCCCACAAACGAAACCACAGACAGCCCTGCAGTGACGTTATAAAAGGAACGATTTTGAGTTAGTTGTATAGAAAATGTGTAGGAAGCTCCTCATTTTTCTGATTTCTTGACGTCAACAAAGACATGCTGAATTGTTGTGTTGCCGTCAATTGCTCCTTGGGGTCGGATGATAGTGTCACTATGCACAGATTTCCACCGGACCCTGTAGTTTGTGCTTAAATTGGTTGTTTGTGCGCGCAACGCGGGCGTTGTGGAAGCCTGTGGTATATACCAAATCGGATGGTTCGCCCCCCTACCACGCTTCCAGGATAGAAAATGGAGTTCAAGTTTCATCAAGTTTATAAAATCAAGACTGCTTACTACACATTGCTGACCAAAAGGATTTTGCATGAATATAACGCTTTCTTCCTTGGAAGCGAGGTTTTAGGTCAGAAGTGACAATATTATCGTAAGTAACATTATATTGACCCCCCACCTCGCTTCCAAGAGTGAAATTGTTATGTTGTAAGCAATGTCATGCAAAATCCATCAATAAAATACATATTTTACTGCCAGTGAAAAGTAATTTTGATTTTGTAAGTCATGTAAACAAACTCAAATAGCATTTATCCTCAGACAGGGCGCCACCATTTTTTTTTAAAATTGTGAAGTCACGGGCTAAAGCCTGTTAAAATTATTGAGATTGTGGTTTGTTTTCATCAAGTTAGAAAATCAAAACTAATTTTTACTAGTTGTTAAATATGTATTTGAATCATGGCCAAATGGATTTTGCTTGACACAACTTGTAACAGCGATTTCTTCAACGGAAGCAAGGTGGGGGTCAAAGTGACATAAATATTGCAAGTAATATATTGACCCCACCTCGCTTCCAAATGTGAAATTGTTATGTTATAAGCAATGTCATGCAAAATCCTATTGTCCATCAATAAAATGCATATTTTACTACCAGTAGAAAGTAATTTTGATTTTGTCGGTGAAAACAAACTTAAATAGCATTTATCCTCAGACAGGGTGCTGCCAGTTTTGAAAATCGTGAAGTCACGGACTAAAGTCCATTGGAATTAATGGGATTATGGTTTGTTTTCATCAAGTAAGAAGATCAAAACTACTTTCTACTAGTAGTTAAATACGTATTTGAATCATGACCAAAAGGGGTTTGCATGACACAGCCTGTACCATAACATAAGCGAGGTCGGGGTCGAAGTGAAAATACTGCACAATAATTTCTTCACTTGCTAAATTTACTTGGTTTGTAAACGTTCTCTCACCAGTATGTGGACCCTTGTCAATATAAGTCTTTATATTTGGTCTCATAATCCTGATTACTTTATAATCATACAATCATTAAACAATTTAAAGTTATAAGAGCTATGTCAGGCTATTACCTTGTTGACGGAATGTATCCATCAATATCCCCCAAAACGAGTGATATATAATTCATCTGCAGATTTCCCAAGTGATGTGTCTCTTAACAGTCTAATATACGAAAACGTGATATATCGTTTCAGGTTTTTCACATTGCTGTATAGTCTCATTTGTCACCCAAGATAGCACACCTGGCAACTAATTGCATAATGTGCGTCATTCTTTTCAAAAAGCAATTTAGTAAGCCAATAATGAAGGGTGTTGTTTTTACATAGACACAGACACGACAGAGTATATTCAGTATAGATTAGTAAATGTACTTACATAATCACTACCTTTTGATAAATCCCTGTTTAAATCTGCATAAAAGTAATTAATCAATCAGCGTGTTATCGGTTAATCCTTTGATTGATCAAGACACAGGAAATGCCAAATGGGGACCTTTGTTGGGTAATCTAAGTGGCGTTACCACTAATTATACCTGTTATAAATTCATTAACTGAGCATCAAGTGAATGATGACAAATAACGTGTAGGTTTATAGCACCTAACATGGATTACAACCTAGCGACACCAAGTGATTTTGACAGAATTATCCATGAAAAAAACAAGGGTTGTAACTCGGAAACCAGGCAAAGCAGGAGACAGAACTAATGTAGTAGATATGAGAACATATAGGATTAATTTTTCACAACAGCTGTTGCGATTTCAGGTTTGTTCAAACCTGTAAACGAAATAGTTTACCCCCTGAAATGTAGATGAATTCTGCATAGACCCTCACATCTATACCTACTATTACGTCACAGAGACGCGCCGCTTCATTGGTTGAAATTTCGTTTGTGGTTGAGAATTGTGCACTGTTGTCAGAAAGGTCGATTTAAGGTAATTAAACATCGAAACGAACAGTTTTAATGATGGGGTTTCATTTATAATGATGTCAATGAGTGATTTATGCATTTGCAACCCCTAGAGTATATGTGATCTGTAAGCAGATATATTCAAGAAAGTCTCTGGGATCCTGTTTCTTGCATTTACAATTTTATTTAAATACTTTTTTTACCCCCCGCAACAACGAAATTGTGGGGGATATTTCATAGTTGCAGGGAGATATAGAAACATGTTCTGTCCATCTGTCCATCATACTTTGTCTGAAGCATACTCATAAACTATTCGTGATAACTTAACCAAACTTGGTGTATATGTCAGTCATGATCTTTCCATGTTCCTTTTGGGGGTTAGACCCAGAAATGAATTTTATTTCCATTGAAACATGACTTAGGCTGTGACTGTTAGGATGTCTGTTTAGAGCAAATCTCCTAAACTATATATGCTAGCTTCATCAAACTTGGCACTTATATCAAGAATGATCAATAGATGTGCCTTTTAGGGATTAGACCCAGATATGAATTTTATTTTTAGCAGTTTCCATGGTATGCTGTAGCTTTCAAACTTTGTCAAGCTTGGTATACATGTTCGTCATGTTCACCATGGTCCCAAGATGTGCCTTTTGGGGGTTATACAAATGTAGGAATTTATTTTTTTCTGATTTCCATGACAATTTTGTCTTTGACTGAAATTGGTGGTTGTTTTCTTTTTCTGGAGCAGAACTTTAAAACCATTCACTATTTCTTCTCAAAACTTTCACATAGACTGATCTGGTGGTTTACAGGTGTCGTTTGGCAGGTTTGAATTTTTGAATAAAACATTTTTTGTGTTTCCATGTGTTACAAGTTCTACATCTACCAAATTTGGTGGTGGTGTCTTCTTGTTTTCTGAAAAGTATGTTCATTTGAGACACTAGATCAAATAAATATCATATCAAATAAGCGATGAGCAAACAGTATGGTCTCACTTGCACAGCTGACATTACATGTACGCTGAGGATATCCGGGTAGTGGGGTGGCTTAGGGGTTAAAAGTTCACTATGGGTTTGATTGACTGTATGGGTACCACATGTGATGTTTTTTTTTTGGTTTCCACCATGGTGATATTGCTGGAATATTGCTGGAATATTGCGGAAAGTGGTTTAAAACCATATTCTCACTCAGTCACTCAGAGATCAACAAAAACAAGATACAAGATGTCAGATGGAGTTTCAAAATGCAACTACAATTTACTAGTGTTATTCTATCACTGGTCAGTATCACTGTAGGTTGACCTACAAGATAAGATGTCCATAATGTTTTAAAATTATTAATATGTAGTCCAAATTTTCGTTACAATCCTGAATCATTTCAAAATTTATTGTTATTTTATATGTTGTTGTTTCATGTTACTTAAATTAGATCAGAATCTTTACATCCACAACATGCACATCAAAATATGTTTTGTGTGTTTTTATTGTTTTTTTGGCATGAAAAATGCAGGTTTCTGCAGTAACACTTACGCTGATTTTAATATTGATTTTCATACATGGAAGTAAGGAAATTATCCATCTTCTTGGTCACCAATCTCACTTTCAGTGTGTGATGACACACTTTGAGAATGGTAGATTGCATTCTTGGAGATAAAATACTGTTGATCGCCAGTCACCTGCCTCGCCTTCAGAGTGCGATGACACACTATGAATCAACTACCCAATATATTAATTTCATGCTTATGAATATGAGTCGCTTGGAGCTGATTCTTTCCTAGCAACCTCCCCGAGGTCCATGCCAGTGATTGGTTTTACAGGACAGCAATCACATCAGTCATAGTGTGTGCCTGACCCACTGATTCCTTTTTGAATGACATCATGCAGACTAGCAGGCAAAGGTACCATTAGACCATTTTAGGCAAACTTTCTCCCTTCTTGTGTATCCCCTCCTTTAAACATTTTTGTTTCTTTAGAATTGGATTGTGCTTATGTAAAATAATCTTGTCACAGTATCTGTTTCTGTTGTCTTTGTTCATTGTGCCTTCTGGGGATTTGCTGTTAGATTTGGTCCCAGCAACCTGTGCTAGTTGAAGTCAGTGACTTGGTGGAAAAGAGTTAAGAATGGCATTTTGCTGCGGATGATGTGTTTTCATGTCCTATCAACATAGTCATGACATCAACCATGATCTGATTATTTACAGACCCTCACCGTGTGTCCAGAAATGTAAAATATACATAGAAACACTCAGGCACATGCACACACACATGCAAACACACACACACACACACATGCACACTTGCAAACATTAAATGCATGCGTGCATTCACATGTACATATTCATACAGACAGATACACACTTAAGGTCAAATTTTATTTCTTGTTTACGGATCTGCCAGCTGTATTATTTCAATAATAACAACCAAAATTTAAATTAACTTTCCCAGCCCTAAGATTATATTGGCAAATAATGTAAACTTACAAGAAAATGTTTTGTTTAGTTTGTTTTTACCTCATAAACACGTTATCAATTGCCAAAAGTAAAATACTTTTAGTATATATAAATACTACTTTGAATGCTGTGAATTTTTTCCCCTCCTACCTTTCAATGTTCTGAGGACAGAAATCAATAAAAGAAGAAATAACATTGGTCTTAAATAAGTAATTAAACACTTTTACAGACTGTGATGCAGACATGTCATGGTATAACAATACAGTAAGCGACATCTGGCCAGCTGGCATAATTAAGTCGATGAAAGACCAACTTAAAGATTATGGAGCAGTGCCATGATTCTCTTCGGCGTATGAACTGGAGCCAGATTTCTCCATGAGTGTATGCAGTTAGCAAAATAGAGACCTTTTGTCATTGATTTACGTTTTTCATCTAACTTACCACCTGAAGCTCCACACGCTACATGATTACGTCCCGCTATCCAGACAATTTTCGAGTGAAACCAAAACATCCGGATAAACAGGGTTCAACTGTATATGGCGACAAATGCTCTTCTCTGGTGATTGATTGTGGTGCCTGGTGAACTCTGGCCAACACTTCCCCTTTTGGTAAATGATTCGTCCATAATACTAGATTGATCAGTTTCATGCAGATGGATCAGCTGACTGGAGTTTGAATCCAAGACTAGCCCCAATTACCCTTTGTCTGACACCACTATACCCATGGGCTTCACAAAGACGTAAACGTCTGCAAATAGTGTCTCAGTGGCCTTGCTCCCACTTTCAGCCAGCATGCAGAATAGGCTCTGGGATTCTCCTTGCAACAAATGAGTACACTTTCATGATTTTATCAACTTTTGATTTGACTTTCTTCTATACCTCCACCATATTGACAAAAAAATATCAGGAGAGTTTTGATGATATACAGTGTTCTCAAATATGAAATGATCTGAAACCTTGCATGGCTGAAATGCAGTTCAAACACAATTCACTGACTCTGCTTGAAACACGATAGATGATTTATGTGAACATCAAATTGCTGTCTCTTTCAAAAGTTCAAATAATTGAACCAGGTGTTGTAAAATTATTTTCAGAGTGGTGAATTAAATGCTGTTGTGGTTATAATAGCTGTTCATGCATGGAGAGTTTTAACGAGGACATTGGTGCTGTGCTCCATAGACTTGCATAACCAGCTACCAGCTGGTACAAGACTGTATGAATTTTTTTGTTGATAGAAATAATATTTTTCCTTGTGTAATTTTGTGTTGGTTATTGTGTGACCCGTAAGTGTGTTAGTGAGTTCCTGATAGTTCGGGAAATTAGTAAAGGGTTGTTGCTTACTCCAAATTTATGCTTGTTGGCTTTTTTAAATGCAAAAATATTACATTGTGAATACTGATATTCTTCTTATTCCCTGCAACACTTTTGAGGAGAGTATTAAAATGCACTCAATCTGTGCACATTCATCTTTTCCAGAGCAGAACTTTAAGACCATTTAATATTTCTTCACCAAACTTGGTACATAAATAGCTCTTCTGGTGTACTGGTGCCTATAGGTACTTTGGGGATTCTGAATACAATATTTTTGGCATTTCCATGGCAAGTTTGACTTCGACTGAAATTGGTGGTGGTGCTTTCTTCCGGAACAGACCTCAAAATCTGTTCACTATTTCCTTCGCAACCTTTGCACATAGCTTGATCTATTGGGGTACTGCCTTTTGGTAATTTTTGAGATCTGAATAAAAAATATTTTGGCATTTCCATGGCAACAAGTTTGACATAAACTGAAATTGCTGGTTGTGCTCCTTTCAGGAGCAGAACTTTAAAAACCTTTCATTGCTACCCTTCAACTTTTCTACATAAACACCCAAAACATTTGGTATAATGATAAGTGTAGACTACTTACTCATGAAGGATGTTTTGCCATTGCGGGGAATAGTGATGACTTTGTCTTCTTGTAGATATTGTATCAATAATATTCTATGCACGGGACTAACAAGAAAAAGTACTTACTATTTTTCAGACATTTGTGTTTTTTGGTGAGTAGGGGCTGGTTATGATTTCATGGATCTATGTGTTTATTGGGATCCAGAATGTATTTGAACATGGCCTTTGCAGCGCAGTGTGGTGCCAGGTTTTGGTAAGGTCTTGGCGTTGTAGTTGTTACTACTGTCAAACTGAGACATTGTATTTTTGTGGATTAAGGTATACATCAACTGCTAGGTATATATGTCATGGAATTTATATTTGCAAGAAGCATTAAACCTTTGTAGGACTGCCAGTAAATGTAAAACAAGTCAGTCTTTAACAAAGCACTGTCTATGAGTAGACATTATGGATTCACCTTTAGTTGTTTGTTTTTTGTGCAGTGTATGATTTTGTTGCAATGAACACTGTCATTAAAATTTGTCCATATCGAAATAGACCACTGGAGAGATTGATTAAACCATTCAGTGTCTTAGGTGGTGTACACAAAATATCTCTATATAGTCTGATTTGTTTGTTGAGAGGACAAATAACTGTTATGAAGGGTTGTCTTACCTTCTGAGAGTTTACCTTCAGGAATGCTAGAACAGAAATTGCTTGAATATTTTAGATGGAAAGGGGTGAAAATTTACTAATATTTTTTTTTGTCAGTTTCTGTGTGACCTGTTGCTATTGTATTGCTGACTACCTGAGACGTTATAATTGTCCAAGCCCGCAGGTGTAGTTGTATGATCAAGTGTAATACAAGGTTATATGCCAGACAGATTTTAATCTGGCTTGGTTCTCGTCTCAGTAATTCAGTCTGCCAGATCTTAAAATGTGATATGGTGGTGCATTTCATGTTAACTCAGTACTTAAAATATATCACATTTTTTGTCAGTCCGAAATTTGTTTGATTTTTTCACATAGTTATATCTTCTGACGATAGGGAGATATTCTAGAAGTTAAGCTGCACATTTTGAACATTTTTTTTTGTGGATACTTGATAGAAGATAGCCCGCTGTGTGACATTACCAGTGCTAAGGTGAAGGTCACTGCAAGGAATTAACATTTCTTTAGCATAATCGTAGGCTCTAAATTCAGTACTTGATTTATTGAAATTTGATATATGCAAAAATAGGAATAGTATCAGATAAAATAATACATGGCTTTGCTTGTACAAAGTACCACCTTAACAAATGTCCATGGGTAGAAGGGAAGCTTACTTCACACTGGGATCTCCAGTAAATACTTAATAGGCTCATGGCAGATGCAGTATTTGTACATGAGATTACTAGTGACATTTCTTGACATATTGATCTTGCATGATGTTTATCCTATTGACAGTTCAGACACAATCACTCTCTGTAAAATACTCCATCTATTGGCCATGAGGCCATCTATTCCTGCCAAATAAATAGCTGATTCTGGGCTAAGCTAAATGGAGTTTGACACCGTAATACTCTCCATGATGGCATTGTGTTGTGATTGAAACGTTTATATAGTTGTCTGACTAGTATCAGATGTGTGAAGACATTCATATTTTGAAGTTGGTAGAATATTGCCAATGTTTTATTAAGGAATATTATCATGATAACACAATGATTGTATTACACAGACAGGTATGATTAAGTACCAGATCAATGTTTGAAGCTGTTCAGTCCATTTCCGAGTCGCCTTGTTGCAGAAGAGTTCCAATCAAATAGGATAACATTGAATAATTCACATGTTTTAGGGTTTATGAACTGTAAAATATGCTGTTAGTTTTGGAAACATGACATATCTGCAAGATATAAGGATAAAAAGCTTCACAGAAAGAACATTACATAGTTGCACAGTTTAGTTTTCACAAGCCTCACTTTGGGCTCACATTTACAAGTGAAAATTGGATTTGATGAGGACAGGTATTGGACTTTTGTGCTGAAATTTATTGCAATAAACAGGAGACTAGTTTATGAACCTGAACAGGATGGACATACACGCTTCATAGACCAACAGTTTGGTACATGTTGCCGTGGTGACAGCATACACATCATGGACACATTGTACACAAGAAGTAGGTCGCAAATAGTTTTGCTTTTTTCGCATGAATTAGTTGCTAATTTCTTAGTTTAAATTTTGTTTGTCAGTTTTGTATATGTTTCATGCATTGTTTAGAAAAGTCAATAGACATTATCATGTGAGTCTCTCCAAATACAGTGTTTATTTCGAAAACAGGGTATGGATCACCCTGTAGAATACTAGTGTGATAACCACTTTGTCATTTGATGTCATTCTCAACTTCTGTTATCAGAAAAACTATTGTTGTCTGTCACAAACATTGCCATAGCATTGCAACCTATCCTGGAATGTGCTTGTTGAAAGGTCAAAACGTCAGACACAATGACAAAAGTCAATACAGATTCAACTTGAACTGTTTTTCAGACAGTATTGTAACAACATAAATGCAAATTATCTCATGATATCATCCCAGTCCACGTGTATGCTTTTTATCCCCCCCGGCATGTAGTACGGAGAGAAATAATCGGCGCCTCGTCTGCCTGTCTGTCCGTCAGTCCATCCATAATCGTTTTGTTTCTGGAGCTTAACTCAAAAAACGTTCAATATTTTTGGACCAAAATTGATAGATACAGTAATCTGAATCTATGGTTGTGCCTTTTGCTATTTACTGATTTTTGGCATTTTTGCCTTTTTTTGGTTTTTAATGGAACTTTTTGGTCTTAGTCAAATGGTGGGGTGGGTTGGTTTCCAGAGCAGAACTCAAAAACCGTTCAATATTTTCTGCAAAACTTGGGGGATGAACCTAAAGTGTTGCCTGTTGCTATTTACAGGTTCTTTGTGATTTATTATTTTCTCGGTTTCAATGGAAACATTTGGACTTAGTCTCAAAAGTGAGAGGTGTGTTTCATTTCCAGAGACCAACTCGAAAACTTTTCAGTATCTTTCAGCAATACTTGGTTGATATGTGTGGCAGATCCCAAAGTGGTGCCTTTGGCTATTTACAGTTTTTCTGTGATTTATTGTTTTCTTGGTTTCCATGGAAACATTTTGGACTTAGTCTCAAAATGGAGGGATGGACTTCGTTTCCGGAGCAGAACTCAAAAACCATTCATTATTTTTCTGCAAAACTCGGTAGATATATCAGTCAGAACCTACAATGGTGCCTTTTGCTATTTACAGTTTTTTTGCGATTTATGATTTTCTCGGTTTCCATGGAAACAATTTGGACTTTGTCTGAAAATGAAGGGATGGGTTTTGTTTCCAGAGCATAACTCAAAAACGTTTGAATATCTTCCAGCAAAACTTGTGTAGCAGACCCTAAAGTAGTGCCTTTTTCTATTTACAGGTTTTTGTGATTCATCATTTTTTTCGGTAATTTGGACGTAGTCTCAAACTGGAGGAAGGGGACTCTTTTCCGGAGCACAATTCGAAAACTATTTAATATCTTTCAGCAAAACTTATCAGATATTTGAGGCAGACCCTTAAGTGGTGCCTTTTGGTATTTACAAAGTTTTGGCATTTTTATGTTTAACAGTTTCCATGGAAACAATTCAGACTTAGTCTCAAAATGGTGCATATATCAATGTTCATGGTGTTGATCACAGGATTGTCAGGTCCAGACTTGATTATTTTCAGAGTGTCACCATGTAGCTGGAATATTGCTGAGCGCTGCATTGAAATGACAAACTGAAAACAAAACAAAATCATCTTCATCTTGTCTTCACATTTGGATAAAAGTATGTCATGTTTAACTTTCATTGAGAAAAGATCCAGAAGCTTGAAAAACTATTTCCAGTTGTGTTTATCCTCACAGTAATATTGTCAAAGCCATGTGGAGAACAGTGATACTTTGATGTATGCAGGCTTGTGCAAGGCCTCTTTGTTCATATTTCAGAATATGTGTGCTTGTTTACGTGAGACATGACATGATATACCCGAGGTTAGCAGGACATTTCTTGAACCTAGTAAGCTTGGTGGGGTTGGATATTGTTTACAATGCTTCAGAATGGTATGTGTACTTTTGTTTTAGGACATATGCTTGTTTTCTCTCTAATGATGATGAAGTTTTCAAATTAGCAACATAATCACTGAGCAATTATGTTCAGGAAGTACACCCGAGGTAAAATTTATTTCCAGTTTTTATGGAACAAAATGTCTTTCAGAAGGAAATCCAAGGGCTCCCTAGATTTATCGATTGTTTGGTCCATGTTAAGGATATTCTTGCCTTTTCATGGCAGAAGTCACAAGAATGCTTCACTTTTCAGTGCTTCAGGGCTTCAGGGAATCAAAGTCAGTTTTCAGCATGAAAAGTTAATGCGTGAACCACAAGACTTCCCCAAACAAGAAAACTTCAAAACAGTTGCCTGTGTAACAATCTGTAAATATTGCAAGATAAAGGTACATTCTGAGAAATGTTGTGACACACTGCCACTCTGCATGCAGTGATAAACTCATAACATGAGTAAGCATAGATTTACTTCATCAAGATTTCTGCAATATCATTATAAGCAAGCTGGCATGTTCACACACGTTGAGCACATGTGGGATTTGATCCTGATTCTTCTGTGTGATGGGAGAATGCTTCAACCACTTGGCTATCTCATCACCCATACATACCAGTACACAACTGTCAGTCATTGTTTTTTTTGTGTCAGTATAGCTTGTCATCAGGATTATCAGTAGACGAAGGAAAAGTGTCTGTCAAAACTCAAATGCAGTCGTTTTGATGTTGCCAGTTTGCGAATGAGCCAGTGAGAGCATTTACTTGATGTGTGTGGGAGTTTAAGAAGGTGAATTAGAATAATGGCACAATTCTGTCACAGACTGTTCAATTATTCAAAATAACAAATGTGGAAGATTGGCTGTTATTTCTCTGATTATCAATATTTAGTGCGATATATGTTTGTGAATGTTTTTGTGCTTGTAATTGTGACAGTTTCTTCGTAATGTCCTTGAATATTGATAAAGGTTATCCACTCTTGATGTCGCCTAGAAACTTTCTCACACTGTAGCTCAAATATAATATTCTGCTAATTGTACGGTTTACAATTGAGGGGGAAACAAGTATTGCAATGGCAATAATATATTGTAACATACCATTGCAACCAACTATTGCAGTAGTGTTTTTTCTCCTTGAATTGTCTTATTTGTAGTCATTTCACAAGTGAATCTATAGTTTAGATGAAATAACAAGTTGAAGTAGTTTCAGTCTCTCTAATAACTGACAAGAAACTTCAAGTAATGAGTGAGTAAATAAACTCAATGAATATGCAAATCTGCACCCAGACACACTGTATTTTGCTCTGCACATTTATCAAGGTCAGTTCCTAAGCTATCAATAGTCACAAATACTATCGATGCATCAACAGTTTTTCATTTCTTCCATCTGTTAATTGCTATCGGAGACTCAACAATTGCAATCCATCAGTCATTTCATGCATTATTACAGACCTAGTTAATTGCTATCGGAGACTCAACAATTGCAATCCATCAGTCATTTCATGCATTATTACAGACCTAGTTAATTGCTATCGGAGACAACAATTGCAATCCATCAGTCATTTCATGCATTATTACAGACCTAGTTAATTGCTATCGGAGACTCAACAATTGCAATCCATCAGTCATTTCATGCATTATTACAGACCTAGTTAATTGCTATCGGAGACAACAATTGCAATCCATCAGTCATTTCATGCATTATTACAGACCTAGTTAATTGCTATCGGAGACTCAACAATTGCAATCCATCAGTCATTTCATGCATTATTACAGACCTAGTTAATTGCTATCGGAGACTCAACAATTGCAATCCATCAGTCATTTCATGCATTATTACAGACCTAGTTAATTGCTATCGGAGACTCAACAATTGCAATCCATCAGTCATTTCATGCATTATTACAGACCTAGTTAATTGCTATCGGAGACTCAACAATTGCAATCCATCAGTCATTTCATGCATTATTACAGACCTAGTTAATTGCTATCGGAGACTCAACAATTGCTATCCATCAGTCATTTCATGCATTATTACAGACCTAGTTAATTGCTATCGGAGACTCAACAATTGCTATCCATCAGTCATTTCATGCATTATTACAGACCTAGTTAATTGCTATCGGAGACTCAACAATTGCTATCCATCAGTCATTTCATGCATTATTACAGACCTAGTTAATTGCTATCGGAGACTCAACAATTGCAATCCATCAGTCATTTCATGCATTATTACAGACCTAGTTAATTGCTATCGGAGACTCAACAATTGCAATCCATCAGTCATTTCATGCATTATTACAGACCTAGTTAATTGCTATCGGAGACTCAACAATTGCAATCCATCAGTCATTTCATGCATTATTACAGACCTAGTTAATTGCTATCGGAGACTCAACAATTGCAATCCATCAGTCATTTCATGCATTATTACAGACCTAGTTAATTGTATCCTGAACAAAATATTAGGAGAAGTTTTTTTTCTGGCATCACTGAATCTTTCAATTCTTATTTATTGGATATAATTTTGTCCACTGCAAGGAGTCCAGTATTTTACCATGTAGGAGCATCAATTATTGCAATAGCGTTCAATTGATGATTCAAGATGTTTTGCAAGCTTAGAACACAATTTTTTATCAAACTGTTAGGGACTGTGTATTAGGTCAGCGACCTCTGAGGTAATTCATACATGCAAGCTACAGATTAAGATCAGAGTCTGGTGTCACAAAACAAGTTTGACACTTCAATAATTATGATTTTATTATCCCCCCGGCATGTAATGCAGGGGGATATAGTCAACGCCTCGTCTGTCCGTCTTTCCGTCCATCTGTCCGTAATCATTTTGTGTCCAGAGCATAGCTCAGAAACCGTTCAAGATTTTTAGACCAAACTTGATAGATATAATGATCTCAACCTATTGTTGTGCCTTTTGCTATTTACAGAGTTTTGGCATTTTTATTTTTTTTGTTTTTCCATGGAACATTTGGATGTTAGTCTAATGGTGGGATGGGCTTCGTTTCCGGAGCATAACTCAAAAACTGTTCAATATTTTTCTGCAGAACTTAGTAGATATGTGTGGCAGAGCCCATAGTGGTGCCTTTTGGTATTTACAGTTTTTTATGATGTATTATTTTCTTGGTTCCATGAACACATTGCTGACTTCGTTTCCAGACAAAACCATTTTATATCTTTCGAAAGATCTTGGCAGATATACGAGACAGATCTTGAAATGGTGACTTTTTCTGATTACTGATATATGGCATTTATATTTTTCATGAATTCTATGGAAACAATTCAGACTTGGTTTGAAAACACAATAAGCCACTGTCGGATGATTTGTCATTTCAAATATGTGGGGACCAGGGGGATATGTCATCTTCTGATCACTCTTGTTTTTTCTTCGTTGTCAAAATGAAAGTTCATGAGTACAAATTTTAATTATTTTTTATTAATTAATTATTTTTATAGGTTTTGTTTTGTATAGGAGTAAGGATATAAGCTATCAGTTTGTATGGTTTGTTTTGCACCATTTAAATTCTTCTGTATTTCAAATTTATTGTGTTTTAGTGTTACTATCAGAAACCCCACAAGCACAAGATCTGTAGATGTGCCATGTTCAGTTAACATGCCCTTAAAAAAACTCATATTACACAAGGAATAAACCATAACCTGTAATGAAGCCAAATATCTTCAGCCATAGAGTAATGAGTGGAATTTTGATAGCAACAAATAAACCCATTTAAACTGAAAAGGAGCGCCAGTGAGTTGGGCGATTCAGTGGAAATCTAGACTTGCTTCATTATGGCTTTAGTATTGCGTGGAGGCCTGGGCAGTAGGAGAAATAGTGTTTTTCAGGGATTGTGAGACAGATTACTTGAGCCATGTCAGACTGACAGTGAAGGGGGTTGGAAGGACAATGCGTAAAATATGTGTGATTTCTTTTGTACACAAACCAGATGTTTACTTGAGTGTATATCATGAATGTATGAATCTGATATGAAAGGCAGAAGAAGGACTGTTTCCATCATTAGGCAGTAATCACACGACATATGATCTGCCTGTGCAAGTCACCCAGATTATGAAGATTAGAAAATGTCAGAAGTATTTTCAGAGAGATGTCTTAAGATACCACGACAGAAAAAGAAATAATTTCAATAAACCCAAGAACTTGTTTGATAACAAGAAATTGATGATTTTATGTATAATTTTGCTGCAGTTTGTTTGGCCAGTGCACTTCCCTGTCTGGTCATGGAAGTCAAGTGGTTGACAGGTCTGCATTGAGGGCACAGTGCAGCACTGTTAACATTGATCAAGAGGAGAATCAATAATTGAGGGTGTCTAGGGTAACCTAACCTTTCTTTATGCCATATTTTGTCTCATTACGCACAAAATACTTGTACAAAATGTCTGCAGGAATATACGGTAAGAAGGTGGTTTCATTTTCCCACCTGGGTGGAAAATGGTATTGTCATGGTTTTGCTTTTATCATTTGGTTTCCTTGTTGTTTGGGTCACTTTGCCACCCTCCCTGCCTGGTGACCAATATGCAGATCTGAATCACAGCATGTGTAAGCTTGTTGCATTCACCAAGCAGATGATGGGAGCTGCTCACAGAGATTGCATCTTGGCTGCTGCTAAGCTATAACTGCATTATCACACAGTTTCTTGTGTCATACGTTCATTTAAACAAGTATCCCCGTTCTGCAGGTCCATGTAGCCATTAGTCAGGCTTCAACAGACTGCAACTCAAGGTTCGAAATTAATGCTTAATGTACCAAATTTGCTATTTAAAATCCCTAAAAATTTGCTATTTTATAATCCCTAAAAACTTGCTCCCTTTAAAAAACCCACAGAAGCAACAACATGCTACCTGGTATATTTTAAGCGAAACCACTTACGCTCATCAGTTAGATGTCATTTTCAAAGGACAGATCTCCAGTTGTGCACTTTCACTCACAAACTTACAGATACTGTTATTTTCATTTAAAGCAAAAGCGCTCAATAGAGCTTTTGTTGGTCATTAATGCACAGAACTCACATAATTACTACAGAGAACCAGTCAACTCAACTCATTTAAGATTTAACATTACTGTTTCCGATGTTTGATAAAGAACGTTCGTCATATCCTGAAGTTATACGGTGTGTTTTATGTATGCATTTTCGTTTGAAATGGTAGATCGGTAGGAACGAAAGTTCTGTTTATTCATAAGTAAAATGTTTAATTGTTATCCAAATCAAAAAACATTCAGTAGTTTTCTGCAACACTTGGTAGATATATCAATGAGAACCTGAAGTGGTGTCTTTTGCTATTTACTTTGTGATTTATTATTTTCTCGTTTTGCATGGAAATGTTTCGGACCTAGTCTCAAAAGTGAGAGGTGTGCTTCGTTTCTGAAGCAGACCTCAAAGACCTTTGTATATTTTGCTGCAAAACTTGGTAGATATATCAGTCAGACCCTACAGTGGTGCTTTTTGCTATTTACAGGTTTTTGTTATTTATTATTTTCTCCGTTTCCATGGAAACGTTTCGAACTTTGTCTGAAAAGTGAGAGGTGTGTTTCATTTCTGGAGCAGTACTCAAAAGCTTCTAAATATCTTTCTGCAGAACTTGGCAGATATGTGAGGCAGACCCTAAAGTGGTGCCTTTTGCTGTTTACAGATTTTTGTAATTTATCATTTTCCAATTTCCGTGGAAGGGATTCGGACCTGGTCTAAGTAGGGAGGGATGGGCTTTGTTTCTGGAGTACAACTCGAAAACTATTCAATATCTTACAGCAAAACTTGGCAGATAATTGAGGCAGACCTTGAAGTTGTGGCTTATGCTATTTGCAGATTTTTGTGATTGATCATTTTTCCAGTTTCCACATAAACGATTCTGACTTAATATCAAAATGGAGGGATGGGCTTCGTTTCTGGAGCACAACTCGAAAACTTTAAGCAAAACTTGGCAGATATGAGTGGCAGACCACAAAGGGGTCCCTTTTGCTATTTACAAAGTTTTGACATTTCTGTTTTTCCCGTTTTCCATGGAAACAATTCAGACTTGATCTCAAAAGAGAGGGATTGGCTTTGTTTCCAGAGCACAACTCAAAAACCATTTGATATCTTTCAAAAGATCTTGGCAGATATATGTGACAGATCTTGAAGTGGTGCCTTTTGTTGTTTACAGATATATAGCATTCATATTTTTCATGATTTCGATGGAAACGATTCAAACTTAGTCTAAAAAAACATCAAGTAACTGTCGGATGATTTGTCCTTTCAAATATGTGGGGGCCAGGGGGATATGTCATCTTCTGATGACTCTTGTTTTTTCTTCGTTGTCAAAATGAAAGTTCATGAGTACAAATTTTAATTATTGTATATTTTGGTGGTTTAACAGTTAGATGATGACATTCTCAGTCTAGATGATCAGATTATTTCCAGTCAGCCTATCAAAAATCTAACCCAATCTAACATCCAACATGCATGCATCTGAAAATGGGTGAGTGGGAGGGATTAACAGCAGTAAGGGATTTTGCTACCCATTTTCAATCCTGGTAGCAAGTATTGCCACTTGCTTAAAAAGTTAATTTTGAACACTGGCTGCACAGTTACAGAATAATATTCAGCACACAGAAAATGTGATGTTGATGATGACCACCTACCACATATAAATTCAATCCAGAATGATATATTTTGTGTTTGATTTGTATCTTTAGAAATAATTTACTAAATATTTTTCAAAATTAATATAACTACCACATTTTGTCTGAAATATCTGAATAAGGTTTGTAATTGCAAATGTGTGTAAAGTGTATACTGTCATTCCATTAATCTTTTTATGGTTTGAAACACTTGGATTTTTCGAACCTGTGCAATAATATGCATAGAGTACTTACTGTGTTTGGTCCTGAATCACAAGATGGACATTAGAGATACTATTCGTTATGCAATACTAGTTTTAGTATCTGTGTACAGCATTTACACATTATTTTTTACATTTATCAGGTTTGTATCATGGTAATATACATTGGGGGTATATTGTTATATTTTAAAGTAATGGGTTATAATATGCTCATGGGAGATACGGTCAGGGTATCAACTGGGCTGCATCACAAGATGTAGGTGGGAGATACGACTCATAATGCAGTACTTCTTCAGTATACACAAGACTGGTACAGATACCAAGATACCATCAGAAGACTGTTTTATAAATCGTAATACTACCCTTCAAAACACTAAATGTTTTAATTAGAAACCTTAGCAACAAAAGAAGCAGTATCTGATAACATTAACATGGGTTTGTTTATCCCCACCACTCCCTAAAGGTGATGGATGTCGTGGTAGTCCTGGTGCCAACCCAAGGGTCAGGCTTATCTTTGATATGCAGTCGCCAAATTTAATCTGAGTGGGAAGCGATTTGTTATAGATGTAAACATTATGCCAGCTGTTAATGCTTACTCCTTTCAATGGAGACAGCCTGTTTGCCCTCCATGGATCCTCGATAGCGATCTAAACTAGCATGACGTTTTGCATTTTTTTAATTACTTGTAGTCTTCTTGTCAGTGTATTTTTTGTAGGCCTTAAGTTGAGACAACACTGCATAATTTTTGGGAACCAATTTAGTCAGATATTTGGCAAGGGTATTTGCAATGAAATATTTCATTTGAAGTACTGCCCAGATATCGGTGAAAAATAGTTCTTCTCAGACCACAAAAATGAGAACTGTTTTCAAGAGCAAACCTGTCATGGGACACCACAGTTCATCACCTCAGTAAATCTGATTAGTCATAATTTCTTTCTGTGGCATTTTAGATGCTGGGAAGTACAAAACTGACAAACTTTATGGATAACAACTTGTATATTACAAGAGTGCAACGTTTCTATACAGATTCTTATACCTTTTGTCAAGTTAATCATGGCCATGACAGATCAGCTGTAGTCACATGAAGAAGTCTTTACCCTTATTAATTACCACAAGACATGGACAGCCCACTGACAGTTTGCTTTTGATGGTTCAACTTCTTCATTTATATAAATCAGTTAATTTCGATTCTGTTGTAAAACATGTTACCGCTTTGTGTTTCACTTTTTTAGGGTTTCAGTATATTAGGATCTAGACTCCAATATTTTTTATCGAGTCCATAGTTTTGTCAGTGTTACTTTACTTTTTCTGATGTGACTAGCATATCCACCATAGTGGTCAGTGGGGTATTACTTGATACTCCTGTCTACAGACATGTGAATAAAGGTTTATCCCATAGGAGGGATGTATCCAGTTATAGCCTGTTTCTTACTTCCTAATTCGAGATTTCAAATTGCTATGTTCTAAGATGTTGAAGGGATGTGTTATAATGAGGTACTGTTATGTTCATACTGATTTTGGTAACATAGCAAGTTGTTGAGTAGCAGAATAACATGTTTCTAGAACATCATACTGGACATGAGCAGAATATGATCAGACTTTTTGTTCTTCATTTCCTTAAGTTTAACGGAAGTTTGAAATAAACCTGACCAAAAGGTTGATACTGAAGCTGATGACCAGGTTGCCTTAATTACTCTCATCTATATCAGAATTGAAAAGTGTGTGCCCAAATTATCTTGTGAAATATCCCATCAAATACAGCAATTTCTAAACAAGAGTATGCTTTTATTCAAATAATATGTCTGTCATGCATTTTCTAGAAAGGTTGTTGCCATTGCATGTTATGAAAGAGGCTGACCTAAATCTCAAATTTACACTTGAACATTTTGGAAACAAGACATAATAATTTTCTTTACTCAGATCAATAAGTCTGGCTCCAAACGGCTGTAGGTTTGTCGCCATCAGTTTGCAGATTGCTGCCCCAAGATGGAAAAAAAATCCATGACTTTTTGTTGTGTGCGGTATGAAGGCAGAACAGCCCTGAAGCTTGATGGTTACTGAGCCATTGAAATATACTTCTCGCCTCTCTCAAGCTTTTAAACAAGATGTCAGATTCACCATACTGTGTGCCATTCTAACATTAAAAGCGCAGCCTTCAGTGCTCATGGGAGTCTGTAACTGGCATTTTTTCCCATTTAAAATAAGACGAAAGATTAGGTGTGGATCGATACAAATATGTGTCTGAAATGGAGCTAGTTTTTATGTGCAGAAAGTAATATGTGTTACAGTTTTGTGGCTATATCTTGATATATGGCCGACAGAACTAATAAAATTTTTTGAAAAAAGTTACAGCTCTGGTGATGATGCCAAAGGGCAATTAGACACGTTGATTAGGTTATTAAGATGAAATTTGTTTCCATGAAGCAATTTCAAATGTACTGAATGTCCTACTTAGGAGAGGGATTGGCACAGACAATTTTAAAGTTTATCTCTACTGATGCCAACATCAATGTCTAGTACAAAAGACATATGGTGAAGTTAAAGAATATTTCTTTATAGTCTTACATGCTAAACTCTATTTTCTGTTTATTCATTGAAATTCAGAAGTGACATCTTTCATTGTCTTTATTCACTTGCTGTAGGGTGTTGGGTAATACAAGATCTTATCATTGGGAAGTTGAAGGACACAATCATGTCGTCCATATGCAGTATACGAAATAGTCACTGGCTGGCCCAATTTACTTGAAATTCATTTGGACCAGTAAATCTCTACAGTCACTGGCCCGACTGACTAGTGAATTTTCCATTTTTAGTGTCATTTTGTTAATATATCACTCTCTTCAACTTTGTAAGTTATAGTACACCTTTAAATATGCAAGATTGTGGTTTTATATACATATTCATGATAATAGCTTAACGATGAAGCCCATATCTAGATTCAAATTTTAGGCAAGTGAATTATTTTGTGGCCTGGGAACTTTCAGACATAACCAGCCTGACTTGTTAAGAAACTTTGGAAAATATATCAGACACGGTCCATATGCATCCAAGTGTTTATCAGAGATGTAGCAAGAAGGTGAGGCTGCATTACATATTACCATTAAAGGGGGCGATATGATTTGTATCCCAATACTTTAGACCACTTTTGACATGATAAGTTGTAGCCTAGTGATATGGCAACACTATTGCTTACCTAATGTAAAAATCATGCTGTTCTGAAACTATTGTCAATGTGATGGTTGAATAGTACAGGAAATTAGCATCCTCCTGCTAAGACAAGTCTTATTAATCTGTAAGGTATCCTGGGGGGTACAAGAATTACTGACATTTTGTGTTAGGTATTGCTCAATAGTTATGTTGACACTTATTGGGCCTGTTAGATGGTTAGACTTGGTCCCTTGTTATTGTGGCTGAGGTGCTCTTGCAATATTACCTTCAGTTTATCTTACTTCATACATATATGTATCATTTTCAATGTACCCCGCTTGCAAGTGAATAACACTTTTATGTACACCACTGGGAATACCAAACTCATTCGGTATTTTGCGGTAGTAATTCTTTAACTCGAATAACATTGAATCACATATTATATACAGAAATTACTGATGTTTTGCAAATGCAAATTGAAGAAAGTTAGATAACTATAAATATGTATTTCTTGTCTGCAAAATCTAGCAATGGGTACAAAAGTTTTATACCTGTGCTTCAAACAATTCAAAATTAACATTGAGGTGTTCAGTAAGCTAAATACGTTTTGCACTGATCCCTTGGGGCCCCTGGGTTGAAGTACCCTCAAAGTTTGTTTTTGTTTCCCTTGTCTTTCAGGCTCTGGGAACAAAGAAACATCGAGTGTACATAAACCCATGTACCCCTCATGACCAGTGAACAACTTAAAATGTGTCAAAGTACTATAAATATCATGATAAACAGTTCCTGTAACTTTCTTATTTTGGATATGTACCAAGATATTTTGATATACTTTCCAAAGAAATTCTTTGTTGTCAGATGTTCTAATCTTGTTGGGTACACACAAGAAATGTTTGCCAGATTGAATAATTAAGCTTATATCAGATTTAGGAATTTGACTAATGGACACACTGTTGGCCTCTGTGATATGCATACACAAAGAACACAGTAGGTTGGCGTTTAACATAAGACAGTTGGCAAAAGAAAATTGCTTGTATTTTCCTGTAAAAGTGAGTTGGAGAGTACATCTTTCAGCTTTATAGCTACAGCTCAATAGAGATATTATTTTTCTTGTGATGAATTTGGGGGAAATGAACGTATTTACATTTATTTTCTATATATTGACTAATGTATGCATTGTAGTGTTAAGCTTATTGTTGAAGGCTTAAGTGTCATTTAATGGTGTATGGGTCATATGGTGCTATCTCAGTTTAGGACCTTTCACTATAAAATTCAAGGGTCAAACCACCTTGTGTTGTGTCAGCTGTTTATATTTCAATATTTTGGATCACACATGATGAAGAACTATATTTTGAATATATGTGAATGCATAAGGAAACTTAGTTTTGTTTGTTGTTACAAGGATGATATTATAGACACTCAAGAATTCCTGTCCATGAATTATTCAAAGTTGTAAAATACTATTGGAAGCAGCATGTTTCTTGCAAAATGATCATATCTTGCTGTTTGGGGTGAATAATGAAAGTGTGGCATTTTGGTGGCAACTGAGGGTGTTCAAGTCTGCCAAAATAAACTTACGTTAGCTTCAAATTTTGAGGCTTAAAAATAAATAACATTGGTTACAGAGAACATCTCGTGTGTTTTGGCTGGGTGTGTTAATGTGAATTGTTAGCTGAGAATACTTTCCTCCAGAATCATACTAGACAGACCACAGTAATGGAGGACAAGTCCACTTCATGGAAATGGCAGTGACGATGACAAAATAGATGGAATACATTACCATAGTTATCATAATAACGGCCCTGCACACAAATAATGGAAAACAGAGCTGACCAAGTGGTGCAACATTCCCCATACATGTGGCTTCAAGGTTTTGGGAAATGGCTTTTTTCCCAATGTGTGACGTATATATATAGTTCATTCAGTTTATGAAAATAGCCTGAAGTGGTGCGGGTCTTAGACATCTGACTGTGGTGAGCATGGACATGGTACTAAAATACCTAGATAAATCATGGGGAACTGGGACTCAAACACATAATCACAGGTTTCTGGCATGCCCAAGGGACACAACTCTGCACAAGAACTGCTGGAACTTAGACCACATTGGCACATCACACTTTACCTCAGGTGAATGAGCAGGAAGCAAAACCCTTTTTGATGAAAATATTAGTTTTAATAGAACAGTACAAGATTGGATTATTTGCAATTTCAAATGTATGTTATCTTGTGCACCATTATTTGATATTCATTGATAGAGATTTTGTTGGTAATTTGAAATGAAGTTTAAATAGCAATCAGTTGAACAAGTATACTTCAGAGGGTATTTTGATGTGTGAGATACAGACATTCAAATGAGTTAGTGCTTTTGTTTGTTACCAGCTATTGTTTACATTGGAAAAGTTAGCAGTGTGACTGTTTAAAATCAACCAATTAGCAATCAAGACACGAGGCTTCCTGTGGTCTTTATTAGTGTTTGCGTCAACAGTTATTGATGGCCTCAGGAGATGAATTGATGTTCATATAAACTTAGTTTGGCGCCCATGTAAGTTTTGTGGAAGGGTTAAGATTGCAATCAATTATAGATTGATTACTGATCTCTGGTCATCAATCAGTCTAATGTTAGCCATAATTATGTTTAGATCATTTCAGCAAAATATTTAGTCATTAAACAGCTACAAACATGGCCTTACAAATCAAAGAATACTTATTCATTCCGACAACTATTTTTTCTTTTCAACGATTAGTATCACTAAAGTGATTGATGCAAGTTTGGTGCAGTGTGCCAGTCAGCTCATATGCGAAGACATAGAAATTATGCACTTAGAAGTTGAAAACTTCTGGTTTTTAGGAAATCTAATAGGAATTGATGAAAATATGGTGTATCTAGACTAACAACTAGTCTCTGAAATGAAGACAGTTTACAGGTAAAAAGTTCTGTAGTCAAAAAATTAGTAAGAAAGAAAAGGAACCATGAGGCTTTCTTCATTTGTCAGAAGCTGGGAGAATCTCTGGGCTTTCTTCGATATATTTGCCTTAGGGTCCTTTTGACAGACTAATGGTATATCCAGTGATAACCATTAGAAATTATATGGAGAACCAAATGAGCCTAAACATCAGAATTTCTATGTTAGAGTTTATTCTGAAATAATGGTGTTAATTGTCAAATGTATAACAGGTTCCAATAGATGCAACTAAACCTAGACTGCCAGCTTGGGTTTTGAGCTTTAGACTAGACACATATTTTTGAGAAGGACATGTGTATTATTGCAAGGAGGCATGAATTAACTAAGTTTTTCTGTATGTGTGAAAATGGATATTTAGAAGTTAATAATAACAATTAAGTGTCATGCCTGCCAAGTCTATCTAGAAAGCAAACACGGTTGTTGTTATGTTGTGAATTAACTGATTTGAATAGGATAAAAGTATGTATCTGATGGCAAGGGCCAGAATGCTATTAACACTTGCTTGCTCACTCACTCACTAACTCACTCACTCACTCACTCACTCACTCTTGTATGAAAGCTTGCATATCTCATATTAACCTCAGAAATACTTATCATGTGGCCTCAATAAATAAACAATGAGTGTCTTGAAGCATCGTCATTTAAACAACGAAAGATGAACCATGATTATCAGTCTACAAAATGATGACACGATGCCGATGGAAATGTCTGATGCCATGACAACAGAGCCATCTGACGCCATGACAACACAGGAGCCAGTGTTCCATACTTATCAGTGAGCAGACTCTCCCTCTATCAGTGACAGTGTTGAGCCGTAACAGGTTCCCTTGCCTCTGCATAAACTGGGTGACATTTAAATATAACACTACCCATATTATTTATGTTTTCATGCCCAAGTGCAAAATTTTATCTGAATGTCAGGTAAACAAAGTTTTATCTATCAGAATTTGTTTTCAGATAACAAAGGCGACCCGGTAGCAGAATTTGTTCTTAGATAACATGGGAGATTGGGTAGCCTAGTTGTTAAAGCATTTGTTCATCACACCAAAGGCCTGGGTTCGTTTCTTCCAATGGTTGTAATGTGTGAAGCCTCATTTCTGGAGTTTCTTGTTGTGATATTGCTGGAATATTCAGGGATTGGGAAAGACAACTTTGACAAGTTTGAAACACTTGTTTCCATGTACAATATTTTTCACATGGTTGTTTTCGTCTGTGTCTTTTAATTAACATTCCATAAGCAATACAAGCTCATTCCAAGTCATCATTGAATTTTCTTAAAGACTCCATGAAGTTCATGTTCCTAACATACCAGTTGTTATTTGAAGATACAAGTTCCATGATTAAGTTGGAAGTGAAATTTGCAAATGCATTTTGTGTAATTTGCTGTACGTAGGTCTTTTTATGTACATTTACAGGAACATTTGATAAATGGTGATAACCAGTTATGTTTGATAACTGAATGGGTTAAGTGAACCAATCATCAGTTATGAGATTTTAACCAATTAACCACATAAGTGAGTTACTTTAGATCAATACCGCTCTTAGCAATATTCCAGTGATATCACGGTTGGAGCACCAGAAATGGTTTTCATACGTTGTACCCATGTATGGAATCAAACCCTGGTCTTCAGCATGATGAGCAAACGCTTTAACCAGAAGACTACACTACTGCCCCAAGAGCAAGGAAAAGCTGTGAGGCAAGGAGTATCTCTTGGGTTAAATCAGTGTTTATTTATCTTCAGCGAATATTTACAAATTACACAAATGCAAAATATCTCAGGACATATACAAACTGCATGTTTAGTTCTCTCTATAGATAGGTTGAACATTCAGAAGTCACTGCCTGGATCAATGGGGATACCAGCTGGATGTGTGAATTTACTGTATGCTTTTACACTAAATTAACATATTTTTTAATCTTTTGCATCTGACACACATGTTGAGCTAGAAGACTTATCTCTGCTAGCACAGGTCAATGGAGCCCAATAAAATGTAAACAAGAGGTTTTGCTAAAAATAATGACTTCCCAAATATGTGTGCGTATGTTGTGTTTGTATAAGGCTTGCATGCTTATGCACCAATTTATCTCAGTGTCGTGTGCTCAAGTCTCAAATTAGGTGAAGTTAATCACTCTCTGTCACGGAGATAATTTGGACTGGTGGCTGGTTGATCATGCTATACTCTGAAGCACAGGAAGCATGTGTGGGTGTATCAAGTTAGCTAGTGACTTGGTTCAAACTTGGGTCTTTGTTCACCTTGCAATGAATGGGAACCCGGTAGGTAGCAATGTGACTATTGATCACCTTAGTGCCTCACAGGCAGCTAGGTTATATACTTGAATGAAGTGAAAATGAAAATTGAGTACCGATCCTCTTACCAGATTGATAATAACACAGTGCCATAAGCATTCACTTGAATGGAATCTGTCACAATTTAATTGGATTTGTGTATGTATTTGATGCAATTTGATTGGTTGAAAACATGGTTAACATGTACCAAAAAACACAGAAATCATCTGGTTGTGAGTACTTTTCTGGCAAGTGTTTTTATGCCCCCTCCATATATATATATATAAAACACTGAATTTGGTGTTATAGGGGATGAAGTCTGTCCACTTCTCCACAAAAGCATATTTTGTTTTTACTTTTTATAGTGTTTTGTATGTTTAGAAACATTTGAACTTAGGTCAATGTTGTGGAATTTCTTTCTGACGATAGTGAAATAGGGGATTAAGTTCATCCACTTCCTCACAAGACTACTCAACAGAATTGATTAAGCTTACACATATGTTCCACAGGGACTCGAGAAGTGTGCATCTAAATAGTTGTACAGATATTTATTGAACTTGTTTAGTAGAAATTAATCCCCAGAGCACACTCAGTGTAGGTAACACCTCCTACAGCAGCGGGAGCATCTGTGTCCCTGGACACCATTTTGTCTTGTTTTTTTTTTCTAATTTGAAATATTTGGGCAAGCAAAATGAATACGATTATTGATAAGATACTATGCTGGATCATGATTTATCTTGTTTCAAAGTTTTGTAATTTGCACCAGCTGTCAAATGGATGTAATAAACAATAATGGAAGCATGTGGCATCATCTGTTATTTGCAAGGTCGTCATGCTCCACGGTCTCGCTGTCATATACACAGTAATTTAGGTCCTGACCGTCTGCTCTTACCCAAGAGAGATCAGCTAATTATGATGTTTTTTACCCAACCAAGACTTAATCATTTACGAATGCCATTCTTCAAAGCATTTCATAAGCCAGCCTCCACTGATGTCACTGTTTTACAACAGCAGAAATGGGATTCATATGTTGTACACTTTTGAGGAATCAAACCTGGGTCTTGTAGCATGACAAGTGAACCTTTTCACCACTGTGCTACCTACCCTACATAGAGCTTTGAGGTGCAGGAGGGTTTAACATTGAGTTGAAGACATACACATGTATCTAGCGTTGAGCATACGTCTCTGTAACTGCTTGTTTCTAGTCTTTTTCCAGATGTATAGTTTGAGTCAACACTAAGGTTTGATGCTGTCTTTTAATATGGAGGGGTGGTGGGGTAGCCAAATGGTTAAAGCGTTCGCTCGTCATGCCAAAGACCCGGGTTCAATTCCCCAGATGGGTACAATGTGTGAGGCGCATTTTCTGATGTCCCCCGCCGTGATATTGCTGGAATATTGCTAAAAGCGGCATAAAACCTCACTCACTCACTCACTCACTCACTCACTCACTCACTCACTCACTCACTCACTCACTCACTCACTCACTCACTCACTCACTCACTCACTCACTCACTCACTTTAACATGGTTACTCTGCTCACAGTATTCTGGTCGACCAGTCCTTTTAAAACCCTTTAATGCTGAGAACAGGCCTGAAAGCCATCCTTTTGGTGTGATGCTGTTGGGGATCAAACCTCCAACCTGCAACCTCTTTAGGCAGACACTCTCCAATGGACTATCCAAGCTGTTTTTATTGGTTTAGGCATTTTTGTGTTATTATAAATGCATACGCATCCATTTGTGTATCTAGGTTCTGTGGTATAGTTAATGGACATTAATTGGTACCTAGCTGTGATTCCTTTGCCTCATATCAACATAAAGATATGACATATCATGTACATGTCTGTATTGGATAACACTCTGCCCTCAAGCAAGATAAATCAACATTTGAAACATTTTGAGTTATCCATCATGTTTTTGACAGTTTTGAGTAGTGCTCATTTTTTGCCAAGAATTATGACTCTGCTGCAGATGTCGTGCAGCTTTGAGCACTCAGTGTCCAAATAACATACACAATCTAACCCAAATTTGTTTTTCTTTTAAATATACATGTTTGAAAATGTTGTATAGGTTGTGGAACTTAAAGTTCAAGAATCTTTTTACACCAGCTGATGAAAAAGTTGTTTAATATTTTCTCTCAGATTAATGTAATAAAAATTCGAGAAAGTTTACTGTTTGTCTGCTACTGACTGAGAGCAACAACATGGCATGCTGGGCGATAAAGTTTACATCCAGATAAGAAATATATTCTACATCATGAAAAAACATTTTATCAAGGGTTGGCATTGTGTTCTAACGATAGACCTGCTTTATGCTTTGCTAGCTTATCGCTTCATTCAAACAGCAGAAAAATAATATTTAATTGATTTTTCGTACAAACTTGAAGTTTTTCAGATGTTGCGTTGACAGCCTGACGGTCTCGCCTGACAGAGGGCGCTGACATGGCGTTTAAAATTGCGGCTTATCATGCAAACTCTCAGTGATTCCCCAAATCTGTACAAAGACCCCTCAGTTCCTGCCATCTAAAAAATTAGAGGCTTCAGTGACTTGGTCCATGGTGTGTTTGGGCTTGTACCGTCTTGATTGTAAACACAGCCCTGCTTTATGGGAGAGACCTAGTGAAATTGCTAGATAGGCCTAGAATGGCTGATTGCAATGGTGATAAGTCAAAAGAGAATATTAACTCTTTGCAGACCATTTCAGTTCATTACATGAAATACCAGAAGCCACGTTTTGTCAGATCCTTTTAGGATTGGATAACATTCTCTGGCACTTTTTGCAGGAGTGTTACTGCATTGCTCACTATGAAGTGATCTGGTGGGAAATATTCATCACAAACTCTCAAGGAGATAACAGGTTTTATACCATGTTGTAGACATGTGCTTACTTCAATTTTGATATTTCTACAGACTTCATATTGCCTGATTGGAAGAAGTTTAAGTTATTCCAATGTTTCTTCAGCTAAACATTTGCCTTAATAGTTATGAATCAGATACTGATCTGAAATGTCAACTAGAACTTGTACAAATGTACCCGTACCTTGTCGTATATAGGCGACTAAAGGGATCGGGTGGTCATCCTCGCTGACACATGTCATCGGTTACCAATTGCGCAGATCGATGCTCATGTTGTTGGTCAGTGGATTGTCTGGTTCAGACTCGATTATTTACAGACCGCCGCAATATAGCTGAAATATTGCTGAGTGCAGCTAAAAACTAAACTCACTCACTCACTCACTCACTCACTTGTATAGATGTATTTACTTTTTTGTAAGATGATTCCACAGTTGTCAACCAAATCATCTTGCATTACACCTTGAAAGAAGGAAATTTGTTTGTTTGCATTAATTATTTATTTATTTATTTATTTATTTATTTATTTATTTATTTATTTATTTATTTATTTATTTATTTATTTATTTATTATCACATTTGTTTGATGTAGAAATAACTATATCATAAGGAAATATGACATCTGAGGTCGAATACTCTACCCATTTTGAGATAAAATTGCAAAGCATTCAATTAAGGAACAGTGGCAATATCCTCAAACAGACAGATGTGGACAGTATAATACACACAGGTACATTCCATGTTCAGATAAGGTACAGTTTCTTTCATTTCATAACTAAGGTTTCAACATGAGAATTAAGCAAATTGTGTTTTAAGGACATATAAGATATGATGTGGTAATGAGTTGCAGTGTTATCTGATGCTCAGACTGTTACAACCTGTTAGTGAATTAGCTGAGGTACAATCGTATTTGATCCTACACATATGTTAAGGTTTCAAGGCGAGGGAATTAGGTGTCCGATCATCCGATACTGCATAGTATTTCAAGTGACTGAACTGTATTGAAATCAGACATGTCCGTCAGCTCAGAGCCTTCCCAATGGCTAGTGCTCAGGCATTGTCAAAATGTCTTGAAATGTGGAATGGATAGTCAGAAGTGGAACTCCAGACGTATGTTTGTTTTTGTGCCATATTTGTAATTTAGTGACAATGGTTTTATGCTGTTTTTAGCTGTATTCCAGCAATTTATGACAGCAAGGGACACTAGAAATGTGCTTCACACATTGTACCTAGGTGGGAAATTGAACCTTGGTCTTTGGTGTGACAAGCTAACACATTATCGTTTGGGCTATATAGATGGCCATTACACAACCATTCATTTACAAAATATGATTTATTTGGTGCATGATTGCTGAATAGTGGTAATCACCATTTTGAGTTAATTTTCTTTTCTTAGAATTTGAATCCTGCGTGATCGTGATCTGTAACTTCTCAAGGGATTATTCTTCGGGTTAATTTTAGTATTTAATCAAAATATCAAACATGATAGTAACATTTCTTTAGTGCTGGTGTTGTTTTTAAACTCTTGAATTAATGTGTAGGTAAGCTACAGTACTATTTTTCTTTGTGTAATTTCTGGTCATCACAAGTAAACCCCTGGAAACGACAAGCTCCAGGTTAAAAGACTGGGCAAAATTGTGGGTGCTCTATTATGGATTCTGCTTGACTACTTGGCAGTTTGGACCTTCTGATCAATCTTTGATTAAATCAAGTAATCAGACTTCCAGTTTGCAGTCCACAGTTGTGGTGGAGGTTGACAGTCGTAATGAGAACTAAGCGAATGAACAACTATTGGACCTGCAGCTATCCTGTACTAGCACCCAATGGCAATGCCACAGATGGCTAGTGTAGGTTGTCAGACTGTATTTCAAGGCATGAATACCACAACATCATATAAACATTTCCACACGTTTTTTATGCAATGCAAACATTGCATTCTGTTTCAAGAACAAGCTTGAATTCGTGCAAGTTATGTGAAGTGTGAGATGTCACGGGAAGCAAAATTGTTGAGTGAAGTGAAATATTAAAGTATCGTATTACTTATTTATAGGACCTTTAGAAGATGTATTTTTTCAAAGTTTTGGTGATGTTGCATCATTAATTTGCAGCAAGCATTTTTGATTTTAGAACATGAAATATTTCAATGCTGTTTGTTGTCCTGCTGAGCCCCATTGGTTACAACTGTATCATTTTGAATTGATACAAAGTTAATCGTACATGTCTGTTATGTAATCTGCAGGTAGATGTTCATCGTCTTAAAAATTCAAAGTTCCAATTCCCCATTTCCAATTTTCAAGAATTGTCTTCAAACAAGCATGTCAGCATATTACAATTCTCTCCAACAGTTCTCCAAGTCATGCACACTTTCATGACATCATAAGAAATGATGCATGCTCTCCATGATCAGTCCTGAGAGATCTAAGCACCAACAAATAGACAGGTACATCCATGAGTGCACAATTCACTTTAGACAGTGTTAGGATAGTTGTTAATGTAACCATGGCAACGTTATTACATTTTGTGCCAAAAAAAAATCAGTCAGTGCTAATGTTGAGTACCCAGACTCCTCGCTGGATCAGTATCCACCACCAAATGTCTGTAGTGCCAGCCATGATCCATCAAGGGTTTACAGATCGAAATGGATTACTGAATAGATTGAAGTGTGATAACAAGCACTGATGGAATATTACTGGCTAACATGATACAACAAATTCATGATACTGTTTGTGTCTTTGATCTTGATTGAGTATGCGTCACAAATTCATTCTGTATATCAGAAACTGATGTGCCACCAGATTAAGGCATCTGTCCGCTCCTGGATTAAAATGAGTCATAAAAGTTGCCTTTGCCTGCCTTTGAACAACAAACCAAGACTAAAGAAATCAAACTGGTGATGTTAAAGCAGTTTGAATAATTTCTGTGACCTGAACATGACAATATGCCAGTAGGTTTGCTTTAACGTAAAACATAATGATCTTAATAGATCATACTGAATGCATCACACCTCATTAATATACAGTGTATTTGGTCTGTTGTGGTCACCTTTGAAATTGTGGGAGGTTTTAATCATTACGATATGCACTTTATCAGTATTATGTCTTGTTTGTAAATTTTCAATAATAGTGTGCCATACTCCACAGTTTGGGTGCTTTGTGCCGTCTTCTTTTGTAGGCCTGCTTACAATCTCTTTAATTTTCAATACAGTACAAAACAAAATGTCATGAAAAACAATTATTTGTCCATTGATCTTGAATGAAGCAGCTCATTGGGATTAATGACATGGTGTACTGATTTCATGGGAAATAGTCCCGGCAGCTGTTGAAACCACTGTGGCAATCATGTATGTTATAGCTGGGATACAGACATGCCAACAGTAACTACATGTGACCAGGAGTACATGCTTTATCAGCTCTGCGATGTAATTACTATCTTACAATGACACAGAACAAGGTAACAATGTATCTAGCATGTAAAAGTGCAAACATCTGTGATGCACTTTCGAGGTAATTATGAGCCATATCCAATTGTGCTGATACGGTCCATATGCACTGATGTCAAACATCCTGGCTATATGTGTCAGAGGCTAGGAATTATGGAACAAAAGATTGAACATGTTTTTGTTGTTATTCATTTTCCAGTTCACTGATGAGCTGTGAAGAATTTGAACCTGCTTTTATTGCTTTTTACTGTCCAGGTGCGATAATTCACTGGACAAGGTTGTTTTTATCAGTCTAGCCAGAGTGAGTGAGTTTACTTTTATGCCTCTTTTAGAATTATTTCACACATAGTACTCACATGGGGAATCGAACCTAGGTCTTCGGCTTGATGAGCAAATGCTTTAATCACCAGTCTACCCTATGCCCCTGGCCTAGCCAGAAACCCATGAGTGTGGGTTTGAATCCCAGTTTTTAGATTTGTCACCAACAAACCATGTCCGGACACCAGCGAGCATCACTTCTGGCTTTTCTCCCACATTAAGCTAACACATTATGATAAAGCTGGAATATTGTTCAAAGTTGAAATAACCCATGAAGATAGAATTGATCTTCAGTAACCCATACTCGTCACAAGAGGTGACAAACGGGATCAGGTTTTGAGACTGAGTTCATTGACTCATGTCATCATATCCCAGTTGAATGGATAAAAGCTCATGCTGTTGATCACTTGATTCTCTGGTCCAGACTTGATTATTTCAGACTGTTGCCATATAGATGGAATATTGCTGAGTTGGGAGTAAAACTAAACTCACTCACTCAAAGTAGCATTGGTCCCCAAATTGGTAGCAGAGAGGGGGTAGCCAAATGGTTGAAGTGTTTGCTCGTCATGCCAATGACCATTGTTCGAAGACCATTTCTGGTGTCCATCACCATGATATTGCTGGAATATTGATAAAAGCAGCATAAAACTAAACTCACTCCTGAAGTGGTAAACTTAGTCATGGATATTTGCTGTCTGAAAACTACTTCTTTATTGTCACATCAGAATTCAGATCTATTGCTCTGTCCATTCCAAGGGCACTGTGAGTGAAGGGCATAGAATGGGCCTTGACTGCCTTCAGGAGAATGTATTGTTAAACACAAGATCTCAGCATAGTTGCCATTTCATCCAGCATGTTGTTATGTAAGGACCCCTTAAGTAGTTCTTTTAACATTCAGATTATGGCATGGAGCAATAGCTTTCATCCTCAAGCCAGAACACTATTCCAAATATAAGCTTGTAATTAAAAAACAAAAGTTCTGTCTGACAGATGTTACCACATTTGATACTTGTATTAAGTGCATTTTATGAAAACAGTGACAAAAACTGCTTGATCAGAATTGGCACCACTTAATGATTCAAGTGCTTCAGCCATTTTGTCAGTGCTGGTTGGCTCAGATGCTTCATGAAGAGTAATTGCAAAGTTGTTTTAAGCAGCTGTGAAAAGGTGTTTTGTTATCTAGTGTCAATCTTAGAGTGATGCAGAGTTATGTAGTAATACTACAAAGAAGGCCCCATTATCTCAGTATATGTTGAAGAGACTTATTAGTCTTGACTGTTGTTTTCATACCAGTGGTGTAGACCCTCCTTGACCTTGACAATTATGTACATACTAGAGGTGCAGAGCCTTGTTGGCATCTCATTTTTTTCTTCTTTCTTTTTTTGGGTTGAGGAGATGGGGAGCTTCATTTCTGATGTTTAGAGAATGTAATAGTGATGAGTGTCATTGATAGATTGGTTCTTTCTTTATGTTGTGATATTAGTGGTAAAGAGCCTCGTTAGTCTTGACAGTTTCTGGTTATGATGGTGGTGAGAGATTATTTTTTGATTTCTCATCATGAATGGTGCAGAGCTCCACTGGTCTTTAGATGCTAGTAGTTGGGAGCTTTACTGGTCAAGACTGTTTCTGGCTATGAAAATGGGGGAGAGCTTCATTATTCTTGACGTTTTCTTTTGATATAAGTGGTGAAGAGCCTCACAGGGCTTGATTTTTCTCGTGATGATAGGCATAGAGATGACAATATCTGGCCACGATAGTGGTGGAGAGCCTCGTCAAACCAATTTTCTTTTTTATAATTGGCCACAATACCTTTCAGTTATCAAATTACATGCTCTAGATATGTTTTCATGAAAAACCCTAAAGTACAATAAAAGCATCATTGCACCAAGTGCAGGAGAGCAGCTCTATTTTATATTACTCAGTAGATATTGACAACAGTCACACCAAAAGTATGACTCAGTGAACACAGTGAACATACATGTATTATTATGATATAATGTCAAACATTCCATCCATCTCTGTGTTTCTTCTGATGTATAGTCCATAGTCTATAGTCTATAAGTTGGATATTGTAGTGTCCACCATGCTGTTACATTGTTCTCCCCCCGGCATGTAATGCGGGGGATATAGTCGACGTCCTCTCTGTCTGTCGGTAATCATTTTGTTTGCGAAGCATAACTCAGAAACTGTTCAATATTTTTAGACCAAACTTGATAGATAAAATAAACTTAACCTATAGCTGTGCCTTTCGCTATTTACGGAGTTTTGGCATTTATATTTTTTTCTTGTTTTTCCGTGGAACATTTTGGTGTTAGTCTTATGGTGGGGTGGGCTTCGTTTCAGAAGCAGAACTCAAAAACTCTTCTTTTGGTTCTTACAGGTTTTTGTCATTTGTTATTTTCTCGGTTTCCATGGAAATGTTTCGGACTTAGTCTCAAATTGGAGAGATGGGCTTGGTTTCCGGAGCAGAACTGAAAAAACGTTCAATATTTTTCTGGAAAACTTTGTAGATGTATCAGTCGGAACCTAAAGTGGTGCCTTTTGCTACTTACAGGATTTTGTGATTTATTATTTTCTGGGTTCCAATGGAAACGGTTCGGACTTAGTCTCAAAAGTAAGAGGTGTGTTTCGTTTCCAGAACAGAACTCAAAAACTTCTTAATATCTGTCAGTGTAACTTGGTAGATATGTGTGGCAGATCCCAAAATGGTGCCTTTTGGTATTTACAGGTATTTGTGATTTATTATTTTCCCGGTTCCATGAAACGTTCCGGACTTCATTTCCGGAACACAACTTGAAAACCATTTCGTATTTTTCAAAAGATCTTGGCAGATATATGAGCCAGGTCTTGAAATGGTGACGTTTTCTGATTACAGATATATGGCATTTATATTTTTAATGAATTCCATGGAAACAATTCAGACATGGTCTAAAATCACAATAAGTAACTGTCGGATGATTTGTCATTTCAAATATGTGTGGGGCCGGGGGGATATGTCATCTTCTGATGACTCTTGTTAGAATTGTTCGAAGTAGATGTTGTGAACGTCTAAAGATAGTCAAGTCACACCTCTGTAAACACTCCTCCACATTCGCCACACCCAGATCCACCCATAAAGATCTGTATTAAGAGTGATCTTCAGTAACCCATACCTGTCCTAAGAAACCATTAATGGGAACTCATGCTCAGCCTTGCTGACTTGGTTGGCACATGTCATGGTATCAAAAAATGGGTGGATTAATGCTCATGCTGTTGACCACTAGATTGTCTGATCCAGACTTGATAATGTACAGAACATCTCGATATAGCTTGAATATTGCAAACCAACAAACCAACCAATCGATGAGAATCTTTTTGTGTCATGTTTTCTGGGTCACATATTGTCAAACAGTTGTTGACATAGGTTGTTTTGAAAATGCATAGGTTGATCTAAGGAATTTTTTTTTGAAGCATGACATTTTAGGTAGTTGCATATCTGAGAGCAAAGAAGGCACATGGTAGCTTCTTTGAGTGGCATTTTCAAGGTGTGTGATGAACAAGGGACATAGTTCAATGGATATACAGTGTCTTTATGTCAACATGTGCGCCTTTTAGGTGTAGATGCTTACACAGTTTTGGTGTAGATGCTCACACTGTTTTCAAGCAACTGATATCATTTAACATAAGGGATATCTCCTTTGTTCATTGTACATGGTCTTGTGCAGAGAACACAGGTCACAGATCAGATATGTTGGTTGCAGAGAGTTCTTCGATAGCTGACCATGCCAGTCAGCTTGGCTCCTGAGACTTTCTAGGGCACCTGTCTGCCGCACATTCATATAAATGGGGTACAGACAAGTGACTTTGTTCGAAATATGCCCAGCAGATATTGGCTGCCCAGTACCATGAGATGGTGATATGGCAGTTAACCTGATGCCTTACAGGCAGTGTGGGTTCTATACTCCCCGGGGAGTTGAGAACAAAAAGTCAAGTGCACCCTGATCCATTAATAGGGTGATATAATGATACAAAGATTTGAACAAACATAAAGTATAGAGTTGTGAGCATTGTATAGAGGGGACTAAAGTCAAACGGTGAGACAGTGAATGTAATACATTGTTGCAAATGCATCAAGGTATGACTGAAGTGCTTATTATGGGCATTCATAAAGAGCCTCATTGAGATGCAGATTGTGTTTGAGGATATAACATAGAGCTTATGGTTGGTATAATGTGATCAAGCGCAGACAGTTGTTAGAAGACAGCCCTTTGCTCTGATCATCACTTATTGATTATTACAAGGAGGGAGGGCTGGCTTATGTATTTGTGTCTGGGAGCTAGCCAGTTGCATGTGCCATGTTTGAATAATTTAGACAATATCATTGGTGTCTGAATACAGTCCAAACTCAGCCTAATTTACACATTTCGAAAGGTACCTTGATCCTGAATCAAAGGGAATATGTGTATGACATTTGAATTATTGAAGACTAGATATTGTCCTGATTCTCAGAACAGGAAGCTGTTGATATGACCTGCTAAATTACCTGACACCTTGTTCATGGTTGCGTGCTACTATCTGTAAATGTTAATATATTACAATCTGGGCTTAAGTTCATCAAGGTGATGTTAGCACTGTCATACCAGGAAGTGTTAGTTCATAGCACTCTGTTTATGTTATGGTGGAGATTTGCTTGTGATAAAATATTCAAGCATGATTATTTTAGACAATTTGCACTACCTGTCTTCATCCATCTGCCAATCAGTGGTAATCTTCCACCATCACACCACCACCTCTTTGAACTTTCAACATGACTGGCATACAACACTATTCAAAATATTACTGTGTATAACTGTAGATAAGCTGTATTTTGAATACCCCATCCCCTCTCGCTGTGTTTCTCTCAAGCCATTAAAGTCTGGGGTAGAACAGGCCTTCAGCAACCCGATTATTAACGGACCACTGTCCTATAGCTGAAATATTGCTGAGTGCTGCGTAAAACCACACTCACTCACTCACTCCTTCCAATAAAACCAAAACCCCAAAACAAACAAAATTCACAAATACAACAAAATAAAAGCAGCAGTTATCTTTATGGGTTACACTGTCATCAAACTCATTTTTCAGGTGATAGGAAACCACCATCATATTGATTCAAATTGACTCTTGTGGGTGAAGAGGTAAAATTACATTTAAACATCACTAGGCAAAATTATTTACCTTTTCAGTTCTAATTTGTTTTTGTTGGGTATTCTACATATACAGGGACTAAAATTACAGAGTGTATCTGTCTTGTAGACAGAGATAGAAAAGGCATTCAGCTGTGGACATACCCAGTAATTATAACACAAATGCTTTCTGATGCAATGAGCAGAAAAAAACATTATCTGAGCTAGTATTTTACAAAGAGAAATATATTCTTGAAAAATGTCATTTTAGTTCCTGGTTTTGATCTATGAATGTAAAATATTGTAGTCGCCACTGAGGTTATGTGGCAACACTTTTGTGTATTGCCAGATATGCATGTAATGCGAATGTCACCTTGCTTTGAATGAGATAGTGTAACAACAAGGTTTGCTTGTGTAATTCAGTATGGATTTGTGATGCTCTGTTTGCAAAGACTGATCACGACAAAAAGATGAACAAGGCTGGTGGTACTAATTTTGTTGGTCAGCTTATCTATGAGATTGGCAGTTGTTTATGGTCATATGCAGTACTTTGCGCACTGTCAAAACTTTCCGTCAACCATTGTTACTAAATTACGGATAAAGTAAGCATGTATTGTTAGAAATACCCGACCTCTTGTACGTCTATATATTTGGTCTTATAATCCTAATTACTTTATAATCATACTTGTATGCATTTTGAAACTTAATACAAAGGAGTGATATGCCTATATGATACCTATAGTGAATTTATAACAGCAATGTAGTATCTAGACATTTTATAGTTTGCCAGTGTGAATCACAGTTCGCACACACGCCCGTGTGTATGTTGTCTGTATCATTACACTTCATGACGAAAGCAATGATTTTGTTGAATTCTACGACAACCTATAAAAAGCAAAGTGTAAATATTAAAATTAAAACAAAATAAAGTTATAGGAGCAATGCCAGGCTGTTACCTTGTTCAAGGAATGTATCCATCAATATCCACAAAAACCAGTGATATACCAATCATCTGCAGATTTCCCAAGTGATGTGTCTTTTAACAGTCTAATATACGAAAAAGTGATGTATCATTTCAGGTTTTTCACATTGGTGTATAGTCTCATTGGTCACCCAAGATAGCACACCTGGCAACTAATTGCATAATGTCCGTCATTCTTTTAAAAAGTAATTTAGTAAGCCAATAATGAGCAATCAATCAATGTAGGTTAATCCTTTGAAAGAAACATCTATGAAAACAAGGGTTGTAACTCAGAAACTTGGCAAAGCAGGAGACAAAACTAAATGAAAGTAGATTGTGAGAACATATAGCTTTCATTTTTCACAATAGCTGTCGCAATTTCAGGTTTGTATAAACCTGTCAACCAAATAGTTTTCCCCCTGAAATGTAGATGAATTCTGCATAGGCCCTCATATTAAGTCACAGAGATGCACTGCTTTGATTGGTTGAAATTTCATTTGTAGCTGAGAATTGTGCACTGTTGTCAAAAAGGTCGATTTAAGGTAATGAAAGATCGAAATGAGTAATTTTAATGACAAGGTTTCATTTATGATGATCCCAGAGAGTGATTAATGTATTTGCACCCCTTATAGTATAAGTGATCTTTAAGTGTGATTATCTGTTTTCAGGATGCTGGATTGGAGAACAGAACCAATGCTTTGACAAGTCATGCCGGTCCAACACACCTCCTAAGCCAGTGTCTGAGAGTGTCTACTCCAAGTTCTGCTGCTGCTCAGGCGGAGAGAGATGTAACGAGAATGTCACTGATGTTTACAAGCCTGATATGCACACCTCAGAAGCACCGCCAACACCACGTAAGAGTTTGCATGTTGTTGAAATAAATTATTTAGAGGCACATTGTCACACCACATTTCTCTAAATAATACTATCAGCCCTCAGGGAAGCTACCATATACTGTAAATCACTCATTGCATACATGCGGAAGTACTCCACTGAATGGTGTTCAAGATTAGCGGCAAACTAAGCGGCAAGTAAGCTTTGAAACTGTCAAACTAAACTATGTTTTGAGAATTAGTCTAGTCGCAAAAATAGCGTGACATAAAAACGTCTGTTGGTCACCACTCGCAATAATGTCATGATGCAAAAAATTTGTGATTTACACTAATTTATTCAATTTTTTTAACATACATAGATTACAATATTAAATTGAAAAGGTCAAATGAATTAATGCAACATTGCATTAAATCAACTCTCATGCCCTCCACTGGTCGAACATTGTTTCAAACTGTTTGCCTCATAGTTTTAATTACCGATTATAGGAAAATCATAAGGAATCATAAATCTTTTATTGCATCAGTAGGAAGCAAAAGGTAGTGCATATGCCCCCCAACATATTGCCCCCAGTGTGTGACATTGTGCCCTTAATGTTGAAATGAAGCAGAATCTGGTACCATGGAGTATGGGAAATGTGAATAGTATGCCTGAAGGGAGAAGTGTACATTTACTTCATACATCCTTTTGACACAATAGTGATTTCTGATAAGTTGGTCAGTGGGAAAGGTATATCAGAAATCAAATTATAAGCATTTGTTCATTATGTCGCATTAAACATGTGATTTAGTCCTGATTGGTTGCAATTTGTATCTGCTATCCAGCTCGACTCACCTTAACACACAAGGCCGTGTACACACCATCAATTTAGCTGATCACTGTGTCAGTGTTATTAATGAACAATTTATTACAAATTAGATGAGTGAGACTGTCAGACTAACAGGTCTTGAAGAGTTTGATTTAATTTGCTCTTCACATTAGTGACAGATAAAGCTGATTGTTAGATTAAGGAGTGTTGGATCAACAACTTGTCTGAGTAACTTGTCTGAGTGTTCTGTATTATGAGACAAGACCCATGGTATTGTACACCTCATAGCTATACTGCAACCCCATGGTATTGTATTCTACACCCCAATGATAGCTATATTGCAAGCCCATAGCATTGTATTCTAC
Organism: Haliotis asinina; assembly: GCF_037392515.1. Lineage (NCBI taxonomy): Eukaryota > Metazoa > Mollusca > Gastropoda > Lepetellida > Haliotidae > Haliotis > Haliotis asinina. The sequence goes on from NC_090289.1 coordinate 50,276,750, forward strand.
AACTCAGAGATACCTAGCTGTATTGCAACCCCATGGCATTGTACATGTATTGTACACCTCATACCTATACTGCAACCCCATAGCATTGTATTCTACACCTCAATGATAGCTATATTGCAACACCATGGCATTGTATTCTACACCTCAGTGATAAGTATATTGCAATCCCATGGTATTGTATTCTACACCGCAATGGTAGCTATATTGCAACCCCATAGCATTGTATTCTACACCTCAATGATAGCTATATTGCAGCCCCATAGCATTGTATTCTACATCTCAGTGATAGGTATATGGCAATCCCGTGGTATTGTATTCTACACCGCAATGGTAGCTATATTGCAACCCCATGGCATTGTATTCTACACCTCAATGATAGCTATATTGCAACACCATGGCATTGTATTGTACACCTCAGTGATAGCTATATTGCAACCCTATGGTATTGTTTTGTACACCTCAAAGATAGCTATATTGCAACCCTATGGTAGTGTATTGTACACCTCAGTGGTATGTATATTGTAACCCTATGGTATTTTACTCCTCAATGATAGCTACATTGCATCCCCATTGTATTATATTATACTCCGGAATAGTTTTATTGCAACTCAATGGTATGGGTTGCAATTTGTATCCACTAAGTAGCTATCATTGAGATGTACAATATATTATCATGGGGTTGCACTGTAGCTATCATTGAGGAGTACAATCAGTGATTGGTAGGTTTTGTACAAGTATGTGCAGAAATAAAATCATAAATATGTAGTCCAAATCTTTTGAATGTGAAATTTCCAGTGCAATCCTGAATCATGATAAAATTTATTGTTTGTCTAAATGTTGCAGTTTTAAGGTACTTTTTGAAATTATGTAGATCAGAATCTATGCGTCCAAAACATGCTTGCAAAATATTTTTTGCATGGTTTTATTATTTTTATTGGCGTGAAAAATGCATGTTTCTGTGTTATTGCGAACACTGTCAATACCATGGGGTTGCAATGTAGCTATCATTGACGAGTACAATATGTAGAAGTGGTTTTACAACATTGCAGTGAACAGTAAATATTCAATGGCAACAAGCATCCATGAACATTGCCATGCTTGGGTTAGCTGTGTGTAATCATGTACACACTATTTCATGGGCTTCATGTGAACAGCACCAAAGGCTTGTATAAACTGATGCACAGTATACCCTCAAGATGACATGTGTACCACCCAGTATGGCCCAAACACAACACATATTGATCTACAAGTCAATAATAATAATTTATCATCATTACACCCCTCATTGGGGCAGTAGGGTAACCTAGTGGTTAAAGCGTTCGCTCGTCATGCCAAAGATCCGGGTTCAATTTTCCACATGGGTGCAATGTGTGAGGCCCATTTTCTGATGTCCCCCGCCGTGATATTGCTGGAATATTGCTAAAAGCGGCATAAAACCAAACTCACTCACTCACTCATTCACTCACACCCCTCATTTGTTTCATATCACAAGTTTACATCAGTAACGGTCATGAAAGGAACTTTTGGCCAGTGGCCATCTCTTTCTAAAGCAGTTATCCAATGAAGATTTGGGTTAAAGTTTATCTACAATAACCCATACTTTTCGTTAGAAATAATTGGATCGGGTGGTCAGGCTTGCTGACTTGGTTAAAATATGTCATCATATCCCAATTGCATAAATTGATGCTCATGCTGTTGATAACCGGATTGTCTTGTCCAGACTTGATGATTTACAGAAATTGCTGCCAAATAGCTGGAATATTGCTGAGTGTGGTGTATAACTAAACTCCCTCACTTTGAGTCAGTTGAGTTTATATTTAGATGAACAACAATGCTCTGACACAATGCTTTACTGAAAGTACAGTTGTATATCTGTGTTATAGCTGGAATTTGGGTAGACATACAAGCTTGCTTCTTTTCATGGTTCCAGATTTGTATGCTGTTATGAATGTGACTTTTGTCTTTCAGTCCGCCCGACTCCTGACCCAACTTATCGCGAGAAAACCATCATCATCTCCCTCGTCTCAGTCTGCTCTGTGGCACTTCTTATCTTAATAGTTTATTTAATTTATCGAATGTTTGTCACGAACAAACGTGTCATCCATGACCCTCTACAACACATTGAAGCCCAGCCACCTCCTGGCTTCGAAATCGATGACTTGAAGATGTGCAGCATCATAAGCAAAGGGCGATACAGTGAAGTGTGGAAGGGCCTGCTCAATGACTTGGAGGTCGCTGTCAAAATATACACTCCACATTATCGACAGTATTACCAAAATGAGGGAAATATTTACAGACTGCCATTTATGGAACATGATAATCTTTTGAAGTTTTATGGAGCAGATGAGCGCCTGTCCCAAGATGGACTCATGCAGTATTTATTGGTACTGGAATATGTTCCTGTTGGTTCGCTCACAAATTACTTAAAAAATAACACGTTGGACTGGCCTACACTGTGTAAAATGGCATACTCAGTCTGCAGAGGTTTGGCTCACATGCACACAGATATAACGAAAGGAGGTGAGTAGAGGAGTCTCTTTCCATATTGTTGATATCATGCATTGGAAATATGGATTATTTTTGCTTGTCTATGGTGAGATTAATTCCATGAAATGTTTTATAGAGATTCGTGCTTGGAATCCACATTTGCATGTTTATCGATTTGTTGGTTTAAGTTTAAAAGGTTAACCTTGATTTGACCTTTGCATGTTGCCATTGCTCTAAATATTTGATGAGACGTCATCATTTGATCGTACTTCTTCATCACTGAACCAGCAAAGCTAAAGCTAAATGTGCTTGTATCACCAACAGTACCTGATTTTGTGTAACTGGTTCTAATCTGAACTGCAGAATCGCTTAAACCTCAATGTTGAGAGGCAAAGAGGCACACTGAGAATATTATCATGTCTGTGTTTATGCTGAAGAATCATAAATTGTCAGAAGTTAACTGTGTACATATACCCCATGCTGCTGCCCAGGTATAACTCTGTGCTGCAAAGAGGGTGGATGGGGTAGCCAAGTTGTTTGCCCATTATGCCGAAGACCAGACTTAATTTCCCCACATACAAACAATGTGTGAAGCTAATTTCTGGGCCATGATGATGCTTCAATATTTCTAAAAGTGGTATAAGTACTCCCTCCCTCCCTCCCTCCCTCCCTCACTCACTCACTCACTCACTCACTCACTCACTCACTCACTCTGCAGCCTGAGTTAAAGTCCAGTTTTCTAATTACAACATGGCCATTAAGTGGGATGCATGGGATCAAAGCTATCTGTCACGTAAATACACATATAAGAACTAACATTAGACTTTGTGGATATGATTTACTCGTTTGTCTTAGTTGTTTAAAAGGCAGTAGTAAGCACAGACAATGTAACAACTAAAGAGATTGATCTCATTCATGTCGCAAATGACATATGCCTACTTATATACTTAGTCATCATACAAAGAAGATGCAAAGCAATTATGGCGTATATAGATTTTGTCTTGTGAGATTTTCTATGTCCAAATATTAAGTGCACATGTATTTTGATATATGTTAACAAATACATTTTAACTGGAAGTAGATGATGTTGTAAAGGCGAAGTCTCAGATTATGTTTATTCAGTGGAGCTGGCAGTGTGTCCCATGTAGACAGTTGAATTAGAATGAAACCATTTAACCACAACATTCATGCGACTCTTATTTTAAAAGAATAGGTGCTTCCTAATAATGTGAATAAAAATTAGTAGTGAATTACAACAAAATTAGTGTTGAAGTCAAAACAGAAGTTGTCCATAGTGCCAAAATGAATTATAAATTACATTTTAGCCCTGTCTACTGCAGTGCCAATCACAATGCGGCCCACATCCCCATAGAGCCCAGTGGCGGAAGGGTGGCCATGTGGTTACATCCCAAGTGGCTCATCAAGTCATAGAACTGGGTTCAATTCCACACATTGGTACAGTGTGTGAAGCCCATTTTTCACATCCCTGCTGTGATATTGTTGGAATACTGCTGAAAGAGGCATAGAGACACACTTACTCACTCACTCATAGATAACATAGAGTTACTGTTAAAAATGTGCCGGACAATAGGTATAAGAAATCCCCTCAGAACCAGCAAAATACACTCTCGTAACAATAGATGCACATTAGGTAGGTCTGGCTTCGTTTTCTAAGTCTTTTTTCACAGAGTGAATGCCCATTATAAATAGTCCTGTGCTCTTGTATTCCATATGAAGTCCTTCCATTGACAGCTGATAAGATTGATGAGTAAAGGACAGAAGATGTTTCCCACCTTACATTTCATAACAGTTTGATGGAAATCTTAATAAGTAATTGTAGGTCTAATGAGACAGCTGTTGAGTTAGCCTGATAGATAGTCTTTGAAATGAACATACTTTGCAGAAAAAAAGTTCTAAGGTAATACAGATGTGAAAAGGAGCCCTGAGACTTTCTTCAGTTTCAGAAGATGTGGAAGTTTAGACTTTCCACATTTTCTAGACTTTCATTGATATATAGGCTTCAGGGTCTGTATGACAGACTTCTGTTAAGGTATTAGGCTCAGTTTCATGGTAAGCCTATAGTAAGTGAGTGAGTTTTGTTTAATGCAGCTTTTAGTAAATATTCCAGCAATATCATGGTGAGTGACACCAGAAATGGGCTTCACACTTTGTAATCATGTAGGGAATAGAACCCAGGTCTTTGGTGTAGTGAGCAAATGCTTTAACCACTAGGCTACCCCATTGCCCTGTAATCCCATAACTACACTAAATAATACCTGGAGATATTTTCAGTCCTAGAATCTGAACCCAAACAGTCACTGAAAAAAACAGAAGTCTCATCAGCTTTGAATACCAACTAATTCAAAAGTAAATAGAATTGATCAACAGTGGTTTTATCCAAGATGTTTTATGGATTAAGCTTCTCTATTCTTTCCACACAAGAAAAGTGTGTAAAGAACAAAGAAGCTTAATCCATAAAACATCTTGGTAATCTAGAACAACTTCTAAATACCACTAAAAGACATCCTTGGTTTTGTCATCAGGAAACAATGTCTTTTCATATTCATTTTACTGGTCAGCATACATTATCTGTCCCAGTAGTGTAGATTGATCACTGGATTGTCAGGTCCAGACTTGATAATTTTCAGACCACAGCCATACAGCTAGCTTGAGTGTTACTGAGTGTGGCATAAGGCAGTGTACCAAACTAAACAAACTAATTCATTTCACCGAAGTACTTTTTGAAAAGTATTCAAGTTCAGTTACTATTTTTTTTTTAGAAACTTCAAATAGGAAAAAATTATTAAGTGTAAGAGAAGAGTTAATGCATAGTGTAGCTAGTTCACGTCCATCAGTTATGAGACATGCCTTCAAAGCCTTTGCTGGTGTCCTTTGTCGTAGAAGCAGAAATAGTTGTCATGACGACTTGTATTGCTAGACATGGTGATACTGGTGTAGCTTGAGGTCTTGCACAACAGAGTTCACAAGAACTAGATGCAGGTTTTAAATTGAGAAAAGTTTGTTCATATCCTGATGTCAAAATGATAAATGTCAACAGTACGTATTGTTTGAGTAATACAGACCTGAGCTGGGGAGGTCAGGGAAATGGATTTTATCATAGTTTTCAGTATTGTTTCTCACAGATAGTCAGTTTCTTCTTTTTCCTTCTTATAAGCAAGTAATTTGTGGTAAGTCCACTCTCTCATTCACTCATACTTCAACCAGGTGTTTTTGATTCATTTTCAAGTCAGTTTTGATGAAGTTTCATGGATTTCTAGACAGACATGCCATGGTCTTTGGCTGAAACAAGAGCAGTGGTCAGAATTAATTAGATCCACTGAAACAACTCATGAATACTTAAAACCAAATAGTTTATGACATGTATTTTGACATTTTTTATTGCTTTTTAATGACTTTTTAATTATATTCCTTTAACAACTTAAAATGTCTTTTTTTAACAAAAACTTTTTTGGAACTATCTTCATACTTTTTAATATCCAAACAGCTGTAAAATCCTGATTGTGGAAACTAATTACAACAAAAACAGTTCTTTTGATATGAAATCAGTGAAGCTTGTTGGCAAATGTCCATGTCCTGTCATGTATTTCACAACAACAGTCATCTTGGCTTGAAATTCAGGAATTATGATTCAAGACACATTTTGTCAAGGGGAAAGAAGCCAAGGCAGCACTTATGCAAAATCAAAGCTTTTGGCAGTTTTGTTTGTGTGTTTTGTATCCAGATCGAATTTGTTTTGATCATATCCACTGTATTTTCTAAAACATAATCCACACATGGATATGTACTCAATTTGATAGTTTGATGTGTGATCATGTTTGGTAGCTTGACGGCTTGACTCCTGAGAGTTTCTAGTACTTCAGTCCTACCCCACAATAATGTACATGTGATGGATGTGGTCTCACCTTAGACAAGTGAGCTTGTTCAAAATTGCCTCTCTCCACCCAGCAGAAAATGGGCACCCAGTGGGCTAAGTCATATGACTTTAACCTTCTAGCACCTAATTGGCAGCTTGTGTTATCTGGGGTTATTATAATCAGATTGTTTGGGCACTTCAAACTTGAATTGTTCATATAGCAATTTGCTTGATAAGTGGACTTTTGTTATTACTACTACAAAATATACATGTTACAACAAGTATTGATTCTGTTCCAGATAAGTTCAAGCCTGCAGTAGCTCACAGAGACATCAACTCAAGGAACATTCTGGTGAAAGGAGATCTAACCTGTGTAATAGCAGATCTGGGCTTCTGTATGCCTATAATGGGATCCAAACTCATAAAAAATGGCCATGCAGAAAATGCGGAACAGTCAACACTCACAGATGTAAGTATGTCTGAAATTCAGCCTGAAATGCTGTTTGTCATAATGACAATGGAGGCTGCCTAAACTGGCACTTGTCTGGACTGAAGAAATTATCCAGTTTAGACAGCTTGCCAGATTGTAGAGCTGACATGGTTACCATCACCAGAACTGAACTAGTTTTGTCCCTCTCATGTACCTTGTTGTATCACATGGTTCTCTGTATTACTGCACACACTGACTCTATAAGACAAAGGTTTGAGCTCATACTCACTAATTAGTACAACACATACTGAAGTAACAAAATATTTTTATCGGCAACCATGTAGTTTCAACACGGGACTATTTTATAACAATACACATCTGGCAGATTCGTCATCACGTGTTGGACTAGACAGCACTATTTGGCTGCCTTATTTACATGCAGAATTGACAGATGCTGGATTGCAGAGCTTTTATATTATTAAAGATGTACTTGCCACGGACAGAGCTGAGATTATTTATGCCAGTGTTCACAACGTGCTGGATTGGCTGCCAGTTAAAACAGCTCCCACTGATATTAAATGTTGGAGATGTAACTTGTCTGCAGAAGCTAATACTCTCACATTTATAGGTTTGTCACCAAAGCATTAAACATCTGAGACTTGCATCAGTTCAATCTTTCCTCCTACACTGGAGTGGTGGGGTAGCCTAACGATTATAGCGTTTAAGAAAATATCTCTGCATACATAAGCATCAGTCATGGTGATAAAAATGACAGCACTAAATACTGAAGATAGTGGCTGGTTTTAATTACTGGATGGTATACTGCTCAAACACATACACATCTTACACTATTTGATCCATCACAGCTGTCACAGGCCTCGGTCTGCTTGAGTTGTTTCCGTACGGGGAGAATGTGATCCTCATGTACTGGAACCTCAATTGCCAGACTGTGACAGACAAGTTGTGTTATTGTTGTAGGTGTATGAAGCTCCTGTAAAATGTGTTGACAAATGCTGTAAAGTCCTAGCTGAATATCCTGAGATATGCATACCCATTCCTCTTCCGATATCAGTAAATATGCGTGTAAAATAATATGAAATAAGGAGTAGTATTGGCTGTCATGTTATTCTGTACTGTAGCATCTGATAAGTTGTCCTTATGTACTTCCATTTGGAACAGTACACCATTTGTTTGGTTTTGTTATTCAGGTTGGAACTATACGCTATATGGCGCCGGAGCTGTTAGATGGTGCTGTAAATCTTCGGGACTGTGAAGCATCATTAAAACAGATTGATATTTATTCTATTGGACTGGTTTTGTGGGAAATAGCCATGAGATGTACAGATTTATACCAAGGTAAGTATCATCATTCTATCTGTAGTTGTTACTTCAAGGGACAGATAACTGTATGGAGACTTCAAAGTTTGATTAAGGTGCCCCTTGTTCCAAAATATGTAGCTTTCTCACATTCCTTTGCCAAAACTGTCAGTCTCACAACATGTCTTGAAATCTAATACATTGGGCTTATTAAAGCCCATACACACAAAACAAAGTAGCATAACTGGATAATGAATGCCGGTACCAGTCCTTTAAGTAGTGATGTCTTTTTAAAAGATTTACTTTCAACCCCTGGAAATACATTTGTGTGATATTATTGAGGAAATCTCTTAAGCTAGTGATGAATTTTGGTGAAAGGGCACCTGTTTGTGTATGTTAATGTGTTTTAAAGCCAGGCTGATGTCATGTTGTCTTGTTCAGTAAGTATGATTTGTTACAGGGGCACCTGTTCCAGAATATGTGTTGTTTTTGGAGAGTGCACCAGTGGCTGAATCATGTGTTTGGGGGTAATGTTGTAATATTTTGTTACTGTGTCACCTGTTACAGAATACATATTGCCACAGCAGATTGAGATCAGTCTCCTATTCAATTTTCTCACTTTATTAAAGGGGCACCTGTTCCAGAATATATGTTGCCATATCAGGCTGAGGCTGGCCCTCATCCTTCATTTGAAGACATGCAGCTCCTTGTTACTCGCAGGAAAAGAAGGCCTCGTTTCCCTGAAGTTTGGAAAGACACAAACCAGGTTTGTGATGGAAGCACTGGAATTTGGTCTATATATATTCATTTATTACTCTTGTTTACTTTTGTACTCTGAACAAGTCGCTGACGAGGGACACTCAAACAACACTAGTGCTTCCTGCTGCTCACTCACCCATCACTCACTTCTCTGTACACATGTGCATCCACCCACCCACCCACCCACCCAAGTAGTCCACAGGTATGTCATAAAAAGCACCTAAGAGCATCAGGTGGACAGACTATGCATGTCAGTGTATCCCAATTGTGGAGAATCACTTATGATGATCACTGGATTGTCTGATCCAGATCACCATCATAGAGCTGGAATATTGCTGAATGCAGTGTTAAAAGCCAACTAAGCAACCACCATATATATGTGGTTCCTTCTGCTTAACTACTGCGCTACTAGCCTCATATGACCCCTCCCAGAGGTTGAATTTCAAGTGTTCAGGTGATGAGTTACACACCCAAGATCAGTGGGTACAATTTTTTAAATTTAGAGTTAGTGTCATTCATTTTTACATTGTATAAGCAACATCTTGAGAATGAAACAAGGTCGGAGGTCTTCACTTTAACATGTGAAACAATGCTGTTGTAGGCTGTCCGGTGTTTGAAGGAGACAATAGAAGATTGCTGGGACCCTGATGCTGAGGCTCGACTGACTGCCCTCTGTGTGGAGGAAAGAATCTCAGACTTGATGACCACGTGGGCGCAGGACACAAAACACAGAGGTATGTCTACATGGACACAGGACATAAAACACAGAGGTATGTCTACATGGACACAGGGCATAGAACACAGAGGTTTGTCTACATGGACACAGAACACAAAACAGGTGTGTCTACATGGACACAGGACACAAAACACAGGTGTGTCTACATGGACACAGGACACAAATCATAGAGGCATGTCTACATGGGCACATAACAAAAAACACAGATGTGTCTACATGGCCACAGAACGAAAAACACAGATGTGTCTACATGGACACAGGACATAAAACATAGAGGTATGTCTACATGGACACAGAACACAAAACATAGAGGTATGTCTACATGGACACAGGACACAAAACAGGGGTATGTCTTTATGGACACAGGACACATATCATAGGGGTATGTGCATGGGCACAGAACAAAAAACACAGATGTGTCTACATGGACACAGGACAAAGCATAGAGGTGCGCCTACATGGACACAGGACACAAAACAAAGAGGCATGTCTACATGGACACAGGACGCAAAACATAGAGGTGTGTCTACATGGACACAAAACACAGAGGTATGTCTACATGGACACAGGACACAAAACACAGAGGTATGTCTACATGGGCACAGGACATAAAACATAGAGGTATGTCTACATGGGCACAGGACATAAAACATAGAGGTATGTCTACATGGGCACAGGACACAGGGGTATGTATACATAATAGTCCTCTTGTAACATGCTGAACCCATGCACAGTACAGGCTCTAAGTGCAAGAGTCAGAGAGGATATGACAGAAGTTACACAGAGAAGGCAAGTCTGAACAGGAAGGTTTGGTGTTGGGTCTTAAGTGATGACAGTGATTCACAGTCTTTAAGTTACTGGGGCAGAGAGTTCCGGGCTTCAGTCGCTGTTCTCTCCTCATAGCACTATGTTTTTACCATGAGAACATGGAGTAGGGTTTTATTTTTGGAACTCCCAGTTCATGCTGGCAAGAACACAAAACACAGAGGTATGTCTACATGGGCACAGGACACAAAACATGAAAAAAATTTGTTGGGGCTCACACTTGATTAGTTGTTGGTTTGCCTGATCCAAACCAGGTGGCATATTGTTCCGTGTCATGAGACAAATGCGCGCATATTATAGCACAAAAATGCCTTCCTAACGTACTCACTGACAGTTTGTTTCTGCCACCAGGTATGACTCCAACCATTAACCCAACGGTGAACATCACCTCACAGAGCTACTTGGGCAAATCCTCACAGGGATTGAATCATGATCAAACTCACAACGTAGATCTGTACGCTGCTAACATGGTTGATTATCGATCTTCTGTTAGCTCTCCCACAGAGAACAGCAGTGCACCCCTTTTGGGAAATGGTGTAGTCAGAAACGGAGAAATTCCAAACTATAGTCAAAACCACAGAAGCTGGTACCAGGATCGGAGTGTATCAGCATCCACCACAGAAACTGTTGTTCCAGTTACACCAAGTGAATCAGATCCGCCACCAAAGTCAAACAACATCACAATAGCAAGAAACAATATAATCTTGCAGCCTCACCAGGGACGGAACCCAACGGTGGCCAGGAACACTCACAAGAGAAGTGATGAGGAGCTTGCCGTCTCTGGCAATACGCTGCTCGGGCCGGGGATGGATGTGGCCAGTGTGAATCAGTTGAGTGAGAACACGTATGACTCTGTCGGGGACAACCTAGAGACTTCACTGGTTCAGAATGATGCATTGAACCAGCACAGAAATCCACCAATTCCCTACTTGCAGAATCAGGTTCAGGTCCCTGCAGTTAGACCCAAAGTTGCCAATGTGCCCGGGAATGGAGTTCCATATAGACATCTTAATGAGGGGAAATCTCTTCGTGAAAAAATCGGTAAATTTATCAAACCTAAAGAGCTTGGCTTAAAACTAAGTTCCTGGAATTTCTTCGGACTGAAGAGTAACACGCGTAATCAAAGTTCAATTAATCTGGAACCAGATCAAGGCCAATCAAATCACAGTGTCAATGAGGACAGCTCTGGCCTCCTAAATCAGGCCAATACGCTGCCCAAAACCGTGGTGCAACCAGTGCAGACAGAAATATGCTTACAAAATGGACATGCTTTTGTCCGCCCAAGTAATCTGGCACTGCAGGAAATGCCCTTGGCCCACAGGCAGAGTGAGGCTGCAGGGTCATCATCTGAGGGAAGGTATCCTGAAAACAGACTTGGATTTGCAGAAGTAGGGGTGGCAAAACTAAAAAACTCCAATGTCGGACAGCAGTCTGTTGTCCGGCTGAAAGGCACTGGGCAGTCAAAGAGCACTTCAGACTTGAGCCCTGCGCATACTGGCAAGTCAAGGTGGCAGGAGACTAAATTATTTGACATTACTGATGGACAGAAGAGGCGCCCAACCTCTCTGTCATTACGTGGACACAACTATGCTTCCCAACCAAATCCTTATGTTGTAGTTGGACCTACAAGCATGGGCAGTTCAGCACCAAATGTTGCCCTGAAACCACCAGATGAAAACTCAGATCCCAGTGAAAAAATTAAGAAGCGTATCAAAACGCCAGTGAATATGAAGAAGGGGAGATTTTCTCTGTATGATGATAGGCTGATGTGTCAAGGCATGGATGAATGTGTACAAAACAATACAGGCAATGGTTTAAAGAAGACCAGCCTCAGTCTTCATCAGTTGAAGCAGTCAGATATCATAGAAGTCACAGGATCACAACCGCAGCTTGTCTGATGGGATTACCTCCCCTCAATGTGGATTATATCCCTTGATTACAATTAATCCTGAATTCCAATTGCAGATAATTTAGTTGAAGTTAAGTGTCAGTCATTAGGCATTATGACTGAGTTGTGCTAATAGGAATTGCTAAAACTATTCTCAGATGCATTTTAAGCTAAGTTTTCTTGTTGAAGAATAACAATTAGATGGTTAAGCCTGTTAAGAAACTGTTGAATTACTGACAATATTATTCTGCTTGCATGTTAGAATTTTCTAAAGTTTAATCATATTTGTGATCAAACGTTTAACCATAGCTGTATGGATTATGTTTCATGAACGTCATTTTTAGTTGTTTGTTTATTTTTCAATGTGTTTGTCATGAGGCCAAGTTTGTGAGTGATTGACAGTAATAGTCCACATTACATTACCATACAACTAGTGTGACTCTGTCACATTATGATCCTATCCGCAAAGCAAACAGTCTTTTTCTGAAACTGTTTAATGCGGTTTAACATTCATAGCTTCAAGAGACAAGAGAGGATATTCTGCAACGTAAACTAAATTTTGAAGGATGGTGTTTTCAAAAAAGGCAATAATTGTTCAGTCTACAAGTTTCAAGTTTGTTCAAATATGCCAGGTAAAGAATTTCTTTCCAAGTCTTTAGTTTTGTTTCACACTGTGAGCACTGTTGAAAATAAATATAGTTGAAAGTGTGCGCTAACAGTTCAAGAATGTCCATGACACTGTAACTTTCAAATTAGGATTGTAATAGTGAAAATACCTCTAGACTCTCATTCATATTTTCTAAAACTGTGAATGAGTTGTGAGCTGCCATGGTCATTGAATGTTATAAAACTTATGGTGTTAAATGCTAAACTAACTTTAATACTTTAGTATATACACCTTGATTCACTTTTGAGGTATATATTTCAATATTGTATTCATTTTTAATTTGACTATATGGTTTGTCTTTAGAATAAGCCACTATTTATTTTGGATCCTTCAGAATAGAAGATAGCTGTTACATGTATACCTTCAGAGATGCCCTGTAATGATAAGAACTGGTAGTGGTGCAAATGCATTGTGACAGTATCACACCTGTATGATAATTGCAACACCTGAACTAATTATGATTTGTTGCAAGGAATATAAATATGACTAATATTTGTCACAATTATATACACTTAAAATGATAATAGTATATATATATATGAATGTCTTTCAAGCATGGCATTAGATGTTAGATGTGCTTCAACACGTGCTGAACTTTATGGCAGTAAAATCATCTTCCCACAATTGTGCTTAAAATGGCATTGTGTGCTATTCAATTGCTGTGATTAGATGTAATTTATTCCTTTGTACACAATTTTAAACCACAATAATTCAACTACTTCCAAATTTCACAAATATTTTCTGTTTAGTTTACATTGTACACTTTTGTTTCAATTACACATATACCTTCAAAACCACCTGCATGTCTGTTGCATGTAATCAAATCATCTGGATATATAAGTTAATTATCAAATTGAGAGAATAAAATACAAACCAAACTTTATACAAATCTTAGCCATTATATCACTGTTCAGTTCCTTGTGCTTTTTGGCAAGAACTAGCAGATTTTGTAAACAAATATGGTCAGGTTCCAGTACAAGAACAAGAAGAATGTAGTGCTACCATGTCTTAGGCTATCATTATCTCACTGTTGTTCTTTCAGCTGATTCTTAATGGTGTATTATCTGGATTTTCTGTCTGTGCATTCAAAACAAGTAAAACTGATGCAGCTTTAGGTCATTGTGCAGAATTATAGGTATATATGTTCCAGAACCAAACATGGTTAGGTCTTCTGTAAGTGTCAGTTATTAGCTGGTGTGAAAAGGTACAACATTTGTGGATAGGCAGCTTCTACACCTAAACAATGCATCTATTGCATTAAAGACATGGCTTATAAATGAAACATGTTTGTTACCATGGTTCAAGTCAGTTAGAAAACTTGAATATGTTGACTGATAAGAATAAAATCAACAGATTTTATTGATTTCTTCAAATGATGGCTACATGGGGAATACAAATTTAACTTAAAGGTCACATGCAACCAAAAAATCAAACATAATTAAAACACATTTATCACTTATTCATGACATATAATATACATTTCTGCTTTTAAAAAAGCAAATAAACGCAATTATAAGCGTAAAATCGCGATTCAAAAGTGCAATATTTTGTACTTGGGCTTACTTCCCCCGAAACGAAGCCCTCGGGAGACCGAACCCAGTCACAGCTGGTGGATATGCACTCAAGTGTAACAACGGCTTCCGATTGGCTGTTTCATTTGCTTATATGCTGAGGGTTCATTGTGTGTACAGAAAGATGATCTTTTTGATTGGCATTTTAGAAGTATAGCCAGTCACAAGAAAGTTTCAGTATGGATTCATATACTGTTGTCAAACAAAATCATATACACGAAAAGAAGTCGTTATCCATTAAGAACGTATATAGAGATGTTGGGTTTGGAAAATACATGTTCTCTGAATTTGTGCTCGATCCAATAAAAATCATGTCAGTAGAGATGGTAAACTACTGCGTGGCTGGAATCTGTCATTCGTCCAAGTACAAAGCAGGACTTAAAACTGACAAGAGTTTGCACCAGTTTCCTTCAGATCCAGTCATCCGAAAAAATGAATGTAGTTTGTTTGCAACCCACAGACATAAAAACATGTCATGTGTATCACACGTGCCTAATTACATAATGTGGCAGACACGGGACTCGGGTGCACGAGTCATAAATCAACTTATTTTCTTTATGTCGTATTGTCTGATAGGTGTTAAGTTCAAATTGCACGTGGTCAATGATTGAAGCTGTGTATTGCATGTTGTCTTTAGCAGACAGGCAGACAGACATACAGGTGTGAATAAACCAGACACTGAGCTTTCTCTGTGACAGTGACTGCTTACCACAATCAACAAGTTGTTTTACGTAACGAGTAGATTATTTACTTGTTTGTGTACACAACCAAGATTAGACTCCTGCTCATGACCTCAGACGCTGGGCATGCATGCTGTTTCAAGCTCCGCGAACCTATTCACTGCGCATGCGTCATGGACGCAGCGCAGCACAGCTGTTGAAACCAGTTTTCCCCCCAGCGCTGGGGGGAATTTAGTGAAACGTTTGAACTCCGATTTCGCGGGCTTTTTTTTCATCGCGTTTTTTTCAACTTTATAGGTTGAATTGGCATTTTTGATGATTTGTTTCGGTAAGTGCATACCGAAAGGTACCAGAATCTGCAAAGTTGTGTTTTACGTTGCATGTGACCTTTAAGCTGTTACTTCAGCAGCTCTAAAGACAGTGGGTTGTTTTCATGGTCAGTCGTTTTGCTTGTTTTTAATATAATGGAGAATGGTTTGAGGTTTGATCTTTCATAAAAACGAAAATGTACAAGATTAGAAAGTATACATCAATCAAGGCATATTTATTTTTCTTACTTAATGTTTGGGGGCTCATAGAAAAAAAATCTGGACTGATTCAAATATGAAACCACTGAAAGTTGAACAATCGTGACATGAATAAGCGACTATTGTTTCTCATTAATTTTATTAACAAATGATAACTAGTTACAATTTCAGTGTAAATCAAAAGGCTGGGAATGTGTAATATGTATAAGCTATTCTGTGCTTTTGCTGACTCTGCAAATAAATGTCTATCATGATGGACACAGTGAACAATACAGTAGAGTGGAGCTCATGTACATGGCAGCTGGACAACAAGGCGAGCAATGCAAAATATCTCAAACCCTTGGAGTCACTTGAAAATCATGTATGAATAGGAAAAATGAGAATTTGGAGTTCCATCTATTATGTTGCTGACTGTACAGCACTTTTTCCGTGTCTTCTTCCTGTCGCTTTCATGCACTACAACTTCTTATTGTGTTTTTGTCACAAACCATTCAGAATACCGTATTTGCCTTGATAAGAGCCCTGCCCTTATTAACGTCCTCACTCTTGGATCTTTGTAACACACCTGAAAAAAACCAAAAAAAACCTGAAATTTACATACCAGTAATATCCATTTTTGCATTTTTTGTTCATGATCTCTAAAAACAAATAAAAGTTCTGTTTGTAGGTGCCCCCTTTCTCAGTCACAAAGAAGCGTATTACTGTGGACTTCGTCTTTCATATGCCATCATTGAAAATCAAAAAAGTTGTCTCATTTCCAACAAAATGCATTTTTCTTGGCTTCCTTGATATAAAAACAACTGACTGTTTCAGTTTTTATTCAGGAATTTAGCCATGAATATATGTTACAGCATACATAAATACAAGGAAAACATTGAATATTGACAAGGTACTTCTCTTTGTCTCAGTGTGTCCATTAAACAGGACTGTTCATGCTTAGTGCTACATATATCATTCCTCACTCATTTTTTGACCAATCACTTGTGAAATGTTAAATTATTGGAGGACAAAGAACTACTTACATGGTGTTAGAGATTATTTTAAGGGAGCAGTACGAGATACATCGGCCACAAGTGTCAGTGTCTGTCTACCCCATGTTGTTTTATGTTTATTTTGCAATGTCCTCTGTTTAAAAGCATCAAAAGAGGCATTTTGTTATGGTTTTATTGCTTGTTATGCTGTGACTCTGAGTCATTGTATGTGAATGATTGATTTGATTTTCTTTTAGAAAGGTTAAACCTAACTATGTTACTTGTTTATCCAAGTTGATGACCATTATGATGTGTGTATACTACTGTTTGGGAGATACACATTCTTTAATCTGAACACGACCCCATATTCTTTTTGTATATCTGATACCTAGATCTGCCTGTTCCCAAAATAGCTGAAAAGAATCCACAACAAAAGTCTACATTTGGTGAGATTTCATTGAATTAATGCACTTTTATTTTTACTGTATTATTAAAGTAGCTTCCTTTACAGGATACTTTAATGCTGTCTAATAGTGATGTTTCTTTACATGATTATCAGATTTACCAAATACAAGAAGTCTTCATTTCTCAGTTACCGGGAATCATATTCTCATCTGTTGGTTGAGCACACCAAATGGGTAATTTGCTCCTGCTTGTAAGAGGAGACATCCTCTGATTTGCCTGATTTTAGTATAAGAGAGCTGTAATGTTACATGGCAACAAATATTGTGCTTGCAAACCTTCTTGAGTATGCTGAAGTGTCAAAATGGTCAATAATGAAGTAAGCTCATTGTTGCATGAGAACATCAGCATCATGTCTCCATCTAAACATTTGGGCTGTAATATTTTGGCTGCTTCACAATTTGATTATTGTAATAAGGAATGAGAAGGGAGGAACTGGACTGTGCTTGAAGATCAGTGCTGGCAAATGGAAATATAGTTTCACAAAATTCATTCAAAATAGTCCAGTTCGACTTTTTAAACAAAAGATTTGTTTACTAGCTTAAGGATGAGTAAGCTGGTGTACACCAACACCATCGATGCCTACTTCCCCTGTCCTTGTTGGTCCTGTGTTTAGAGGGTTCATAGCTGGAAGTATCTACAAGATGGAACTAATTTACCTCCTGCTGTTGGAGAGGGTGTTGGGGGACATGCCAGCTATGTATTTGATGCATGTATGTGTAGTCTAGTCACATCATTGTTTTTGAGTAACTGACAGCCACTGCTAAGCGGTTTATTAATGATGTTGTGTAATATTATTTATGTATAATGCCTATTGCTTTCAATGGCATGTGTTACAATTCGTATCACATGTTTGTCTATGCATTATAATGTATATGTTGATAAGCATATTTCTTATTTCCATATGCATTTTAATAGTTTGCTATGTGTATTCCATTGTGCATTATACATACCTTATCCACTGACAAGAAACTACATCAGCAAGATTGTTCACATTTAAAATGTCCTTTGTAAATCTTGTACACATTAACAACCATGTTGATTCATGAAACATTTCATTATTAACTGATACACTTGAGGTATATCAATGATGTTGTATAATAATAATTATCATGAAGTACTTGTCACTGATGTTATTCTATGTATTTGAAAGAAGTTTATCCACTGTGAGAATGTTTTCAACCCAAGCATGTAGATAGTTCATAGTGCCATGATTTACAGTATAGTGAAAAGTAATTGTTTGTGCTGTTTAATCAAAGTGTTGATATGATGGTGTGGCATTGGTAAGTTCCAAATGTTTTTTTTTTCAAACTTAAAGTGCTTAATACTGGAAGGGATATATAGTTTTATAATGCTTTCATAATTTGTTTAGTTTTGTCTTTCATTGTGATAAATGTTGATGGAGGCAGACTGTAAGAGGGTAAAATTTATTAAGCATTGTTAACCAATAGATAGGTATATGTCTCTAGGTTATGTAAAGAGATACTCTGTATAGGCTTGTTGTAATATGTTTTGTGTTTCTTATCCTGGAAGATATTGTAGTTTTTCAGAATACCTGCTTAATGGAAGCAACCCTTACGATGTCCGGGAACAGTTGTGAAGTCTTTAGATCCATTAGGAAGTTTTAGATTGAAGTTTCAAAGCACAGTCCAAATAGTCATGACCATGAATTTTTTTACAGAACTTTCAGTTTCGAATAAACAGATTCATATACACTGCCCTATCTCTTGGAAAAGAATGAAGTATTTCACATTTAAATTACACCTAGAATGGTTACATACGCTGGTCTTAATCTAAAGTGGTTACATACGCTGGTCTTAATCTAAAGTGGTTACATACGCTGGTCTTGAATCTAAAATTTTCATATATTGGTTTATGTATTTCAGAGTAACATTGCTGAGTGTGGTATAAAATTCAAAGTAAGATATTGTTAAAGTTCATGTTTCGTGTTCATTAATTCATAATCAGGTGATGTTATTGTTAACTTCCAGGTAATAAAAGATGACAAAGTTTCAGTTGTTGACTGCTGTAGCTGCACTGCCTATAGTAGTAGGTAGACTGTCAGATCATATTGTGTGAAATATGGTTTTCAGCTGAGAGATCAACAAAGATCAAACTAATAATTTTTTAAGGGACTGGCACCTTATTATTGATAAAGGACGGAAGAGATTTCAGACGTATCCACAAATTGGAAATTATGGAAGAGAAAGTTGAATATTGTTAACATTTGTTCCATTTAGGTGCCACTTAAGGGAACAGAATCAGTGAACAGCCATTTCATTGTCACCTGACTCTGTATGAGGATCGGCTAGTCCCTGATCTCTCAACAGGATCCATTCAACCCTCTTTTTTGTCTCCTGAAGATATGTGAATGGCAAGGGAACTACCATGTCTAGATTCAGACGGATGTTTGAGATGATTTGTGAGAGGTGACATGGCAGTAGTTATGATACTGGTAGAAGGTCAAAATGCGCCATTGAAATGTGGATTTTGTACAGATTTGAGAGCTGGGATGTGATATTTTCCTGTCAGCTGTGTTTAGCTGGAACACAGAATAGTATTTATATGTCTGAGTACCTAAATTCATTCTTCACAAAAGGGGTTGTCTCAAAATTTGCCATGCTATTTAGAAGTTGTAATTTTCAGTTACAGAAGAGAACATGTTTGTAGAACATATTTGAAGCCATTGTTTAGAATGTATCATCATTAGACCACACCTGTATTCACTTCTTACATCCACATTAAATGCCATGGTAATGTTTGAGATGACCCATGGGTGCTGTGACCTGATGGCTGACATGTTGACTCCATCATCTAAGCTGTCAACATTTGCATCTATGCTATGTACCTTACCGTGCTTCTTATGCTTCTCTTTGTCACAAGTGGAGCATTTTGGCAATAAAATTGCATCTTCCTGAAAAATATTTGTGTGTTTGTTATTACGTGTTTGTTCATTGATTAATTCCCTGCTTATTATTTGAGTCGATGCCAGTCAAACTGTTGGTTGACATTACAGTCAGCCAATCAGCCAATCCATTTTTTAAATCCCTAAACAAATGTACAAGTAAGGGATCTTTTCTTGCAGTGTATACTTGGGAACACCATTATCTTTCCAAATAATATGTGAAAGCTGTGCACCTTGTGAGTACTAATTCAATGGGCCATTTTGCCATTGTTTCACTATGCATTACAGCACCGGTATTAACAGTGTTCATTATATCCAGTTTGGCATTATAAGAAGGATATTATAAGAGCAGAGATCCATTCTGAGAAAAACAAGGCATTTTATCCAGGGTGGGATTAAAGTGAGTGAGTGAGTTTAGTTTTACGCAGCACTCAGCAATATTCCAGCTATCTGACGGCGGTCTGTAAATAATTGAGTCTGGACCAGACAATCCAGTGACCAACAACATGAGCATCAATCTGCGCAATTGGGAACCTATGACGTGTCAACCAAGTCTGCGAGTCTGACCACCCATTAGTTGCCTCTTACCACAAGCATAGTGGCCTTTCATGGCAAGCATGGGTTGCTGAAGACCTATTCTACCCAGGATCTTCACGGGTCGGGTGGGATTAAAACCAGGCTGC
Source organism: Haliotis asinina (assembly GCF_037392515.1). Lineage (NCBI taxonomy): Eukaryota > Metazoa > Mollusca > Gastropoda > Lepetellida > Haliotidae > Haliotis > Haliotis asinina. Next base: position 50,297,532 of record NC_090289.1, read on the forward strand.
ACAGTATATTCTATCTCACTAAATGTAATTGGTATTTGTCCCTCTCTACTTTAGCAATGAGGAAATAACTCTTGAAATATGTCAGTATTATTTTCACAGTTTAGCTAATCAGTTTCATTTTCACAATTTGAAATGCCAATTTTACTGCACATTTTCATGAAGAAAAGAGGCTAGCTAACTTCTCTCTTGGACAGATTCGACATAAATATTAGGGCTATCAAATGCTTAAAGGTCACATGCAGCCAAAAAATCGAACGTAATTAAAACACATTTATCACTTATTCATGACATATAATATACATTGCTGCTTTTAAAAAAACAAATAGACAAAATTATAAGCGTACAATCGCGATTCAAAAGTGCAATATTTTGTACTTGGGCTTACTTCCCCCGAAACGAAGCCCTCGGGAGACCGAACCCAGTCTTAGTACCTGGATGTGCACTCAAGTGTAACGACGGATTCTGATTGGCTGTTTCATTTGCTGATCTGCTGATGGTTCATTGTGTGTACAGACAGATGATCTGTTTCATGGGCATTTTATAAGTATGGCCAGGGATACTCTATAACAGGGACTGGTCACTCGCTAGCTTTCCTTACCATTTGTACTAATTAACGTGTGCCTCGTCATGCTCCACTGCACACGTCGACTTGGTTTGTTCTCAGCGCAAATCGGCTGCGCTTAACAGTATTTCAACCAGTTTACTGTCGGAAACTATCGGCATCTCCCGGAGTAATACTCGGTAAATTGGAGTAGGCTCCCCTGAATGTTGTCACAACAAGCTGGTTACACTTCCTGTCGCCGAATGATGCATGTGTGGATTAATGAGAGGACTTGAGAATGTGTTTACACATTGCCTTGTTCAAAGACTCTCTGTTTATGTGACAATTTTGATACACCGTTCGAAACGATCGCCAGCCCAGAGGCCCAGCGTCGGTTGTTAATGTATCAGGCCAACAGTTTCAGTTATCTGCAGGCCCATGTGGTCTTCTGTCAATTAGATCTCATTTCTTTTCAACTAGCATCGTGCCCATAATTTGTATTAATGTTCAGGAATTATCCTTGATCCCTCATGTTAGGATAACTTCCAGTTTCACTTCATAGTATTATATATTCAGTGCCGCATAGGAATGTCAGCAGTCTATAACTAATGTAAACTTCTCTGTGCTCCATACACTTCACTAATGGATTTTGTAGGGACTGTGAAACTCTCTACTATGAAGACTATTTTGTTTTTATTGGTTTGATTTCAACAAAATGGGTATGCAGACTTTAAAGACTGCAAGTGGCAGCAAGCCCTGATGGCCAAATGGCAAACTAAAGGTTATTATGTTATTATATGTATTTGAAATGACCTGTTACACAATTAAAATGTCTCATTATGTTTCAGTGGTTTTCTGTTTGTGTGGAATGCTTAGGCTGCATAAAAATATGTTTCTCAGGCACATTCTTTTCAAAAGTGACGAGTAAGACTTTGATTTTTAATTTTTGATAGAAAAAATGTGACGAGGGAGGAACACATTTTTATTTCTTTTTCCTTCAGGAATACAGTTTGGAAAGTTAAGCACATGTTAATGAGTTGTAGATTCAGTCACTCTCATTCTTACAGACACTCAGTCTATAATGGACAAATGGACGGTTGTGGCAAAGTCGAAATTATTTTTTTTAAGAGGGCAGTTAATGAAGATGACCAGATGTCTTCCTGCATGTGCGCAATTGCATGGATACTGACAGAATGTCAACTGACACAGTCACTCCCCCCTAAAAAAACAGAAAGTTTAAAACCATCACAAAGCGTTAAAAAGTCCTTTGCAGTTTTGTCAAATATCAACAATAGTTTCAGAACTAAAACATTCAAGCATCAAAGGCATCCATGGCAAATTAGAACAGATCAGATATGTCATACCTCACACTTTCACCAGATAGAATATTCCCCTCAATACTTAGAGGTGTATTTGAAAGAAATGAATTTTAGGACGACTAAACACATTCAAACATTGGCTTGTAGTAATGAGTGATCAGATCAGATCAACGATATGTCATATTTTTCACACACATGAAATACTTGTGAATGTATACACCCTACCAATTATTTTTTTAATTCATAAAATCATCACTATTACTTCCAAACACCTCTCACCAGATGGAATTTTTTTCCCTAACAGAAATTAAAGGTGTGTGTGAAAGAAGTTTTTTGAGCAATAACTAGAAACACTCAAAAAATGCTGTGTAGTATTTCAATGGCGGATCAGAACAGATCAGCGAGATGACACGTTTTTCACACACCTCAAATAAATCCTAACAATATGTTTAGATTATCAAATTATAAACATTATCAAATTATAAACATTACCTGCAAACACCTTTCGGGTCATTGTATATTCCCCTCATAAATATTTAAGGTGCATGTGAAAGAGGTTTTGGAGCAATAACTAGAAACACTCAAAGTTATACTATTTCAATGGCGGATCAGAACAGATCCGCGAGATAGCACATTTTTCAACACCTCAAAAACACCCTACCGATTTTTTTTAAATTATAAAATTAGCACTATTACTTCCAAACACCTTTCACTAGATGGTATGTTCCCCTAATGGAAATTAAAGGTGTATGTGAATGAAGTTTTTGAAGCTGAAACAAAAGCACTCAAACAACGCCGTGCAATATTTCAATGGCGGATCGGATCAGGTCGGCGAGATGGCACATATTTCACACACCTCAAGTACGTCCTAACAATTTATTTTAGATTATGAAACTATCACTATTACCAGCAAACACCTTTCGCCTGATGGTAAATTCCCCTCATAAAAATTAAAGGTGTATGTGAAAGACGGTGTTGAGCAATATCTAGACACACTTCAAACAACGGCGTGTAGTATTTCAATGGCGCATCAGATCAGATCTTCGATCTGCCACATTTTTCACACCCCCCAATTAAACCCCAACATGTTTTTAAGTCACAAATCTATCACTATTGCTCGCAGATACCTTTCAACTAAAGGTATAATTTCCTGCTAAAACATAAAGGAATGTGTGAAAGAAGCTTTTATTGACGAAACTCAGTCTATCTTCGCTGTGTACCGATAATTGAAGCTAGAGAGTTACAAGATGCCGACTTGAAACTTTACTACAAACATATTTTCTTATACTGACACTAATTACAAATATGTGACTAGAACTGAAGTAACAGAACAGGTGACTTATGTTCTACGTGTAGGATCCGAGTTGTCACAACACTCAGCGAATGTAATCAGCTGTTGAAAATGAACCGAGCTAAATCTTTAATACTAAGCTGCCGCCATATTGTCTCCACTGGTCACGTGACAAAGCGAGACATACGTTCAGCGGTTTTTCGAGGAGTTTCCACTCCCCTCTCTATATAGGCTCCCTGGTATGGCTAGTCACAAGAAAGTAAGATTCTTTATGGATAACAACTTCTTTTTGTGTACTTGATGCGTCGTTTCAGTATGGATTCATATACTGTTGTCAAACAAAATCATACACAGTAAAACAAGTCGTTATCCATGAAGAAGGTATATAGAGATGTTGGGTTTTGAAAATACATGTTCTCCGAATTTGCGCTCGATGGCTGGAATCTGTCATTCGTCCAAGTACAAGGCAGGACTTGAAACTGACAAGAGTTTGCACCAGTTTCCGTCAGATCCAGTCATCCGAAAAAAGTGAATGTAGTTTGTTTGCAACCCACAGACATAAAAACATGTCATGTGTATCACACGTGCCTAATTACATAATGTGGCAGAGACGGGACTCGGGTGCACGAGTCATAAATCAACTTATTTTCTTTATGTCGTATACTCTGATAGGTGTTAAGTTCAAATTACTCGTGGTCAATGATTGAAGCTGTGTACTGCATGTTGTCTTTAGCAGACAGGCAGGCAGACATATAGGTGTGAATAAACCAGACACTGAGCTTTCTCTGTGACCGAAACTGCTTACCACAATCAACAAGTTTTTTTTACGTAACGAGTAGATCATTTACTTGTTTGTGTACACAACCAAGATTAGACTACTGCTCACGACCTCAGACGCTGGGCATGCATACTGTTTCAAGTTCCGCGAACCTATTCGCTGCGCATGCGTTATGGGCGAAGCGCAGCACAGCTGTTGAAACCAGTTTTCCCCCCAGCGCTGGGGGGAATTTAGTGAAACGTTTGAACTCCGATTTCGCGGGCTTTTTTTCATCGCGTTTTTTTCAACTTTATAGGTTGAATTAGCATTTTTTATGATTTGTTTCGGTAAGTGCATACCGAAAGGTACCAGAATCTGCAAAGTTGTATTTTACGTTGCATGTGACCTTTAAACTTCTATTGAAATATGCAGAATCTTTACCAAATTTGAAAAAAGCTTATCAGAATCTAAACTCTGAAATATCAAACTACTTAGTATTGTGTGTATTTTTTTGTCTAACAGAACAACCTGTGATGCTTCACTCTGTGAAAGGCAGGCTATACCCGAATTAATCTTTAATAATAGGTGCCAACTTTTAACAAGCCATTATATATCAATCTAAGAGCATCCTTTTCATTTTAAGATAAAGTTAAACTTACTTTGGAACAATGATTATTTCAAATCAAGTTCAAAGATGTTTTGCTTCCCACTTAAAAGTTGTGCTTGTATGTTCAACCAATATATGTAAATTCTGTATGTTGGAAATGTATTGAACAGGACAGTATGTAAATGGATTTTGATTTTGACGAATACAGAGTATTTGTTACTGCGTTGCAAGCAACTAAAATGCTACCAACAAACACTTTTCTCAAAACAAAAAAGGACAAGGTTAGTATTTTGCCATCAAAAGGTGTGAAGAAATAATGTCACATTACAAGTAATGACAAGAACGAGAAAGTTGTTAATAATTTCAAGGATTTGGTAATGACTTGGTTTGGTTAATGCAGGTAGCCTGTTTAGAAAGGGAGAAGAAACTCCCCGAAATGAACGTACGTCTAGGGTCGTTACGTAACCAGTGTAGCCAATATGGTGGCAGTGCAGTATTTAAGATTTTTAACTGCTCATTAAATTCGCTGAGTGTTGTAACAACTGAAATCCTACATGTAGAAGAAAGGTTAACTATTTTGTCACTTTAGTTTAAGTCAAATAATTGGTATTAGTGTCCGTGTTAGGACAGTAGATTTGTAGTAAAGTTTCAAGTCGGTATGTTATAGCAGGGAGCCTATATAGAGTCACAGGGACTTGTATCGCTTAGAAACAGCGCTCGAAAGACATATATGTGTGTAGACCCTACCCTAGTACTTTTACTTGTATCGCTTAGAAACAGCGCTCGAAAGACATATATGTGTGTAGACCCTACCCTAGTACTTTTTAGAAAACAGCGCTCGTACTTTTTAGTACTAGGGTAGGGTCTACACACATATATGTCTTTCGAGCGCTGTTTCTAAGCGATACAAGTCCCTGTGTATAGAGTTGTAGAGTATCCCTGATTAAGGTCGCGCTCTGCAATATTCCAGCTATATGGCGGTGGTCTGTGATAACTGAATCTGGACTAAACAAAGCACGGATCAGTTGTATAAACATGTATTATTTATTGTTATTGTAGGATATTCATAATCGATAATCGATTTATCGATCCAAGTGAGCTATGATGACTGTCAACCAAGTCAGCGAGCCTGACCACCCAATACTGGACAAGCATGGGTTGCTGAAGACCAGTTTTAACACGGATCTTCATGGTACGGTGATGTGGTAATGAATGAACCATCATTAGTAAATTGGTAACATAACATCTTCAGAATTTAGCAGGTCAGTCAACATCTTGTTTGTGAATCAAAGGCAGCAATGTATATCCGAACGCAACGGGTGGCAGAATTAGGTTTAGCATATCAGATCGAAAGAATTGTGGTTCCTGGAAAGGATTCCAGATATTTTTATGACAATATCATTACCTGTACTGCGTGTCCCACAGTGTGTGAAAAATGGCTGGAAAACTTCAGTCTCACTTCTCCAAATTGGAATAACATATTTCTCCAGTACAGACGCTGTGCAAAAGACGTAAAACTTCTGGAAATTCAGTTTAAATTTCTACATCGCATAGTCTGCATTAAGAAGGAACTAAATGCTATGCACCTTGTAAATGATCATTTATGCATATTTTGTGAAATAGATCGGGAAGACTTCGCTCATGTTTTCCTTCAATGTGAACATGTAAAGCAATTTGGGAGGAGTCTTGAGTTGTTTTTGCATACCCACGACATTAATATGGATATAGCTTCGGATACCAATGCAATTCTTTTAGGCTATCCCGACCAATATAATCTGTTGAAACACGTGATCCTACTGAGCAAAAGACATATATTTTTAAGCATATTTCGAAAGGGCAACACCCTATTAACTGATAACCTTATAAATACCACCAAACCGGTTTATGCCACTGAAAGGTTTATTGCTTGTAAAAATAACAAATATAATGCCTTCGAAAAAAATGGTCGCCAATCACAAAAAGTTTTAAACTTTAGGTAACGAAGTACACACACATTTCATTTGTATCGTCTTTTATTTGTGTCTCTTCTTAATGTAAACAATATTCAATTACTATACTAATTGCTATTCTGTAAGCAAATTCTAGTACAGCCATAGAATTAAAACTTTATTTTGTCAGTATCCATCTCCTTGGTCTTTGTATTGAAGCCTATAATACATATTCATGACCACTACCCACGTGCATTTATGTATCTAGTTTGCTGGGACCCCCCCCCCTCCCCCCCAATAAAAAAACAAAAACAAAAACAAAAACAAAACAAAACAAAAACCCAACCAACCAACCAAACAAAAAAAACAACCCATAAAGCATGTGAAAGATGGCGTTCCAGCTAGGTTGACAAAACGTTCCTGCGCAACATTTCAGTGCCTATCTCACTTCGTATTTATATTAAAGAAGAAAGATAACTTACTCGTTCCACTATTAACATGAATTGAATTTATTCAAATAGCAAACTGACAATTTAATGATTTATATAAAATTAATGTCTTGGTGTGTCACTTATGAACCTTGAGAAATATCAGCATTGTCTCCCTTGGCGTCCTTCCTGTCAAACTCCTTACAGCAATAGACCGCGTTACCCAAGGTGAAGAAAATACGCGCTGAAATAGAGCTTGTCCTCTACAGATGGCGTTCATGAACATGTCTGAAAAAACTTATTTTTCAACTTCGGGAAATTCCTGGTTTTGATCAATATTTTGGAATGCTCCTGTGTCCCTTCTTCTGTCGTGTTTGTGAGTTTTGATAAATGCATTTATTCAAACGAGAAAACATATTTCGGATATTGAATTTGTTGCTGTTGTGATCAGTGTTGTAGACCTGTCCTTCAAGGAGGAAGGTAACGACATGAATTGTAGATGTTAATTGTCGACTTAAGTGTTTTCTCTTAGAAGCAATATATTTCAAGTAAAAACCTGTCTGCGCATGCTGTATAATGTTGTGGTATGATCGATACACGAGGTACTGTCGCGTTTATGCTCTTGTTTATGCGCAATTCCCTGTTCAGAACACGTTCAGTCGTACAGCGTGACTGTTAACAACGCGCAAGCGGCCGTGATTCACCAGTATCTGTTATCACCGTTTTATGGGTTTTCGATCTCTTGAGAACAGTGTCGCATGAGCAACTGAAAAAGATGTCACTAATTTCTAAATAAAACTTCATTCTAAACACGAACCATCGGGCAAGAAATTAACCTTTTCCATGCAACGCAACACCCCTTGTTATACCCCTAATAAACACTATGATCAAACTATACTTATCAGTGATAGGAGTTAAACCACGTGTACTTCAAACACCCGACAGATTACTGTTAACAAAATACAGTCACCTGTTTTGTAAAAATTATTCTCAAACTGATTTTTGTATTATCATTACAGATGGAGGTGTCATATGGATAATAGTTTTGCTGTCATATGGCCTATGTCAGGTTGGTAGTGGTATATCGTCTAAACTGTGGCCCTCAATGAAAATCTTTTCACCTATTTACAAAATGGTTATTTTGACCCATGTTTGGGATGTCTCACACACTATATATCTTGGGCAAAGCCCATGTTGCAAAGATCATCTGACTAGACAAGTCACAAATATAGCAACAGTAACATGTTACTAGGCCTGACATAGTTACAGGGCTTGTTTAGAATGGCAAATAAGACATGTACAGATATGTAGTGGATATTAGTATTATAATCCTGGATTAGCATCTGAATGTTGTAGCAAATTGAGGGACTCTAGACATGTAGTAGACTCTAGACTCATACATAGACTCATGGACTCATGCTTTTGCCCAAAGCGTGTCTTCACCAAGTTGGTGTTATTGTCACAGTTAGTAGTTGGTTCGTTTATTTCCCTATCTTTACTGATATGTTGTGAGGATAGGGATATGGATAATTTTAGTACATTGTTTTCTTTTTTGTTTAGGACTCGGCAAAACCTGAGGATGGCAAAACTCTTCTCCGACCTGAGACTGGAGCAGGATTAAATAGTATGTTGAGTTTGGGGATGGAGTGTGTATGTGGCATGAATTAGCAGTGAGGTGTAGGTACATACTAGAAGTAGATAATGTCCTAGATCATCACAATACTTTTCATGGCTAGTTTTGATAAATATTATGCAATACAGTTTATGAAGTGACAGTTTCCTTGTTTGTACTGTCGTCTAATCATCTTTGAAGAATAAGGAAGACACAAGTTGATAAAACACAGTTTTGAAAATATAAAACATGTTGCATTTTGTTGGCTTTATGGTGGAGTGCAACAAGTTCTTACTTAGTCTGGGTATTGAGAGAGGCCAAGAATGCTTCTGACTGCCACAATTCCAACCTTATTGGGATATGACTATATTTTGTTATTGTTCTAGAAATGGGGTGGCATAGGAGCTTCCTCCTGGCCATGAAGATTTGGGGGTCTTATTCCCAACAAGTGAGGCTAGTATCCCGTGTTGCCCCTGTGATATTTGCTGCTTAAGCCCAAACTGACCGACTCAGTATTATTGTTCTGTAGTGCAAAAAGAAAAGGAACATATTCCACCAAAGAATACCGCCCATGCTGCCCAAACAAAGGAACAAAAGCAGAACAGTGGAAATAACACTGCTAGTCTTTCTGGTAATGCGGACATTTTGTTACATTAAATAGTGTAAATGTTTGTTGATTTCACCCGTGGAGTTGCTACTTTAGTTGTCATTATACTGAACTGACATGTTTTCTTTTCATTCATATCATAATTCATTCATTAATGTTGCATTAATGCAGTGTAAATTAAATAATAATCCGATCAAATTAAGAACATATTCCATGTATCATGAATACAAGAGAAAAGGTCAACAAAGTGTAAGTAGAAAAGCACTGTGTGTCATTGCCATCTGTTTACAGATCTAGAGACATATGTGAAAAACCACGTGGCCGTGTTCTTAATAGGTGGTGGTGTTGCTTTGATCTTCCTCTTCCTGATGCTGCATATCACACTAATATATATGTAAGTTGTTGCTGTGTGAAGAAAAGGAACAGATAGTGAAGCATACATAAAATATGTAATGCAGCTTTGAAGTCCTTGTTTGCCGTTTCACAAACAGGTTTACCTGTACTGTCTTAGACTAATGTTGAGGCATGTTAGTTACAATCATCTTACCACTAGGGTAGCTTTGAATGAAGGATTGTTAATTGTTAATGTATCATAAGTACAATGTATAACAATGTGAAGCATCAATTTTGAGTGAATAAGATAATTTGTGAAAACAGAAGACATGTAAGACAGGTAAGGTATTTTGGTTCTGTGTACCACAGGCAAAACCTCAATTTCATGCTTATTTTAGAATTTAGCATTGGCAATACATTTGTCTCTATTCAGTTATTTTTGATACCCTGGATATTCGAGGATGGATAATAGTGTTTTGTAAAATGACTGACATTTTATCCAGTACTCATTAATTGTATTACAAATATAATTAACACTGATTTTATCTGTCTATATTTATCAAGGTATGCACATGGATACTTTATTTACAACATTTACTGTATTAGAAAACAGAGTCTCAAATCATAATAATTCAATTAATTAATCAATTAATCTGTCAAAAATAATTATATAAGATGTCATATTACTGTCAAAACACTTCTTAAGTGTCATATACATTAGAAATTGCCCATAAACTACCTTCATGTTTTCACCTGTGAAGGTCCTGGAGTAGAATAGGCCTTCAGCAACCCATGCTTGCCATAGAAGGCCAATATGTTAATGGTAAGAGGTGACTAACGGGATCGGGTGATCAGACTCACTGACTTTGTTGATGCATGTCATCGGTTCTGATTGCCCGCCACCATATAGCTGGAATATTGCTGAGTGTGGCGTAAAACTAAACTCACTCACACACTCAATCATCATGTTTTCACAGTACTTTGATGTTACAGTTATTCTCAGTTGCTTTGTTGTTGTATCTGCAGTCTCTTTACTTTCAGCCATTGCAAAACAAGAGGCAATGACACAAGAGGCAAGCCAACCAAACGGAAGCGGAGGAAGGCAAGTAGCTTTGTTTTGTTTGTGTAGTAGGTTTCCACAAGAGCTTGCAAATCTTGTAGAACTACTCACCGATTACTTCTTGAGGGTCCCTTGACTACAGGTGGTTTCTTGGAGTCAGTGCAATAATGTCTTTGAACACCCATGAATATTCATTGCATGTGATTTCATCAGGCAAATGTCAGATTTCACTAAATATCCTCTTTGCTTAATAATCAGTCCTGAGAGGCGCTGATAAATATATACATGTATGTGCGGTACAGGCATCTTTTTCTGTGAACCAATGACAACACCTGAAAAAAATCAGTGTCTCTGGCACACATTCGAAAAGATATGAAATGTTATTTGTCACCAGAAGTCCTTAACAAGCTAAGTTCTCGCGAAATGCCGTGACTTTCTTATGGGCCCTGTTTGTTGTTGGGGCACCAACCTGAACCAGGAACACCCGCTGGTATATACCACAAAGAAGTAGTACGAGAGTAAGTTTCCTTGAAACGAAAAACAAACATAGTCCTTTGAATTGTCATTGACTGAAGGCCTTAATAATCTCAAGCAGACAAAACGTGCTGGCTAACTAGATCTGTTAATGTGTACACGTTACAGGGTCACTCACTTTGACATCCATGTAGACAAATTTAAAAGTTCACAATGATACAGGTTCATTTGTTAAAAGGGAAAGGTCTGTGACCTACAAAAGCATTTACTATTTACATCAACTAAAACCCGATACATTTTTGTATCAATTTGTACATCAGAAATCTAATTCATATTTCAGAAGAGTCGCCATTCCGATGAAGATGACAACCTGGAGATGTCATCACTCAGTCTGCTACTGTCCGCGGCAAGTCGCGCCTCTCTAGACAGACAGAGAAGAAAACACTTCAGAGATAAAGCAAGAACTAGGGACACTTCAAGTGAGTCATCTTCGGATAACTATACACGAAAACATCACGGAAGAAGAAAGAAGAAAAAAATGTCTGATAAGCTCAGGAGTCGTTCGAAATCAACGTCCAGAAGCCCGAAAGAAAAACGTACAAAACCTGTTGCAAAGGTGGTACCATCCAGAACGCGACTCTTGTCATCTTCAGTTCATTCGGCCGCCAGTGCATTGGAACAGGTAAACCAACTTTCCCCTGACAAACCTCCCTTGGGACCACCACCTACTATATCTGCACCAACACCACCGGCAGTTACAACCCCATCAATTGCTCCACCCCCATTCCCGACATCTGCAGCCCCACCTCCTCCACCACCTGTGGCCATGGCTGCACCCCCTCCTCCACCTGTGACTATGGTCCCTCCGCCACCTGCAGCCATGGCCCCACACCCTCCCCAACCTGCAGCCATGGCTCTAGCCCCTCCCTCAGCTGCAGCCATGGCTCCACCCCCTCCACCACCTTCGAACATGGTCCCTACCCAACCTGCAAGCATGGCTCCAGCCCCTCCCCCAGGTGTGGCGATGACTCCACCCCCTTCCCAATCTGCACCTGTTCCCCCACCACCACCTGCAGCCATGGCTCAGCCTCCTCCCCCACCTACAGGGATGGCTCAACCACCTCCCCCACCTGCAGCCATGGCTCCGCCTCCTCCCCCACCTGCAGCCATGGCTCTGCCTCCTCCCCCACCTGCAGCCATGCCTCCGCCTCCTCCCCCACCTGCAGCCAGGACTCCACCTCCACCATCTTTTAGTGCGCCTCAACCACGACTCACTGCCCCGAGGCCACGCAAACCAGCTCCTGTTTCACATGAAGATGCACTTGCAGCTGCATTGAATGCAAGACGGCTGAAGATAAGTTCTTCCACCACAGTGAATAATAATAACACTCATGCCTTTACAGGATCAAATGTTATTTCAGCACAAGCACTGGCACAAGCATTCCCAAGTATATTCTCACCTCAGAAGTGAAAGGGACAAGTGAGCTTTAGCAAAGATGAGTTCAGTTTAGGATGTTTTCAAAGTAAAGAATGGATCAAATATACAATCATGATATGTGTATGCACACTGCGTGCACTATGAATTTTTTCTTATTGTATAAAAAATAACGATTCATCAAATCAGTGGATATTTAATATAGACGTCAGAGTTCAATATGTAATAAAGCCATTGATGAAATTATTGTTTTGTTAGAACAAGTCTAGGTAAGGAAAAGGGACCGTCTAGGCTACGTTTGTGGTAGACAGTCAATTTTGACATCTAGCCAGTCAGATGGTCTTGGTAAAAAAGTTTATATGTTCCATACATCTGAGCAAATTGACATCATCTTGGTGTCTGGTCTGGTTAAATCCATTTCGGGCTGGTAAATTTTGAGGTTACTAGCTCTGATGTGTGGCTGGATTTTTGGCTTATTTTGTACGCTTCTTATAACAACAGGTTCAAAGATATGTACAACCTGGAAGCACAACAATCCCTGTCTAAAATGCTCTCTCATCCTGTCTCCTTAATGGCAAAGGCGAAAGCACTTCAGCTTGAACTGTACCATTATACAGTTTGGGAAATCAAATGTTCTTAGGAAAGCAAATGCAGTTGTTGAGTTCCAAACTATGTGGTATTAATAACAAAGTCGTAAACACTTCTGGTTTAGTGAGACCATTTCATGTTTATGCTGTGAACGTTTGGCCAGAGGAGCAGAATCCCGTGTCTGTAACATTCTAAAGAAATTGATCATGCACTTCCGTTTGGAAAAATCATTCCATGCAACTTGAAAACGAAACGCCCCATGCCTCTTCTTACATTTATAAGAAAGTGTTATGTGTTTCCGGTTGAATGACATTGACTCTTGTGACTGTCTGATTATGTCCACTTGAAAGCAAATTATACAAACACAAGGTAGGCTGGCACACCAAGACACATACCTACATTTCAAACGACCATTCAGTGAGGGCCACTCTAAACCTAATCTTATTAATATCATATCATATAGTGCCAGCCAACACCACACACCCATCTGATGATTGCCCTGTGGTTACATCAGAACTATCTATTTGCGAAATCGTACCTGAAGTCAAGGCAACAAACAAAGAGTACTTAAAATAGGTTGTTCAGTGGAAGGCTGGTCACAATAGCTTCCCACCAGTAAAACACGGTTGCCATAACTACATGCATGATGTTTACTGTGGCCTAACGTAAATATCCATGGGTGCAATGTGTGAAGCCCATTTCTGATGTCCTCTTCCGTGGTTTTCTGGAGTATTTCTAAGAGCGGCGTAAAACTTAACTCACTCACTGACTTCTTATACGTCACTCAAGATTGTTTGTTCTGAAGCCCGTCTTATGTTTGACAGGCACTAAGTTTCATTCACCTTCAGTATATTCTTCTCGATAACCGATCTTCACGGGGTTTTACAAATAGAACGACACATGGAACTAAAAAATAGTAGGTCGAAATTTTGCAATAGAAATTTGTTCCCACAACATTAACTACGTTATGACGACACTGCACAGTAAGACTTTATAATGAAAATACTTCAGATCGCTTGAAGGATGACACGCACCAAGTTCTACTGATATGCACGAAGTTCTTTACTGTTAAAGTGAGTGAGTTTAGTTTTACGCCGCACCCACCAATATTCCTGCTATATGGCGGCGGTCTGTGAATAATCGAGTCTGGATCAGATAATCCAGTGATCAACCACATGAGCATCGATCATGCATCAACCAAGTCAGTGAGCCTGACCACCCGATCCCGTTAGTCGCCTCTTACGACAAGCATAGTCGCCTTTTACGGCAAGCATGGGTTGCTGAAGACCTATTCTGCTCAGGGACCTTCACGGGTCCTTTACTGTTAAAAGTGACCTTGATCGTTCATGGGACTGGCCAGTGTGTGAAACGAGCATATGAATTTGCCCTAAAGGTGACACACAGGACACAATAATGCATGTCCAAGCAACCACTGAATTTAATAAAATTATAAAACCTTGGAGCAATCTCTCAAGCACAAGGGGTGATTAATGAAGAATTGGTTGAGAATCATTTCTCCATGCCTAAACTATTTATTTGATGTGCCGCCCTGAAAGGATTACAGGTTAGGGTAGAGTCAATGTGTGAGTGAGTGTGTTTAACGCCTCTTCTAACAGTATAGCAGTATTTCAGTAACATCACATCAAAGATGGGCCTTCGGCATGACGGGCTGCCGCTTCAACCACTGTACCTGATCACCTTTCTAACGGACAACATACACCTGATGTTCATTGACAGACAAGTGACAAACGTCTGCAGATCGCTAGTACAGAACGAAGTGTAAGCATAGACTTTCCAAACAATGATCCCTGTACATATAAATGTAATATTTCTATACCTCCAAACATATTCCCGTTGACAATTTTGACGTCGTATATGTTGTTGACGATATAGTTAGCTGGGTGGTAAGGGACGTGTATTAAAACCCACATTGTTGGGAACAAACACGACCAGGACATTTTTTACGCCCAACTAACAATAAGCCTTATACAACCTCCCTTTGAGAGATCGAAATGAGTTTTGTATGATGCTGTGGCGTGTTCCAGTGCTATTCCTGCAAACATATATTTCCCTGAATTGTTTTGGCGAAAACCTCTCACCTTTGAAGTTTCGCTTGCTTATTTAAAGATCGATCAAAATAGTAATCGAAATGTAACGCTTTCCGTGTAGGATAAAGCACGACTCAGAGGTTGAGAAAGTGAAACACGAGACCGGAGGGTGGTGAGAAGTCAGTCTTACTTCTCCCCACCCGATGGATGAGAGCCTACTTTCCCAACCATAAACGAGGAGTGCTTTATTATACATATAAACCGTCAATGGTGGATAATTAGATGTTCTCTCAACTAAGATGCGCTCTCGGTCTTACTTCTCTCCACCCGATGGTCGGGGGCTTACTTTTCCAACTAAAACCGAGGAGGAGTGCTTTATTATACACATAAACTGTCAATGATGCATAATTAGATGATCACGTGATGATCAATAACTGAAGCGTTGGTAAAGTCAATGCAATGACTAACCTTAAATAGATAATTTAACACAGCATCTTTGTCGGCTCGGCGGCCGTGCGGTGGAGCGTCCTCTTGTTAACTTGACAGATCTGCCTTCATTCCTGCAAAGGAAAACATTTGCGCATAAAACTTTGACGATACTTTTTCAATTGATTTCACACACTCCCTGGTCTGAATTTGAATGTTGATGTTGATATAGATTTTTAAAAAAAAGCGAAACCTAGGAAGATGTCTTACTTACAAAAAGTAAAACCTGGGAGCAAAGAGAAATGTCAGATGCGGTTATTCTGGGAAAAGAAGCCATGTTTAATATACAATGAGAGGCACCCTTCGGGTTTATATTATGCCTGAACACTCAGACAATGTATGGGTTTCATCAGTTTTTTACTGAAGACTGTCGGTCAGCACACGTGTACTATCTTCATTTCTTTGGTGGTACGTACGATATATGGCAGCGATCTGTAAATAATCGAGTATGGACCAGACAATCCCGTGATCAACATCATGAACATCTAACTACGCTATTGGGATAGGATGACGTGTCGGCGAGCCTAAACACACGATCCCTTCAGTCGCCACTTACGACAAGCATGCATTGCTAAAGACCAGTTCGAAACTGGATCTTCACGGATCAAGGTCTCAGAATGGGTTACTGAGTTGAAAAAGAACCAGATCGAGTGACCACTGACGCCCTGAATGCGATTTTGAGCATATTTCATCTGATCGACGTATGCAAATATCCATATATTATTATTCCGTGAAAACATCCCTGAGAGTGCCAGTACTATTATATTTTCTTAAAAATGTTCAAGCTAAAAGCTCCCGATTTGACTATCGATAAAACCATTAGCAGTATCACTATCTCAGAAATCAATGTTTGTCAGATGAGTATATGTTTGTTTTCAACGCTCTCGAACATGTTCCATTTGTGAGCAGCTGTTGATGATTCTCTGTGGCTGTTCACTCCATCAATACAAGCCTGCCTATCGATGTCATGCATTTACTTAGATGGTTTATTCTTCCGTTCAATAAATCCTGTCGAATATAAAGTGTTGATTGTGTGATTGGTCTTCTGATGCTGGAAGGACGAGCTCCCAACTGCAGCGTGTGTAACAGGTGTCTCTTAGAGATTGTTGAGATTGCTGGGTCCGCAGATGAATGTGGAACAAACAATGAGTGACAGAATCCTGAATATGTTTGCGTGGGTGCCCTCTCGGAAATCTACTGGCAACAAGGACGTGTTTTATATATTACCCATGGATGTCGGTTGCTTCATTAACGACGGACTCAGCTATTCCAGCTATATGGTGGTGGTCTGTAAATAATCGAGTCTGGACCAGACAATCCAGTGATCAACATCATTAATATCGATCTGCTCAAATAGGATACGATGACATGTGTCAGCCATGCCAGTGAGCCAGTAATATACTAAGGAAAGTACTGGGTATGTTTAGTAAGACACCTGCTATTAGTGCAAAATAGGACACATACTATCTAGTGTAACGTAAGACACTACCTAGGGCGTTGTAAGACACCTGCTACATAGATGTTGTAAGACACCAGCCAGCTAGTGTGTGTACGGCACCTGCACCCTAGAAAAATGTAAGACACCTGCTGCCTTGAGCATGTAAGTCCCCTGCTACCTATAGAGATGTAAGACACCTACTACCTAGAAAGACGTAAGACACCTACCACTTAGAGAGATGTAAGACACCTGCTACCTAGAGTGTTCAAGACACTTTCTACCTAGAGAGGTGTAAGACACCTGCTACCTAAAGTAAGACACCTGCTACGTACATAGTGTGAGACACCTGCTACCTTGGCTATGTAAGTTACCTGCTACCTAGAGAAATTTAAGACACCAACTATCTAGAAACATGTAAGACGCCTACTACCTAGAGAGTGTATGACACCAGCCACATATAGAGATGTAAGACACCTGCTACTGGGAGTGTTGTAAGACAGCTATTACCTAACGAGATTTAAGACACCTGCTACCTAGAGTGTTCAAGACACTTTCTACCTAGAGAAGTGTAAGACACCTGCTAGGCAGAGTGAGTCAGACACCTGTTAGTCAGAGTGTGCACGACGCCTACTACGTTGATTTTGTGCGACACCTGCTACCTTGAGTATGTAAATTACCTGCTACCTAGAGAGATTTAAGACACAAACTACCTAGAAACATGTAAGACGCCTACAACAAGTGTTGTAAGATAGCTATTACCTAGTGAGATGTAAGACACCTACCGAGTGAGATGTAAGACACCTACCCAGTGAGATGTAAGACACCTACCCAGTGAGATGTAATGTAAGACACCTACTACCTAGAGTGTTGTAAGATACCTACTACCTAGTGAGATGTAAGGCACCTACCTAGTGAGATGTAAGACACCTTCCTAGAGAGATGTAAGACACCTACTACCTAGAGTGTTGTAAGATACCTATTACCTAGTGAGATGTAAGACACCTACCTTGTGAGATGTAAGACACCTTCTTAGTGAGATGTAAGACACCTACTACCTAGAGTGTGTACAACACCAGCCGCATAGAGAGAAGTAAGACAGCTACTGCCTAAAATGTGTAAGACACCTGCTTCTTACAGAGATGTAACACTCTCGCTACCTAGACAGATGTACGACACCTGCAACCTAGAGTATGGCAAGTACTATCTTGTGTATCGTAAAACACTGAATTGAGTATGTATGGCAATTACAACCCCGAGTATCGTAGCTACCGCCTGGAGTATGTAAGAATCTCACTACATAGTGTTTACTGAACCACCTACTTCCTAGACTGTTGTAAGACACCTACTGCCTATAGCGTATCGCAAGGCGCCTTATATATGTATACCCATTCATTTCTATCGAGCAGAGTCGACAAATTGCTTAGTTCCGTGAGAAATTCGGGCACCTGCAGGAATGAATAAAATGTGTCTTTCACAAAGTAATTCTCTCATTACCTGAAGTATCATCGTTTCATATTAAACACTTACAAAGTCAATAGCCTCATTGATTGTTTTCAGCTGGAAGCATCCAATTGACTGGAGGAACACCTGTAGACAATTACCAGTGTTTGGGATATAGATTTGACACCTGGATACGGTGACCATAGATTCAACCATAAGACAGATGTACGTCGTGAAAATCGGTTGAAAGAAAACACAAGCAGACCGAACCGTAGTGAGCGTGCACACCACTGATGTAAGCCTTTTGTTTCGGTTATAGGTCGCAGTCTTTGTGATTGCGAGTACGTGAAGAACAATCGTCCTTATGCATGGATTTGTGTGAGTCGTGTCGTCACGCTTTCTGAAACTGTAAAATTTCGTGATGAATCTAGGAAATCATTGGAATACATCTGTCATATTTAACTATCGCTTGCTACGAGGGTTGGCTGAAAAGTTCTAAGCCTCACTGTGAAAAAAAGTTACAAAGTCCACGTTTGGAATTTATTTTTCTACATAGTCCACTTCCAAGTTCACACACTTTTGCCAGCGATGCTGCAAGGTCCGCATCCCGGTCAGGAAGAAATCTTCTTCAGCTACCCTAAAAAAATCAGTCACAGCGGAAATGACGTCATCATTACTTGCAAAATGGCGACCGGCGAGTTCCTTTTCCATTTTGGGGAACAGGTGGAAGTCAGAAGGAGCCAAATCAGGTGAATAAGGAGGATGGTCAATGAGTTCAAAGCCACAATCGCGGATTGTTGACATGGCCACCACCAATTGGTGAACAGGCGCATTGTCTTGGTAGAAGAGGACACCTTTAGCGACCATCCCTCGTCGTTTGGCTTCGATTGCTTTTCGCAACTGGTTCAGTGGATCAGCATAGTATCTGCCGTTGATAGTTTAACCTTTTTCAAGATAATTAATGAGCAGAATACCCCTGGAATCCCGAAAGACTGATGCCATCACCTTTCCAGCTGAAGGAACAGACTTGGCTTTCTTCAGAGCTGGTGAATCAGGATGCTTCCACTGTCTTGACTGTAGTTTTGTTTCCGGTTGAAAGTGATGTATCCAGGTCTCATCCATGGTTACAAATCGTGCCACAAAATCATCGGGATCTGCTTCAAAACGACGCAAATTGTCAAGAGACGTCTGGAACCTGACACGTTTCTGTTCTGCTGTCAAGAGGTTTGGCACCCATCTTGCAGAAACTTTAGTCATTCCTAATTCGTTGGTGATAATATGCTCAACCCTCTCATGAGAGATGCCCACTACACTAGCAATATGTCGAGTAGTCAATCGTCGATCATCCATCAACATATCGAGCACTCGCGTGATGTTTTCTGGAGTGGTTGCTGTTGAAGGCCTTCCTGAGCCTGGGTCCTCATCAAGGCTTTGTCTGCCACGCGTAAATTCTGCAGCCCACTTCTTTACTGTGGAAAATGAAGGAGCGTCATCCCCTAGAGTGGAGACCATGTCAGCATGTATCTGTGTTGGGGACATCCCTTTCTTTTGCAAGTACTTGATGACTGCCCTGTATTCAGTTTTGTCCATTTCTGATGATTTCAGAGGATAGGTTTACCAAAAGAGCTGTAGTTGAGATAAAACTATTAGTACGTTTGTAGTTCTTGTGTCTATGATTCACTAAATGATTGTTCTCATTGGTGGCAAACACCTGTCTCTACCTGGTGGGGAAAAACCACTCAGACTGAGAACTTTTCAGCCAGCCCTCGTATGATACCCGTCACATGCATGGTCTATAACTAATGAGCAAGAGTATGCAACAAAAGTAGGCTAACAGACACACACTGTGAAATCAGATTGAAACGCGGCATATGATATATTCAATTATGTTCGATTTCATTGAAACCCTTGGCATTGGTGACAAAAACCATTTGTCATTGTATTTTGAACTGTCTGAGGAATTCAGGGGTTCATGTAAGGTACACTGTATTTATTCATAAAGCTGATTGTATGGGGGGAACGATCGACGTGATCGATCGATACGTGAGTTCATAGCCATTCTGCAACCTGGCTGAAAATTCACTTTGACGTTAACTGTGTTTGCGTATAATCCAAAAGATTCTCAGGGATTGGTGATTTTCAAACAACAATACTGCTGGTCAGAATGAAACTTTCTGTCTTCTAAATTCAATTCTCCCAGTAAATTCTGACATTTGAATTAGGGAATCCTATAAATAAACAAACTGCAGGGAACGGTGATTTCGTATCGTGTCAAAAATGGCCAGATTTATGATGCATGCAATTTTCAGTGCATTTGCTTTACAATGAATGGATGTTATCATGGAAAGCCTAATTTCAAACAGAATGTTCGTGATGTATTTGGATAGGATACCAGTATCACAGTGAAGGGGAGGGACATAATTATGTAGCGGAGCGCTATATACCTCCGACTACGTGGCAGTGAGGGTATAATAACGCATGAATGCATGAATTCGGCTTTCAGATAAAACCAGCTCTCTCACAGCCAATATATGTTTGAATCGTGTCTTGTTTATATTGTTTAGATTTTCAATAAATAAACACATAAATAAATCAAACAACACCTGTTATATTTAAAACATGGCTATTACCGTAAACTAAATGTTGCTGTATAGCCTACACTGTAATGTCAATGTATGTCGCCAACTTACCGCTGATCAGAATCCATCGAAACCATTTGGTTGGTAACAGTGTCAGTCTGAGTGCCTCTACTTTCACTTTTGAGTGACAAGAATTTTAAAAAATTGAACTCTATCATTAGCGGACAAATCTTTTTGATCATGTTATTTTTTCAACGTTACCACAGGCTTGAATTTGTGTTTTATTGTCTATGTTGGTCCCAAAAATTGTTTTATATCAGCTGAATCTCTCTTGTACTCTTTATTCGCGTTGCTATCTAAAAGGACAAGACGAATACATGTACATATGATTAGGCGATTAAGGACAAAAGGAATAACAACAATTAATTTGCGTCTATAGAAGGTGAAACGTATAACAACAAGTACCGACCACTATTCTCCAAGCTGCATGATATTTGGATAATTTGGGGTGTGGATGACAGCAACTTTGATTCAACCATATGTAGATTACTTTGTTTAGCTCTCCTGGATTCCAAATATATTTCGCACAAGTTCCAAACGCCACTCCCTTTCTAATCCATGAAAGAATCCACAATGAAATAAATCTGTGCTCCAGCATTTCTGTCTGATCTTGCTGTGTGGTACCAACCATCACATCCCCCTCAAGGTCCTTGTAAATTAACCAAGGTCATCAGCTACTTTGGAAACGTTTTACTAAAAACGTTGAAAAAGGGAACTTGTTGTTCCCCTAGCTGGCCATAAGAATCTAGTGGAATAAACATGAACTGGTCGGCGTGTCAGCTGGGTCGTCACAGACCAAGGGCGCAACTGAGAATGTGACTTTACAGTTTAAAGCAATGTATTTAGTACAATGACAAGACGGGGCAGACTCCACTGCAAATTGTACACATTTGAGGAATCAAAATGGCGGACACTTCAACATCCTTACTCTCTCAGCCCAGGGCCTCCAGTGACAGGGGCGTCAGAACCAAATGTTTCAGAAACAGGCATAGTACATGAATATTTCCCCCATCGCCCAAAATCAGACCGTCCTAAAGGTATTTTTGTCAGTCCTTACTTCAACACTAATCAGCCATCATGAACTGTGGCAGCCATTTTTTGCCCTATAACAGTCGCAAGCACACATGAACAGAGCTATCTAACAACACAGAAACCTGAAGTCCCGTGACATGAATCCCACTGAAGGTCAAGTGACAGGTAGATGGTTGCCAGGAAGGAGGTACCGTTTGCACAAGAGAGCAATGGAAGGTTGTGATTCTGGGTCATCAGTTATTCTACGGGTCGAGGGATATAACAGTATAGAACAGAATTAGGTACGCGCAGTGTCCTCGACTAAGAACACGACGAATCGTTTTACTGAATCATGCTGCTGGGAGATTTAGCAGCGTGGGTGGACGTCATATTCTTCTAACCAGATATTGAACCAGATTTGACAGGCTAGCCAATAAATCCGTGATGGACCTGGATTTCTTGTCGTTGAATTAACTCATAACAGCTCTCGGTGTCATCTTGTGATGTCATTCGTGAAACATTCATAAAGATTGCAACGGACTATTTAGTTTAAATACTGGTGCATGATACGCCAAGATGTAGAACGGCCATATAGCATTTAGGATAATCTCAAGTGCCTCCATGCACCCCAAGAGTGTCCGGCGAGCAGGTTCCGTAAATATGTATAATATACATGTTTTATGAATACAACACTTTGCGTCTTTGACCAAATGTTACTTATTTATCAATCGATTAAGTCTTAACGAAATTGGTGTTTAAGGGGTTTCAACGCTCAAAGACGTTGAATTAGAAACCGTGTTTGAATACAATGAGTGAATCGTCCAGTGCAGTCTAAGCAAACTTATCCTCAGTACTTTTCGTTACACTCCACTACGTTCGTTGGGTTAGATGCTTGTAAGGTCGCCTTCGCCGGTTGGCATGTCGGCAGACCCAACTCCACTACTGAATCTAACCAGAGACCATATAATATGTTCTCTGATCTAACGAAACCTTATGGGAGGTCGCGTCAGGTAACCTTTGAGATTGACCAATCAGAACACAGCTTACCAAATCGCGAACGTGCTCATTCGCACACACCCTTTGAACTTTTTATCTCGGAAAGGTTCGAACACGAACGTTTCCGAATGCTTTTTAGCGTACGCTCGCTTCCGGGTGATGCACACGGCGTACGTACAACCATGACAACGGTGAATAAACAGTCGCTGAAAATTGTGGTTTTGGCAATATTTAAGGATGTTATCTTGCGGAAACATTAGCTAATGGTAACCATGTCAACAGAAACCCCAAAGCGTATATACTACAGGTGAAATAAATGTGTTATATGCGGATTTTTGTTTGTGGAGAGATCTGTGTCAGTGACCTGAATATTTTGACAGTCCCTCCGATCCCTAAATAGTAGCCGTTGTCTGGTTGGTTAAATCTACTTAACCGTCTGGCGCATGATTGGACGGTCATTGGTCGTTCAAAGGTTACCTGACGCGACCTTGTACTAGGTGTTGTTATACTCAGTGGTGGAGTGTAACGAAATACACTGAGACTAAGTTTACTTAGACTGTCGTCCAGTGTATTATAGTTCCCAACCTTTAACAGTTCAGTCAGAGCAAGTACCTTCTCCTCTATTAAGTTTTGATTTGTTTGGTGATAAACGCCGCACTGAACAATATTACAGCTATGTGACGCCGGTCTGTAAATATCGAATCTGAGACAGATATTCCAGTGATTGTCATAAAGAGCATCGATATACGCAACTGGGTGCGTTTGACATGTGTCAGTCAAGTGAGCGAGCCGAAACACCCCATCCCATTAGTCGCCTTTTAGTACAGGCATGGGTTGCTGAAGACCAATTCTGACCCGGATGCTACGGGTCATATATTTAAGTACAATATAGTTAGTGGATATGCCTCTTTGAAGAAACACGTGGGAGCAGGTTTGAACACAACCCCTCGGGCAATAGACAAATACAGACGTGTTTACATAACCAGGACATTGTATCTCCGAAACTCAATCACCGACTCAGTGGGGATTATCTGTTATACAGATCGGACGTCGAAGATTTCAGATTGATATTCCATTTAATAACTGTCACGTGACCCTTTATTCTTTGTGTGAATAATGATAGGTGGTGAATGCATTAGTGATGTGTCTGCGACATTGTTTTATGATAAACATGATCCTGGAACACATGTTTGATTATTGTTAACTTTCATGATTAAAACGCTACACTTTGCTATCTGGCATCGCCAATATTTGAGCCATGCATATAGCAGTACTGTAAGTTTAAGTGCATGATCAACTGATCTTATGATATTACTGATATTATGAACAAAGACCCACTCCGTCCGGGCACGATGACATGGTCATGGCACATGGATCCAATCAGTCCCTTTACGATCGGCATGTGTCGGTAGGCAACCAAGCGAACCCGGAACCACCATGGGGGTCAAGGTCGTGGCAGACGTTGATAAACGGATACTAATGTAACATTACATGGTCGAATTATAATCAGTGATACCATCTGCTGTTGTAGTAACTTGAAGATGTCTGTAAGTTTGGAAATAATTCTCTTTATTTTAATATTTGAAATTAAATCGGTGAATATGATGTAGCCCTGCAATGGCTCGCCTTATCATGCATATACTGACACGCGAAAGAAAATATACACTTATTTTAAATCCTGGCCGAATATGAAACTAACAAGAAAGTGTTGTTCCATGGCGATGTATTTGATACGTGAACCATAGACTCGTTTCAATAAACATATATACATTATAATGGACAAGATATTTCAGAGTATATGTACTCATGGGAGCGAGTGAAGGAGCACATGGAAATACAGTGTGCCATTATTCATTCCCTTAATTTCACCTGCAGAAGCCAGGAAATGATTTATGGAGCCCGTGTACTTTCATGTGTTCTCTTATTCCTTTCCCTGCGTATATATATAACTGACGCTTTCATCCGAACCGCCGCGTTCCTCATAGTGCATAAGATGGCATTCACAAATTTCCCTTCTTAAAATCTTCGGGACACTTCTAAATGCTAGATTTTCTTCTACCTTTCACGACTTGCTTTGAATGCACATTGGTAATTACTGCATGTGGTTCACGTATCATTTGTAGATTTCACTTAAGCTTCAACGCCTTTCTCGAAGTCAACTGTGGGGCAGTAGTTAATGAAAACAATTGCTAGGAAGTGTAATTTTGAGTTAACATCATCGGATAGGGAATATAATTAATGATCTACATTTCTGTGTAATTTGATTACAGATAGATCCAGTGCCACGCGAACGAAATTTTCCATGTGGTTGTATTGTGTGAAGTTCATCTGTGGTGTACTCCTCAATGTCGCTGAATGGAGGCGTAAAAACACACTCACTCACGAACTTTAATACGAGATTACTGTATAGATATGTTTGGTTGAATTTATTGTATTGATATTTTGTCTTTAGATTTCCAAAGGCATAACGTTAAGTCGTACCTTGTTAGACAACAGAAATGAGATTCTACATACGTTTGGAAAGTTTAGAGGTAGGAGAAAGACGTTGAAAAAAGTGTGGAGGCTCTTTTATTGTCACGTGATCAGTCACGTGCCAATGTTTGCTCAAAATGGCGGAGGGGGTGTTAGGCGGAAGTGACGGATTTACTAACACAATCTCGTCAATCTCATGCGAAACTACGCCAGCCCTCTCCAGCTCCTCATGGTTAGACAGTTTTACAGGGGACAGAAGTAGAGTCGTTCTGCCATACACGGACGACCTATCAGATGACGACTTGTTGGATACGGGTCAGACCGACCCCAATCTGACACCTGGTCTTTCACCGACAGCAGATTACAGATCTATGGAAAATGTCAACATGTCGGGCTCCGATCAGCACAGGAGAGCGAACTGTTCGATTACCGTGGAAACTCCTGTGTTTGAAGGCAGGAACGGCCGGCCAGTTGGAATCCTGCCAGATGTGCAGGTGGTCGGCAAACAAGAACAAGGTAGTTTATCTCAAACTGCAGCACTGGTGACTGGCGCCTCTGCATTCGCTGTCAATGGAAATAGACTCGGCCAAACGGCTGTCAGCGAGCATGTGGTGCCTGTGAGCCACAGTCCTCATCCCCAACATCGGAGTACACACTGTCATATGGGACCTACAGGGAGCAGTGATAAGTTGGCCCGGAATCAACTGATCACCGTTGTAGTACTATGTCTCTTGTTTATGGCAGGAGAAGCCATAGGTAAGTTACCTGTTTAATTCTAAGAAATGTGAAAAAAAAATCAGTGCTATTTGCATACAAAAATGGCCGAACATATTTCTTTTGTGTCAAGTTGATTTTGAGTTTAATTTATCATGAACTTGATTTGAGAATTAAATCAAACTTAATAATCAAAAATTTGGATGAAAGTTCATACTGATGCAGATTGCAAATTTAGCAGCTGGTGCAGTGAAAATCAGATAACATACTTACCTCTCTGTACAAAATATTCCAGCCGATTTGGTAGTAATGTGCCATTTGTTTTGGTGGAGAATATAGATCTTGGGTTGTCAACACAGGCAGGTAAAAGATCAGACTGAAACCAACATGACCAAGGCTATATATTTAGTCAGATGTACAAAGTATGTGGGTACAGAATAGAACTACATTTGTCGTGTGCAGAGTCTACTTTAGACTGCAGTCTTGCGCCACTGGTGCATGATACTTAAAATGACGCACTGTCCCTTATCCTTGTGGGCCTGACTGGCGCACTATAAAAATAATTTGACTCATATCAATCATGTGAAAACATACCTCTTCAAACTCTCTGTAACATTTACAACATATTTTTGCAATTCCAAGCAATAAATCAGCATTCATAACCCCTGCAGTGCTGTACTCGATTTTCCACATCTAATGCCGTGCCAAGTCAGTGCATGGAGCTTATATGTAGCCTATTCAAGTCGTGTTGTTTTGTTATACATTAAGAGTCAAGTCCCCGACCAGTGTATTGCCCAGGTCTATATCAAAGGGCAGTAATTGAATTTGAAAAGACAGTGTGCAGTTATCGAAATAAAGTTATCAAAAAGTCATTTGCTGCTGCATTTTCCGAAAGAAAAAAGTTAAAAACTGAAATACCAAAACCGTTGTGAAGTCAAGTGATAACAGTTCTAATATAATAATTGAGATGAAACTGTTAAAAGCCAATGATACGCCAACTGATGTTAAAACCAAAAAGAAAACAGCCACCCGTTCGTTCCAAACGAAATTGAAAGGTTTGTATCCGTGGGTTCCCTATGATGAGTGTAAGAACAAAATGACTAGTGCACTTTGTCTGAAAAATGGAAAATGTAATGTTTTCACTGATGGAACTGATAATTTTGGAACTTCCACGCTCCAGAGACATGCTGATAGTGACAATCATAAATTTGCTGTCCAAACTGAATGGTTGAAGAGGCAAAAGAAATTGGCAGTGAAAAATATGCTTCATGGTGAAGAAAAGGCAGCAATTCAATTTAAATCAACACTTTAATTCATACAACTGAACAGCTATTTGTGTGAGAAATTTATTAAAATTGCAGAGTGAATACATTGTCTCCCTTTTCTTTTCCAGTGACCCACCTACAGTGGCAAATGTCCCACTATTTTAATAAACCATGGGGCAAGGGCCCACTTCTGAATAGTAAATTAGATATTGCATGTGGAGTGAGTGAATGAGTGAGTGAGTTTGGTTTTACGCCGCTTTTAGCAATATTCCAGCGATTTCACAGCGGGGGACACCAGAAAATGGGCCTCACACATTGTACTCGGGTCTTTGGCGTGACGAGCGAACGCTTTATCCACTAGGCTACCCCACCGCTCCCATTGCATGTGGAGCCACTTGCTCAATGGATTATAGATATGGTAACTTTTGTCTCTGATGAAAAATTCTCAACATGCCTGGAGCCTCTATTAGTTTCATGTGTCTGTATTGAAAAATATCAATTAGTTGCAGAAGGACTACTTCCATTGTAATATTATGTCCCTTGTGAATACTGAAAGCAAAGGGATTGTAAGTGGAGAAAGCTTATTTTGATTATCAGAATTAATTAAGATGAACACCCAATATCAGTGTGTAAGCCACATTGTTATAAGCTTGCCTGGAGTGAATTGATTGGTCATATGGAGTTCACGGTTTTCTGAGCCATCATTTGGAGTGATTTCTTGATTGATTGCTGATGAAGGGACACAGGTGCTGATAGAAGTAGGATGAACGTTGAACTTTAACATTAATTAGAATGGCGTGCTGTTTTTGTCTGATATACAATGCAGAATATATTTGCCAGGGATCAAAAGCAACAAGAATGATGGTACCCCATGGTACATGATATGGTGGTGTTTTGTATGTTGTATTATCATTAGTTTAGATTTACATGCAAGTTTTACATTTATGTCTGTGATATTCTTGGTTCTTTTTTTTACTGTCCTTCAGTCATAGTCAGGTTTTCATGTTCAAGTTAAGAAGACTAGAATGTATGACTTGATTTGGTCAAGATGTTGCTGAGTGAATGAGTTTAGTGTTACACCATTCTCAGCAATATTCCAGCTATATGGCAGTGGTCTGTAAATAATCGTGTCATGGTCGGACAATCCATTCACCAACAGCATGATCATCGATCTATGCAATTTGGAACGGAAGACATGTGTCAGCAACGACAGCAAGTCTGACCACCTGGTCACACTGACTGCCTCTTACGATAAGCATTATAAGTCGCCTATTGTTGCAAGCATAGTCGCCTGGTGTGGCAAGCATAGTCGCTTGGTGTGGCAAGCATAGTCGCCTGGTGTGGCAAGCATAGTCGCCTGGTGTGGCAAGCATGGGTTGCTGTCTGATATACTGATGATGTGGCTTAAAGTCTTCCCTCACTCATGATTGTATATGTGAATGTATAACTATGTGTGCAAATGATCTCAAATGAAAGTTTGGATTTATGTATGTTTAAATGTATATGCCCCAAACAAGGATGACCAATTCATGGAAAGTTATCTGAGGTGCTGTATTCTGCTGTACAGAGTCACATGCCTTGGGCACACCAGAAACCTATACTTATCTGTTTGAATCCTGCTTCAACCTGTTAACCATTTCAGGTCTGTCAACACCATACTTGTAACATTCCCGATATGAAACTGAAATACCATGAGGTGACTGGTATACTGATTAAAACAGTATTTAACCCTTACTAACTCACAATGACAAAAGGAATATATCAATAAAAGTTCTCCTAAAAATACATTATTTCAACACTGATATAAAATAATGCAGGAAAACCAATTTTCAGGCAGTATATCATGGTATATAGGATTTGCCAAATTAATTAACTTGTTAAAAAAACTAGGAATTTAATAACAATATTGATTCCTCAAAAACAAAAACAATATAAGAACAAGATTTTTTCATAAAATGAATAGTTGAACTTTTTATGGTAAACTCACATTAGGTTAGTGTGCAAAATTAAGAAAAATATGTTATAAGGGGTTATCAACTTTATCTCCAATCAAAACAACATACCCAAATTAAATGATAAAGGGTGATAGCTCTTGCCCAGGTTTACCTCAGGATAAGTGCTTGTGTGGCCAAAATATCATAAAGTATGATTACAGGCATATATAACTGACATAAAAACATGCTTGTGTCATGACCCATCACATATGCTATGCTCACAAACCACGGTATGCAACCTCTTTAATCAGCTTGTTTAAATTTTTTATTGAATATTTGACTGGTCCATTTGATTTAAACACCATATGACCATATTTATTACCATATAGTACTGGTTTACTAGTACCGGGTGACTGGTACTCGATATATTCATTACTTGAACATGTACCAGTGTACAGTGTTATTAGTGCCAGACATATGTGCCTTATGTATGAACCTGTACACTTTGTGACATTTCAACATCTGAATTATGTAGTCGCAGACTGGTGCTCTATCATATTCTACACCTGATATAAATGATAAGTGATAACAGTTAGAAATGAGTGTCTTGTATGAATGTACTCATTTTTATGTATCAGATATTATTATTAATGATCTCCATGTGGTACTATTAGCATTAACATTGTGAATAGCAATAAGATGTGATTTATCATGTACACTGAAGAAAATAATTGTGAAAGTTGGAGTGTCAAGTACTGTTGATTGTTGGTATTTGTTTATGACCTTTCGCCTTACCTGCAGTTGGTCCATTGTTGTTGTTTATGCAGTGCAACGTGCAGTTAACATCCTCTTGCTTCTTAAAGTATTTCTGCTTGCAATTTGCAATATTTATCACCTTTGCTGTCCTGTGAAACATTATAATTGGGCTGTCCAAAATATAAAAATGATTTAAAAAATATTGGTGCAAAAAGTGTGTTCTTAATAATATCTTCCATAGCACATAGTGAAGATGTACAGTTTTAAATTAAACACACAGTACAGTCTTTATTCATGCACTCCTTCCAAATTATTTTCATACTGCTAGTTTTGTTAGTTTGTGGTCTGAATCATTAAATGTAACACCCTTCACTAGTGCCATGAATTATGTTGAATTTAGAGGACTATGTTACACAATTGTCATCAAATGTGCCTACTCCAATATCTGATAATAGATCAATATGTTGTAAGTGATTATAGATCTATTTGATGTCTATTGATAGCCAATTCAGATTTTAGATTTAATATATAATAGTTCATGAAGTTGCAATTTGTTAAAGCTTCTGGAAAATATATTGACAAAAATGTCTAACACCTATTCAAGTTAATTAGGTGTATGTACCATCATCATCAAGTCTTCAAGAATGGGTGTGCTGTTTCTTTCTAATTGATATCTGTATTTATATACAAAGATTAGACCTAACACCCTGACAAAACAATACAGTGTAACTGTAAGAAAACACCAGCTAAGATATTGTTGAACATGATGATACTGACAGTTTCTACGAGAGGTGTGGAAGAGTAAGTGATTGAGTTTTATGCAGATTTTAGCAATATTCCAGCAATATCACTGTGAGGGACTCCACAAATGGACTTCACACATTGTACTCATGGGGGGAATTGAAAACAAGTCTTCAGGGTGAAGCTCAAACATTGGGGCTGCACCACCTCCTGGTTTATAGTTTTGAAATTGGTTACTGACATTGATATTCGTTTTCTGTGATATTTTGTTCTAAACCTTGAAAAGGTTTTGACAGAGACAAGGTATGTGTTAAATCAAGATAACTGAGCTCCAGAAGTGTCCAGAATGTCTTTTGTGAAAGTGTGCCACATGGCATTCTTCTGTGCTCTTTGAACTTTACAGGTGACAACAAGAATCCTTTTGATCCATCATCAAACTGAATGTCACTTCATCATGAGCTATATATAACTATCAGTTGGGACTTTGACAGTTTTGTTTCAGTAGGATTGATAAGACACTGAATTGTTTTGATTTCTGAATCCCTAATTATATTTTGTGAGTCATTCATTATGAGTTTAAGTGCAAACAAACTATGTTTTCAGGTCTGCTGAAAATCCTTAAATCACCTTGTAATGGGCTATGAAACTCCCAAGAATTTCAGCGAGACCACATGTAAAACTAGCCAGACCTGACCCAAATGTTTTTGTGTCACATTTCTTTTATTCACATTCACTATGATACACTTTACATGAAAGGATCAGTGGACAAAGTTTGAAATGGTATAGTATGAGTGGCATGTCACTTTGTTTAAATTTCCAAATTGGCAATAAACAAACATGTGAAACTGGGACAAAGGCAGAAACACTGAGGTATAAGCTATTTTGTTATCACAATCACAGAACATGTTGGAAATTGCTTCTAGCAATATATTTCTGACTGTCATATACATTCAAACATCTTTTAGTAGCCCTTTATATGTGGTGAAATTTTGATATTCAGGACAAAAATGTGGCACTTGGCTGACATGATATGGTTGAGCAAAGGGTTACTATTGGCACAAAATAGTTTTTCCTGAGCTGAGAGTATGAATGTTCTGTGTAGGACATGATTAACACAATTTGAAATTCTTCCCAGAATAATCTAATGGTTGGACATTCAATATACACATGATAGATATTCTCACTTAGGCCGCATGATGTAAATGTGTAAGTACTTACTAGCTTCATTATGAACAACTCTCATTTTGTATGGCCATAAAATGCGACTATGCTTGTCGTAAGAGGTCACTAACGGGATCGGGTGGTCAGGCTTGCTGACTTGGTTGGCACATGTCATCGGTTCCCAATTGCGCAGATCGATGCCCATGTTGTTGATCACTGGATTGTCTGGTCCAGGCTCGATTATTTACAGACCACAGCCATATAACTGGAATATTGCTGAGTGTGGCGTAAAACTAAACTCACTTGTATTGTATAGATAACTCCGAAAGATTTGTGTCTTTAATGGTTTGTCTATCTTGCAAAAATATGGTGTTCCAATCGATGTGATTGTATAGTTCAGTTTCCTATTTATCGCATACAGTAGGAAAATTGGATTTAGATGTGAGACTATCATCAAATGAACTTAATCCTTTAGTGAGTCTAATATGATCATTCCAAGGGGAAGATATCGTTACATTTGTCATGTTTTAGATGACCAGCTGTTTGAATGACTTCTTTCCATCTTTTCGGAATGCTAAGGATGATATGGTTTAGGTCAAGTACTGTGTCTTTAATGTCAAATTTTGTTATAAGTTCAGCAAATGAGAGTAACTCTTTGGCGTTGAAAATGTCTTAAAATATGAACACTTCCTTGTTTGGAACAGTTATTAATTATCAGACATGGATCACAAAACTGGTGATTTAATCAGAGGGGTTGCATAAAGATTTTGTTTAAGTTAGTATCACCCTGACCAAAGCTTATCTGACCACAACAAATCTTCCTGTACATGTCTAAATTTGAACCTGACCATTGGGCAAGTGACTTTGAAAATCTGTCACTCTGTGTTGAAAATGACCTGTCGTGGGCAGTCAGGCAGTCAGGCAGTCAGGCAGTCAGACAGTCAGGTTTTCAAATGTTGCTTTGTGGTTATTCAGAAGTTATGACTCATACTGGCTATGGATATTTTTGCAGGGGTATTCAATAGAGGTAACTGTTCTCATACAATTGTGTTGATTATAATCCTACTTTCATATGTACTGATCTGTGTATGTGACATGTTACATATACACAGTTAACTCTCAACAGCAATATAAATGTCTTGTTAACAGTAAATGTCATGTGGTGCTTATTTTATCATGATTCATGTGTGTGTGATGCTTGATTCCAATCAGTACATAATGAAAGGTATAATACATTTATGTCAGTAAAAATGGATACATCGATTGTTTTACTCATTGTTAGTATACAACAGCACTTGTGAAATATTTCATCCACTTTTGTACACTCTTGACTTAAAATTGATTGGTTACTGGTGATTAACTTTGCAAACTGTATCTGAATTTGAAGCTTGTATGGAGTTTAATGTACTTCAACTTTTGGTCAGACCTTTTTGTGTGTAGTTAAATATATCATTAATTTCATAATCTTCATAATAAAGTTTGCCAGCAGATAGACAATGGTAAGGAGACTACACAAGGCCAGATGGCGTTGTGTATTTTGTTGTGCATTTCGTACGAGCGTGTTTACGTCAGCCAAAGATACTGTGAGCGTGTGTGTCTTTATGTTGAGAAAGTTCTTGGTGGCAGTGTTGTTTGTGACATCATAGGATGTTTTCTGACAGTGATGTCATAATGTCACAGCTTACTGCTGATGGAGAGTAGCCTTGTTGAACTGTGTACCCAGAAACAGGCCGCTTTAGAGTTAGCATTTGACCAACCGGAGGTTAAAAGAAGAAGGCTCACTTTTGAGTTTAACACTGACACCTCCACCAGAACCACTGAGTCAAAAGAATTTCTTGAAAACATGCCTCCAAGGAGACATTATCCTAACACAAAATCCCATGAGCCTTTTGTTTTTTCAAGCAGAGGAAGCATGATTTCTAGTATGTGTCTGGGTGTGACCTCCAGGCACCAGGTACTCATTCACCAAGCAAATACAATTCACAAATAAAACTAAACTCCTGAAATTAATTAGTTGTAATGTTGTGTCGCAGGTGCATGTTTTTGGAATCAGCAGGATGGTGGTACAGTGGTTCATCATGTTGATGTTAGGGGATTGAGTCCACATATGATAAACTGTGGGAAGCCTATTGAGGGTTTCCTGCTGCAAAACTGCTGAAATATTGCTGAAAGCAGCATAGAACCAATACTGGTTGAGTAAATCAAAGATTACTGAAGTTTACTCAGAACAAAGACAAAATGATAGTATTCATTAAGCAGATAAACAACAACGGGCAAAGTCAATGTAGCTAGGAACTGGAGAAAACCAACTGTTCATATTTGATTGATTAACAGTGATAGCTGGAGTACTGTGTTGTGTTATCAGGTCATTGCAGGCGGATAGGAGGAGGCATCTTTAGTCTGTTGATGGGGGCTCATTGGTTTGTACACATTTGAACTCCTGCAAGTTTTCTTAGGTTGAAGTCCTGGAGCAGTAATCACGTTAGGTTTTGTAAGAGTGCATGCAGAATAAAATAACAATATGTAGTCCAGATCTCATGTAATTTTCATTATAATCCTGAATCATTTAAATTTCTTTTTTATGTGTTGCTGTTTTAAAATACTTTTTGAAATTAAGTATGTCAGAATCTGTGCATCCAAAACATGCACACAAAATATTTTTTTAGGTGTTTTTATTATTTTATTGCATGAAAAATGCAGATTTCTGCATTAACACGAATACTGTGGGGTATTTTTGATAGACAACAACCACAAAAGCAATGGATCAACTGCACATGAACAAGATATACATAGCATTGATTGTTGGAGTGCTTTGTTGTTTATTGATTGTTGATTGTGTGGGTGTCTGTGAGGAGTGGTTGGTTGGAGTGGGGTGGGGGAGGTAGCATGGTTAGTGGAGGGGGATACAATGGGATACATATCCACAGTCTCTGTTGATTGTGGGCTTGTGGATTTCAACTGCTGCCAGTTTCATTTAGTGAAGTCATGGAGGTTTTTGTTTGTTTCTTCATTATCCCACTTGTGGGTGCTGGACAGTTGACTGATCGTCATCATTGTCCAGATACATTTGATAGCTGCTTTCTTTACCAGTTATGAAATGTTTCAGCTGTGCCTCAAATAAGACCTGATAAATCTTTATTTCAATCTCGTTTGTGGTTTGCCCTTGCACCAGGCTCTGACATTCCCCAAGAAAACCAATATGGCTTCCTCTCGTTAAATCTCGCTCATTTCTCGAGATCATCATGATAGTTTCGAACCAATTTACAATCTCAACTATTTTTTTTTCTTTTCTAGATCGAAATACATGAAAATTTCCTTAAAACACATCTTTTGTTTGTTTTCTTTTGTTTTAAAATAAACATGATAACAGTCCTAATCTTGGTGCAGGCATCCACAGTCAGTCCTCGTTATAGCTGTCTATTAGCATGACAATAGTCCTTTCAGTGATTCGTATATAGTCAGCTCTCATTTTTCCGACACTTGTGGGTGCAGAAAAATATGTCGGATCAAGGAGAGGGTCGGATTAATCATGTATTTGTGTGGTAATACAATGTATAAATGTTTACTAAAGGTCATGATCGTCATTCTGTTGCATGCATATCCGAAACACTACATTCAGTTATCGTATGTAAAAGCATTCACAGAAATTAAAAATAATAACAATACATTCTTCAAAAGGCAGATTTCTTTCTTGATCAATGGCGTAATTTTTACTCGGGCACGCTTAGCAGATGGTGTACTTTTTGACATCTTGTCGTGATGAAAACTCAGGTTGATTGTAAGCATTTTATACAGCTTGCTCTATTGTTATTTCTTGATTAAATCGTCCAATTAATTATCTTGTGTTTGTAATTAACAAGTGTGATGTTCACCGACAGCGGTGTCAAGCAGCTAGTAAGGCACACGTTAATTACCACCCATGTGATTGTTTGTTTACGGTTAGATTATCTGAGCAGCTGTGTTGATTGTCGTATTTCCGAATGTTTTACAATGTATTTACAATAATCACTTGCTGGCTTGGTATTTCAGAGTCGGAGTGTGAGAATGCCGGATTAATGAGAGTAATAATCACTGTTTGAAATGGTTC
Source organism: Haliotis asinina (assembly GCF_037392515.1). Taxonomy (NCBI): domain Eukaryota; kingdom Metazoa; phylum Mollusca; class Gastropoda; order Lepetellida; family Haliotidae; genus Haliotis; species Haliotis asinina. The sequence goes on from NC_090289.1 coordinate 50,333,700, forward strand.
TCTAATTTTTGGTCGGATTCACGTGAATGTCGGATCATTGAGTGTCGGATAGACGAGAGTTGACTGTACTGTTATTTAGAGTCACTTCTGTGTCATACTGTTTTTTCAGTTTTATGACACTATATTGATGTATCCATCTTGCAGAGCTAGCAAAAACCGAACTAGTGAAGCTCCTTTTTCCTTCATGCAATCAGCTAACTGTTCATATTGATTCACCCATTTAACTGAAACATACCTGTGTCTTGAAGTTCCTTGATGCCGACTGTTTCTACTCTTAATCTCTTCTCAGTAACAGATGTATTGGAATGAACAGCTTCACACACTGACTTACAGTCTGTTAAACACACAATGAGCAATATATCTGATTGCTTACTTTTTCCAGATACAAATTCAGCATACAATGTTGACATATATACTACTGTGTCATTGGCATATGCAATTGCTAATGTCTCTGCAACAAGAGTATTGCGCACAACTTATTTGAATTTCTTTGAACCCCAGCACACTGGTGACACTTGTCCGAATTCAATCATCAAGAATATCACATAAGATCCCTGGCTCCCTCCATTTTGTAGATTTCCTAAGGAGTCATCAGCATATGTCAGCAGTTTAAGTTTCCCATCTAGCTTCCTGTATCTCAACACAACTCTCTAACTTTTAATCTGTTTTATGACCTTGTTCACTTCTAAGAGACTGGCCACCACTGCAGATTTTATACAACTTGATATACGACTTGTTTCGAACAAGATATCCTGACAAGTGTGATGAGCCAACCAGAGTATTTGCCCTAAGCAAGACCTCACCACCTTTCTTTCTTCTTCTGAGACTGACTGTTGCTTTTCTGTTGCTCTAGCCTTGTCAATACTGATAAAAGTGAGTTTGTCACTGTATTCACTGTTGTGCAGGAAGGCAGTCTTAAAATGACCATAGCATGAGGTGTCCATTGCTTGTTGACCACAGCAAGCATCATTTTCAAAGCTTCTCCTGCACATGTTGGTGATTCTGACTGCACTACTTTTGAGGCTCCATCTTCAAAACCCCTAGCTACCAGTCTAGCTTTCCAGCTTTCTAGTTTCATTCCGTTCTCGCTTTCTTTAACTGTCAATACCCATTTCGTTGACACGCACTTCTGTCCAGTGTCTTCAACTGTTTCGTATACTTGATTCCTTTTTCAACTGTCCAACTCTGCCTCTTTTTCTTCCACCCAAGAAACACTTCTAACATCATTGCAGAATCATCAACTTCATCTTCTCATCTCTGTTCTTGTATTTCATCATTCACCTTCAAGTCTGTGACTTTAGTAAGATCTATAGACTGTTGAACCCCTAAATATTCTATTGGATCAGTAGGCTCAACATTAAACCAAAATCTATTCTTTCCCAGCCTTGCTGATAATTTTAGCTGTCATAACTTCCCCTGTTTCATCATTCTTGTAGCTGATGGACTCTCCAACATTTAAAGTTCAGTCTTGTCTTATTTACACCTTGTTGTTATGTCTTTCCCTGATCTGTCATTGTCTCCAGATCTCCAAGGTCAACTTCTTCCCAACTTAACTGTTTCTGATCATCACAACAAACTTCCTTTTCATCATGTTTCTGGCATATTTTCATTTTATTTTCTCTTCCTCCGCTTTTGTAACATGTTCAACGTCAAGAGTCTCATCTTCACTGATTTTCCTCAGTCTGTTCCTATGAACTCTGATCATGATTCCACCTTGTCGGAGAAAAAACACAACTCCATCTTGACCAGTAACTCTGGCTGGTCCCCTCCATGGGCCTCACTTGGGCTTGCAGAGCTCTTCCTATTCTGTCATCACATTCTGCTTCCGTGAACGCTTTCTTAGCAGAATGCAATACTCGGAGATGATTCCCAATATTTGTGCTGGAGGTTATTCCTTCCAATACTGGGGGATTATTTGTCAAGATTGATGGAAGGTTTGGATTCCATAGACAAGTTGATAAGCACTGATGCCATGAATGTTATATAGAGCATTCTTTCCTGATAATGCACCACTCAGTGCTATATCCCAGTTACAATTTTCTTGCTTTTTGATTTTATTCAAATTTAAAATAAATGTCAATGTTTAGTTGTGCCCCACAACTGCTCCATTTGACCATGGACTGTAAGCAGGTGTTGTAATCACTTCCACATTAAAGTTCTGACATAAATCATGCATCTGTTTATTGTTGAACTCTCGCCCATAATCTGTGAGTATCTTCATCTTCAGTGGCAACCGAGTGTTGTATATATTTCTCCACAATTGTTTCTGCATACTTATTTTTAATCACTGCTGCTGCATTGAATCTTGTAAACATGTCTATCATGCGAATATACCATAGGTTTTGTTCAAGTTGATGAAGGTCCATTGTGACCACTTCGTAAAAGCCCAATGCCATGGGAAGTCCAGCAACTGGCTTTGCAGGTGTTTTCTTATGTTTGTTACATATATCACAACTGGCCACAGTTTTCTCAGTAATTTCAGTTTTCACTTCAGTAACATTTCCTGATCACTGTATTAGCCTTTGTAGATTTTTCACCGAAGCATGACCAAATTGTCTATGCATTTTTTGTACAATCATAGGAATCTCCTTTTCAGAAGCATCATCCTTCAACCACATCACCTCATCAAACCCCTGTTCTATATTCCCTGTCAAGGCAACACAGTAATGTCCATGTGATATCATTTCTAAATTGACTGCTTCTCCAAACATTGTAGCTTTATCACTGTCCATGTCAATAATGGCTCTAGCTTTCTTAAGGGCTGGCTTTCCAAGCAATAATGGAACGTTGGAATCCACAATCACTGTGTCAATCTGACATTCAGTTGTCTCAGTCACTGCTGGTATCACAGCTGTACATGCCAACAGAAGCCTTTGTGCATCTCCAAAGTTGAAACTTTAAGCAGATGCTCTCTTTTCAGCTACAGTTTTCTTATCTTCACTCATGGAGTTAACATAATGTTCATACCATTTCTTACTACAAACTGATGCGGTACAAGCAGTGACAATAACCGCACAACACTGTGCTTCAACCATCAAGACACCATCATCTCTGGTGATCAGAGCTATATTTTCCTCCGATTCAGTGTAGTGCTTTATCTTTATCTGGACAACCTCCAACCCAGTGAAATGTGGAGAAACAGTGAAACAGTCTGGTCCTTCTTCCAAATTTATCAAATGGATTTGTTCTTCTTTGGCTATAGAACTTTTCCTCAGACCCTGGTTTCTGTTGTTTGTTGAAAAATCTGGGACGTTTTTTTTTTCATTTCTTTTATGGTTTGTCCAAAATATACTTTCTTGTTTAATTTCTGTGGAGTCCATAGTTTCAGTTCCAAAAGTTCGTCTCAAGGATGATTTCATCGCTTTCTATCTTTTACCTGCTGTGGCCATCAAAACTAGCTATTTTTCCTTCTGATTCAGATTTATACTTTTCAAAAGTCTGAAAGCAAGCACTGCATCTGGTAACTGCATGTTGTATTTGATACACATTTTGTACTTTCTTTCATAGATATTGATGAAATCACATACTGACTCAGTTTTCCTCATGAGACTAAAATATTCTGAGAAACCTGTGTACGCTGAATCTACACTGTCTTTTAGGTACCACTTATCCAACTCTTTTAGACATTTGTCCAATTCCTCCTTCTTATTCAATTCATCAACTGGACTTTGTAAGATGGTCTCTTTTGACGTACCTTTCAACACTTGAACTAGCGCCAGTCCCTTCTTTTCATCTGGTAGCTCTGTGAACAGTCGCCAAACCTCTACTTCTGTTTTCCATGTTTCATAGACTCTTGGTCATGAGTAGGCGGTAATAACAATTTTTGTGCCATTTTCACGAACCACGCTCTACTACCAATCATAAATCTATATTTTTTTATGGAGAGAGCCAACTGCACATGAACAAAATATACATGGCTGAAAAGATTAACTAGCATTGATAGTAGGAGTGCTCTGTTGTTTATTGATTGTGTGTGTCTGTATGGAAGTGGGGGGTTAGTGGAGGGGGATTCAGTGGGATGTATATCCACAGTCTCTGTTGATTGCAGGGCTTGTGGATTTCAACTGCTGCCAGTTTCATTTAGTGAAGTCATGGAGGTTTTTGTTTGTTTCTTCATTATCCCACTTGTGGGTGCTGGACAGTTGATCATGTGGTTTGAGATGACTGATTGTCATCATTGTCCAGATACATTTGATAGCTGCATTCTTTACCAGTTATGAAATGTTTCAGCTGTGTCCAAAATAAGACCAGATAAATCTTTATTTCAACCTTGCACCAGGCTCTGACATTCCCCAAGAAAACCAATATGGCTTCCTCCGGTAAAGTCTCGCTCACTTCTCAAGATCGTGATGATAGTCTCAAACCAATCTACAAGACCTATATGAAAACAATTTGATGTCAGCTTAAGTTAAAACCAATCTGGAAGGTTGTGATGTGTGATGGATATTTGGCAGATAGTTGTCCTGTTACTTCTTGGTCTCTCCGCTCTGTAACCTGTTAACCAGAGACAACAGGATCTTCAATAGGCAAAGGTTTTGTTTCTGTTCCTGACTGAAAAAATAACTCCAACCAAATTAAAGAGGAACACCAGTGGGACTTAGGGTTCAAAATCTGTCAGCTGTATGAAAAATCCAGACTTGCTTCATTTAGAGCCATTGCATTACGTTGAGTAGAAGGTGGAAGGAAAATAGTATTGTATGTCTGTGATGCCTTCTATACTGAGAAAACTTAAAGAGACACATGAACTTCAAATAACAACAGATGGTATCTGTATGTCTTTATCCATGTCAGAGACTGGGAGTAATATTGCTGGGTAACCTGGTTGTAAGGGCAGCATGTGATGTGATTGGTTGAGATTTCACTTCCTCTGGCAGTAAGCTGTGTTCAGGGATTGGTATATTGCTGAGAAGGACCATTCAAACAGTGCTTGAGATTTCATTGTCAAATGAGAGATTGCTGGTAGTGCCAAGATATGCAGTTTGGCAGTGGTGTAGGTTTTACATTAACTGGTTTGAAGAGGTTTAAAACTCTCATAGTTTTCGATCAGAAAATTGTATTTGACAAAATATCAAAGAGCAACCTAAAATTACCTTGTGACCTTGTGTGACTTCTACTGAGAGAAAGACTTTTACTGTCTTGATTTTTGCCACTTCAAAGAGCATGGTGAGAATGGTGTATTGATTTATCATTACATGCAGAGCAAGGTGCAAATGATCCATGCTGTGAAACCTGTGTAGACTAAAATATATTCAGGAATTTAACTACAGTGAAGTACAGTAGTAGCACACTCAGTGACAACACTGAATTTATCCCTCAGTTTGTTATACACATTTTGACTAAGCTATGACAAGTAATTGGGACAATATAATCCAGTTTGTTATGTCGGTAAATTACTTCATGCAGAGTGTTATAAAAGTACTGTATTCCATATCATGTAAACTGTCAGCTCAGCATGACTGGAACAGTTTATGCTTAATTCTAATTTTCTCAAATTAATCTGTGAAACTGAGTAGAATGTACTTCTTAGGAGTTAAAGAAATTCTGTAGTTTGAGGCCAAATATTTAATATTGTGGACAAAAATTATATTCATGTCACCCTGTTCTCAAGCTCAGTATTAAGATACGTTACCTAATCCTGAAGGAAAGTGCTACATTGGCTACTAAATGACATAATGACCAGATAATACCAGATTCAGGGCAAGTCCTCAACTGGCCTCTAACGTACCATTCATAAGTAGATTATTGTGAGTTATCATTCCATGTTGTGTAATGGGTGTGAATTACATGAAACAGCCCGAGGCCACATCGGCTACAGTATGTGTTGGGACAAGTGTTACTGTTCATGATGCTGCACCCAAAAGAATTTAACATGCAAATTTCGGTCAGTAAATAATTGAGTCCGGATCAGACAATCTGGTGATCAACATCATGAACATCAGTCAACACAACTGAAATACAATGTCGTGTCAACCAAGTCAGCGAGCACCCAATCCCGTTAGTTGCAGTCTTATGACAAACATAGGTTACTGAAGATCAGTTCCAATCCGGATCTTCACGGCTACGTCACAAGATGAAATACAGTTTCATCTTTCCATCAAATATGAAATGTAGTCATCTTTATTGTCAATTAGTAAAGCCCTTCAAATGTTTTTGTTACTTTGCAAACTGGCTGTAAACTATATCTGTCTGCTAAGCCAATCATGGAAACAACTGCGAGCATTTTAAATTGGTTTAATTTCTCAGTGACTGAAAATGTTACGATTAAAAGAAAACAAGATGTCAGTGTGCATTTATATTTTTTTGTGGATTATAATGCAGCAGTGTCGTTCTTTTGTTACATTTGTATGCACTCTGGAACAGATAATTGTATCAATATTCTTTAGTCAGATGTTTTAGTGAAATTGTAAAATTTCATTGCAATATCCAGGCATTTCATAAATTGTCAGTAACCTGAATCATGTATGCCACATATACAGGTATTGGGAAAGGCAGGAGCTATGGGCCATTTTGCACATTGGAATAAAAAATCGCCCTTGAAAATTTGGAAGTTAAATATCGATATAAGGGCGGTGGCCCATTCTGAATTCAGAAAATGGCTAATAATCATGAAAATGGCCCATTGTCAAAGTTCTCTTTCCCAATCCCTGCATAGATCTATACAACTACAACGATTATGCATGTGAAAACAATAACTTGTTTTGTTGCAGATCAAAGAGCTTCCTAACAAAAGCGTAAATGAAATGAAAGATTCTGTTCAATCTGGAAACAAAAGGATGAGATATGTATCTCCAAATATTTGTCAGTATCAACACAAAGAAACAATATCACTTGCATCTATAGCTGACTAAGATACCTATTTGATGTCACATGTCTTTTAACAATCTAGTGTTATAAAATGTACACAAAGTTTCCTGATAAACGTGTGGTCATTCTGCATCTTGTCACAAAAGTTTTAGGTGTCTCACATGCGTGTAAAGTCTAAAGGGTCAGCTGAGAGTGCATACATGACAGCTATTTTCAGCATATTCTCATTTTTTATTTAAAAACACATTTAAGTTGTATCAGCCAATTATTTGAAGAAATGGCGTTGTTCTCACCAAGGCACATTACCACTGGGTATGGGTGTAGTTCTGCTTTAGTAAACTAACTTTCATAAACACAAACTTTCAACTAATCCGTTGTGCACGATAAGTCATTCATCAATCACTACATTGTCAGTTGATTCCCTGGTCATATTATTTGACAAATCAGATGATAATTCCTCTCTTGTTGTGCATCCATGTACATATTACATAACATCTAATACAGTTACTGACTTAGCACAAAAGACCTGAAGGTTTAAGGTTGAGTAAAATTATCTCAGACCCAAGAACTGCAGGGATTGGGAAATTCAGGGGCCATTGGCCATTTTGCACATTTGAATGAAAAATGGCCCATTAAAATTTGGAAGTTTATTATTGATACAAGGGCAGTGGCTCATTAAGAATTCTGGAAATGGCTAACAATCCTGAAAATGGCCCATTGCCAAAGTTTTCTTTCTCAATCCTTGAAACTGCCAAAGGGGAAACCTTTGTCAGGTAATCTGTGAGTGATACACCAAATTGTAACATGGTTAAATATCAAGCAAAAAAACACAAAAATGATCAAAATCAATCTTGGCAATCATACCATCCAGGCATCAGAAATTCAAAATGTTTATTATCTGGAATACTTTGTGGCGTCCGTATGTGTCTCATTGCCGTAAGCATCTCTCCTAAACTATTGTGATAGCTTAACTAGACATGGTACATATGTTGAGCCTGAAACTTAGATGTACCTTTTGGGGCTTAGACCCAGAAATGACCCATGATATGTCCCTGAAACGTGACTTAGGCTGTGATTATGAGGATGTCATCTTGTCTTGGAGTTTTCAATAAATATTTCATCATGACCTTTGAGTTAGTGAAGTGAGTTTTCTAAGAATTAAACAAGTTTTCAAGCCCAGACAATATTGTAGATATGCTCCATCGTCGAGTGTTTCAAAGACTATAATAATGTATATATTTGTTTGTTGTTCAATCATGAGAAAATGAGATTGATTTCTTTCTGGTTTGGTCACTGAGACCAATTTTTGATTATTTCAATGAATCAGAACTCCACCACTTGGTACGCATGTCAAGCATGATCCTTAGATCTGTCTATTTGGGATTAGACCCAAATATGAATTTGATTTTTTGTGGTTTCCATGAAAGTGTGACTTAGGCTCTGACTATGAGGATGTCATCTTGTCTGGAGCAGATCTCCAAAGATTTAGTTTTGTCAAACTTGGTACGCATGTTCACCATGATCCATAGATGTGCCTTTTGGGAGTTACACATGTGTGTGAATTTTATTTTTTGTGGTGTTCATAACAAGAAGTTTGACTTTGCTCTTTTCCAGAGCAGAACTTTAAAACTGTTCACTATTTCATCACCAAAGTTGGCACATAGATAGGGGTGTACTGGTGCCCTTTGGTAGGTTTGGATTTCTGAATACAGTATGTATGTTTTTGTTTCACAATACCCCACAATACACACCTTTCACTCTGCCATATGCACACCAAAACATTTGACATACTGTAACCATTACTAGTAGACATATTCAAGAAGAGTATTTTCCCATTGGTGGGGATATTGATGACCCTGCATTCTTGTTTTAATGGGACTATAAGTATCAGGGATATTTCCATATAATGGGATCTGGTGGGCACCCACTGCACTTTTTGCATTGAAGAAATTTAAGAAATTAATATGCAAGTGCCCTTTTGTATGTTTGTTTGTTTGCATACTGCTATAAACATTGCTCAGTTGTCCCCCTGACAAATCTTCTCAAGGCAGTTAAAAACATCTAGGTATAAACACACAATGCCATTTACACATATCAGAGGGGTACACAAAGTCCACAGTCAAGACTACCAGTTGTCTGCTGACTCCCAGTTTTGTGGAAGTCACGGTGGCTGAGTGGGTTAAGTAGCTGACTGTGTGCTGGTGATTAGGTGCCTGACTCTAAGGGTGTAGGTTCGAATCCCAAATGGGACTCCAGCAAAAGAGTACTAGAAAATGTACTTTACTCACAAAGTGTAATCCCAAACACAACATACATTACAAGACCTAGGTGACAGTGTTAGACTGCTCAGTTGAAGTCTTAGATCAGTGTCCCTTAGGAGTATCTACATTTTCAATGGTACTGAGAAAGAGACAGCAGTATAAACCATTTTGCATAGCTCTTTATGTCAGGTTTCCAGACAAAAAACATGATGGTTACATTTTTATGCCCCAGCCACATATGGCAGGGGGCATATAGGGTTACCGTCCGTGTCCGTCTGTCTGTCCGTCCATCCATACGAAACAGGGAATGTACTCTATCCTCTTCTTCCCCCAAAACACCCCCTGGAATTTAGTGAACTTATACTGCTGAATGTCATGATTGTTGTGTAATAGGGATGAAGTCTATCCACAGAAACTGCTCAAGAGAAGAGAATTCTGCATGTCTTTTGTTGGGACTCTGAAGGTGTGCGTTTCGTACTTTTGTCACTTTTGCAGATGTTTGAAATTAGTTGAATTTTGTTCTATTCAGAATGTTCGCTACATCCAACAGGGGGTGTATATTATCCAATTCTCCTAAAGATATCCATTATGCCATTCATTTAGATTACACATGTGCTTAAAAGGGACTCCAGAGGTGTGCATCTCATATTTTGATTTTGCTTTCTATATATTTTACCAATTTTAATGCTGGTTGAAGTTACATGAATTTTGTTGAATTTCTCTCTGAATATGGTGTTAAAGGGGATGAAGTATATCCACTTCTCCACAAGAGCATAATTTGTTTTTACTTTGTAAAGTTTTTTGTGTGGTAGAGACATTTGAACTTGCATACAGTTCAAAAGTATTTGCTAAAGGTTTGCAAGATCATACAGCATATTGTAAACCAAAAGTTACTGTGTTCTGTAATCTGATTGGCTGAAAAACATGATTAAATGGTATTAGATTCCCGGAAACTGAAAGACTATTCACCGCGTATTGACACGTAAACAATTGTTTTGTTGTGTCATCAGCAGTGGTGACGTCATTCAAATTATATTGTGACGTAAAGTTAGAATGACGTCACAAATGAGCAACTCCAGATGCTACCATGAGAACCAGCTGAAACGGCCAGCTGATGACACTTCACTGCTGTGTCCGTATTCGATGTAAACAAGTGCAGACAGTAAAACCCCTTTGGTTTACTTTTGTGTTTACAATGTCGATAAACATCATGTGTTGGCCAATTTCCGGGTGTTATTGAGTATTTGAAGCACAGGAATATTTCATTTGAAACCTCCGGCTGACGCCGTCGGTTCTAAATGCATTCCTGTGCTTCAAATACTCAATAACACCCAGAAATTGGCCAACACATGATGTTTATCTCCTAATTGTGTAATTTAATGCACACAGTTATTATATTGACCAGATTTATGTAGATTTAATTTATCTTTTTTATTCAGGAATGCAGATTATACGTTGTGTTGACAGTAGGTTTAAGTGGGATCTTTATAATACCCCTGCAGTGGTGGACAAAGACTAATGCTTAGAATAATGAATATATGTCAATCTAATTAGTAACAAATAATCCCATGTTGAGCGAAAACCAAGCTGAGAAAATACAGGCTTACTTCATTCAGGATTTTAGCATTGCAGGCAGGGCTAGGTTGTCGGGAAAACAATGGCATTCAGGGACTCATAGACATATTCAGGACATATTCGCAAATTGCATTGACTTAGATCTAGTTGATCAATGTGCGAAGGAAAGATTTGGTATTTCATACTTGGGCCAGACCAATTTTATTTCTTGTTTTACAGATTTTTTGTCCTCAGAAAACCCAATGGCAGGATGGAAAAAGAATTAAAATGAAATCGCCAATCAAAGTAATATTCCTTCCAAATGCTTGAAGTATTTTAATTTTGGCAATTTATGGGACAAAAAAGTACCTATGTACATGAGATGCATTTTGCTTGTAAGTTAAAACATTACAATTTTATTTTTTGAGCTGGGAAAATTAAGTTTTTTGTCTTTTTTAAACTTGAAGAAATGTGCTAGGCAGATCCGTAAAACAAGAAATAAAACTAGCCTCAACTCAAAAACAGAAGCTAGCGCAATAGAGAATGCAGGATTCAGTGGACAAGACGTCTTTCTTGATGTGACACTTCAGACATTTAATGGCTAGCTTGTCTGTTATCAGTGAGCAGAAAGGGAGGGGAAGGGGAGATGCCATTACATGACTGGGTTCTGTCTAGATGAAACGTTTGTTCATGATATATTGTTCAGAAATTATCATGTAAATTATTATTTATTACGTTGGAGACTTGTGCAAGTCTAGGACTGAGACTATGCTTGGATGATTAATGCGTACAGTTCAGAGCTATTTCTTAAACAGTGGAAGTGTTTCCTTGACCTGTATTTGACACCATGTTTCAATCATCTTGATGAAGGTGTGTGTTGACTGTAATATGATTAAATAAGTGTGCTCGGAATTAGCCTCAAGGAAACAAAACAGTTGATAAAACGAAAACATATATGATAGTTAGACAAGAAAATATATTGTTCCTGTCATCGTTGCTGATTGCTGTCTAACTATATTCATATATTAAATTTGTTTTCTGTCACCATGGTTACTGACAAAGTTTCCACCAAGTATGTGTAAAATTACCATGATTACCTATGTGGACTTCCGAATACCTGAACAGCCTGATTATGGCAGCTGTTGCCAAGTGAATGACAAGATCATGTCCAATAGCCTGTCTGAGATCAAATCTCAATCATCTAGTCACAGCTTGCTTCTCAGTCAATATGGTTTTCTACTAAAATGAAGTCTCAACAGAGTCAGGTATCCAAGCCAATGAGCCTGTGTCAACATGGCCGTCTGTTACATAGCATCTGCAACAGAGGCAAGTATCCAACACAAGGCAATCTTTTTTCTACATCTGTATTTCAGAAGCTTTGTCATACCCTCAACATCTGTAGCCCAACATTTTCAGATGTATGTATTTTTTTTGAAAATAGTCACAACAGTCATGTGAATAGCAGTTAAGGATGGTTTTATTGAATACTAAACATTGTAACATATTTTTTTATCAACGTGTTGTTGAGCCGTAAGATCCCCTCGAATGTGCACAAGGTCGCTTGTGGCATTGTAGGTGATGGTAACCCACATCATGATACTACTACCGCCAAACCTGTCAGCTTCCTGCACACAGTTTGGTGCAAAACGTTCGCCTCAGTGACGGTAAACATGAGTCCTTCCATCCTGCCTACAGAGCATAAAACATGATTCATCGATGAACTAAACTTGCCTCCATTGTAGATGAGACTATACACAATGTGCCCGATTCCACTGCAGCTGTGCTTGACGATGTTGCTAGGTGAGGATGACACCTCGGACTGGACGTTCAGGTCTGATTCCTGCATCTCGTAGACTGTTGCGTACGGTCTAATCGGAAATCCTATGCAGCCCTGGTATGGCTGAGGTCGCAGTGGTGGTCCTGTCCCAAAGGTGATGTTACCAAACATAGCGATCTTGTGCGGGTGTTGTCACAAGAGGTCGGATCTGGGACAGTCACGAGTTGATCCATGTTGTTCCAACTGACCAATGGCATTGTTGCGTTGTGCTCATTCAGTCTGGGCATCACTTTATTGCATGTCGGTGGCTTAACACTGAGCTATGGAAACCGAAAACCCATCACTTTTATAGAGATTTTGCTCATGTTGCACAGGCGGAACATGAAGATCTCTTAAAGAAATGGACACGAATGTGTTTGGTAAAAAATTCAATGTTTTCATCTGTTTTTATTGTCATTTTTTTCTGACAATTGTTACAGTTAAGAATTTACCATGACAAATGATGTAAGAAATCTGTCGTGAACCAGCAAAACAGAACAAAGACAAGTTGTAAACGTTTAGATATTGTATTATTATGCAATGAGAGCAAGGTATACAAAGTCACAAGGCAATTTATCAATGCTGATTACAAATTCAATACAAGTGAGACAAAATCTAAGGCAATGGCTCACAAAATATAAAGTACAGCAAACTCACCAAAGTCTGAGTGAGAGAGAGAATCAGCTATGCAGAAAGTAAACACAATGATCGGTCTGACAGCGGATGATGTAGATAAGGTGTTGATGATTGTTGGTGATGTAACTTCAGTAAATATGAATGAGTGTCACCCCCAACACGGCAGCCAGCCTTTATACATATATCTACTCAGTCATTTCCCGAAAGTTCGGGCACTTACGAACATTGTCAACATTGTAGAATGCCCTTGAGTAAGTCTCCCGGAAATAAACACATAGAAAACTAGGAGCAGTTAAATTCCGGAAAACCAGAATCCTAAAAGTGTAGACCATCATAAACAAAATGTGACCCATCATATTTAATATTTAAAACACTAAACATTATGGCCCAATAATAATTATTACTGAATTAATAACAAAATATACAAAAAATACACACTCGTAACACAATGCAACATCACATACGATGAGCATGTAATGTTACTACATATATTTCTCTTTAAAATATAAAAGATATCCCACTTGCGTTTTATTTTTTGGAAGTGTATGTATGATTAGAGTTGGCTCAGCACACTTTTTTGTTAATACTTTATCTTTTGGCATCCTGCACTTCAAAACTTCTTTTGACCATTTTCGGCCACTCTTGTTAGTGATGTAATGAAATATGGCACCAGTGTAGAGTGAGTTGTACAGAATCTTATCTCTTGTTATATTTCTATTTTGGTGGGATTACATATTTTAACCTTTATACAGTGTCTCCCATAGAAGCCGTAGGGTCAGTTGTGGTGAAATTTCACTGAATGAAAGTGTGTAGTATTTTCAACTCCCCATTGTTCCTTTTGGAATTGTACATACTTTGACCATACCTTTTCCGTTTTCAAAACATGTGTTTGACTCTATGTCGGCCGGTAGGTATCCATTTATGAGGGCACTTTTCTGTTTCTGATCATTGGAGTTGAATGTTTTCAAGCCACTGCATATTTGTGCAGAGAATCTCTAAATATCAACCAACAACTACTTGTAAGTGTCTGTTTTAACACTGAAAACTGTTACAACGATTAGATTCATGTCTGGTTGACCTAAAGTGCTGCGCCCCTATTTTCCTTTCTGTAAGTGACAAAAGACTGTTGATGGAGTAAGTAGGACACAGGTGAGGCAACCCTCCCATCATCTTCCTGCTGTAATAGGTACAGGGAACCCAATTGTCTTTTGTCTGTTTGGGCACAAATGAGAATGACTAATGATTAAATAATTTGAAACTGGGATAAATGCACAAAGCAAAGATAAAACAAATGATCCTGAAACCCATGTACCATCAGGATCATTGTTCTGATCTGAGCCCAGACGAACAATAAAGCAACACAACTTGCTGCAGAGTTATTGAACAGGTGACCAGGACACAAGTAACATGCCCTGATTGTCTGGAATATGCAGGAAAATGTCAGTACAGGCTTCGTAATCTGTGTCTGGACTGGTCTGTCTCCAGTTCAGAGTAAGCCTGTCTTGTAGGTTGGTTGGTTTCAGGAAACATTTCTACATTACTGGACATAGATCATGGAAGTATTCATGCAAAGAGAAATATGAATACAATATGCTGTTCTGGTTTAATAAACATTATTGTAACTCAATATATGTATACTGTGCAATGCCCTGATGTGTGTATCTGTTTACCACTTGTACTATGCACATTCAAAGCTTGTGTTTTTTCTAAGGATGTTGGTGGACAGATGTAGACTGGGGCACTGTTTGCTGTTTTTTAAGGATGTCGTTGGACAGATTTGATGTGTATATAGATCTGGACAGTGTTTACTGTTGAATGTTTAAAGATGTTGTTGGTCACAATGGTGTAGACTAGGGCTGTGCTTGTGTATTTTTTGAGGATGTGGTTGACCAGATGTATTGTAGACTAGGGCAGTGTGCAGCAAACTGTTCTTGTTACTACTGAAAGGGACTACCTGTTTTTGGTCTTTGCAACTGTACTTCGTTATGCTCATTTTGACAACAAATAAACACCGAGAGACTGGGTTATCAGTATATTTATCATGGATGTAGTTTGCTGAGTGTTATAAGTGTGTCTTGTCATAAGATTTAACCTTTCAGTACTCATGGTATTTGCTTATCAATCAATGATTACAGCTATAGATTCTATCCTGTTTCTCAGTGACCATCACATCTTTTGCACAATCCTATTATCCATTGGTAAATGGGCTTGTATATACATCTGTCTCCTCACATGTGACTTTCTAAGTAGGAATGTATTTGTTTCACCTAGGTTGTTTGCTTTCCTGTAAAATCAAATTTTCATTCATGATGATTCGACATGTGGATACAACTGTGGATGTCTACATGTGTTTTTGCGTGTGTTGGTTTGACTGTGGTAGGGATATATATATTTGTATGTGTAAGTATCTGAGGTAAATGTGAAAACAAATGCAGATAATAATACCAGTGTGTGTGTGTGTGTGTGTGTGTGTGTGTGTGTGTGTGTGTGTGTGTGTGTGTGTGTGTGTGTGTGTGTGTGTGTGTGTGTGTGTGTGTGTGTGTGTGTGTGTGTGTGTGTGTGTGTGTGTGTGTGTGTGTGTGTGTGTGTGTGTGTGAGAGAGAGAGAGAGAGAGAGAGAGAGAAAGATATCTTTTTTATCAACTGCACAATTTTATGTAATATATTTTATCCATTGCACATATTTTAATGCTTTTAAGTCTCTTATAGCCTTTTGGTGACTTTTGCACGCATGCAGGGTTTTGAAAATCTATGTTTGCATTACTTGTACTAAAATAAACTTCACTCTCTGTATCATGTTTGTGATTACAGAAGAAGTGCTGCATGCTTGCAGCTGCGCATAGAAAGAGAATTATTAGTTTAGAGCAGCCTTCATCAAATGTCAAGGTCTGCTCTCGAGTTGTTCTGCTCCTTTACATTGAACCATCTCCTAACTGTTCACATGACATGTTTGGATTAGCTAGCACCACTGTTTTCAGCTTGAACTGGCCAAGCACATGATTTGCGTAAATGGATGCAGCGGAACAGGAAGTGCATGAACCCTCATGTGAAAAATGCACCAGTATCAAGATATGTTTTGTGGGACATCATTATACACATGTTATCCACCAGACATGAAGTGGTTAAAACTGAAAAATCATGCTGGTGTGTTTAAAAAGGAGTCAGAGGTACATGACTTTCTGTTTTAAAGCTGCCTTGCATGTGACTCCTAAGTGACACCGTTAAGCCTGACTTAGCATGTGTGACATTAATATTAACTTGTAGGTAGTTAAATAGTTAGAGGAAAGGGTCACCTGTCATACTACATGTGAGTTACATATTCCCTCAGCAGTAGGTGGACACATTCATCCAGAAGTGGTTCAAGCTTTATTATTATAATAGTTGGCTGAAAAGGACTTTCTGCTTGGAAATTGTTCCGGATTGGTAGGCTTTCCTGATGAGGAATGTCAACGGACTGAAAGTGCTGTTGTACAGTGGAAATGCCAGAAGTAGGTTCCTTTTGAAGTCAGCTGGAGGCAAAGTTCCCTTGTCTTGTAGAGGCAATGTGTATCACCAAGCTGAAGAATGAGATCTGCCTGGAAACAGTGAGGTGGCATGGAATCATTGCTGGTGTTGTCAAGCAGTGGTGCTAAAGGTCTGCTGTCTTTGCTGCACTTGTCTTCTTATCTGCTTTTGTAGCTTAAAATAGTTTGATCCTTAAATCATGTATTGGAACCATATAGCAGTGTTGGAAAGATAGCCCGTCCCGTTACGTCTGAGATGAGTGAATTTTGTGGAGGACGGGTTAAGAAAACATGTATCTGTAACAAAGTCCTCTTAGGACATTGGTTCACCTTGGATTACAAAAGTAGCACCATTAAATATTGACATAGAAGCAAACCATCACTTGATATCTGCTCTTGCAGAGGCATTAAATGCAGTAAAGTGATGTTTATGTCGGACACTTTTATACATGTTGATCGACCGCCCGAGAAATGTATGTCCTCCACTGACTGCACATGTTGCCCAACTTGGCTTGCTGATCAGCTGCTGCAGTTCATGTTGAGTTGGTTGTTTGAGGTCATTGATGTTACGTAACACTGCTCTTTAGTTTCTCTAGTTTTTTATCAGGGAGAGTTCCTGCACAGGTTTCTATTCTGTTTCCTATGAAAATAAACTTTTGTGTTGATTCAACAAATTTGTCATGATTAATTGTAATGCCTGATTATTCAATCTGTTCTTGAAGACATCTCGCTGCTATTTCACTATGTAAAATCCTCCAAACCCCTAACACCTAACAAATACCTGGCCTTATGCTGAAGTTGACTCCCCAAAACCTGTCCATGACTTCCTCTCATGACACCAGGGACTCAAGATGACTCCTCAGTTTTCATGTCTAGGGCAAACGCTGCCATTCAGTACAATATATCTGTTCATTCTGCACATGCCTGCTCGTGCCTGCTCGTGCCTGCTCGTGCCTGCTGGTGCAGTATAGTGCTGTTTCCAGATATGGCACCTGTCTGTCCATAGACTGTTGGAGTTAAATTTTAATAATATAAATGATTACCCCCTTATCCTTTCTCATATTACAAAACAATATAAATAACAAACACATAAACCAACATTCAAATTTAATATATTTTCACAATTAATGGAAAATTAGATTCTTGAGAGGCTTGTAGAAGTTGGTATTCTAGTGTGAGACAAAATGTCATGGATGTCAACTTCTTATCATGGTGGCCTTGTGGGGTCACAGGAAACCCTGTTAAAATCTAGGTGATTGAACAGACCCATCCTTGATACAGTGTTCCCAGAAATTATTGAGAAAATCTTTGTTTTTTTTCTAATGATGCTAAGATTGGAAAAAGGGCTTTCACTATGCACTAAGCATACTAAATAAGGGAGACAACTCTTGAAGGCTTAGAAGGCAGCTCATTACGTCAAGAGTTATCTCCCTTGTCTGAGCAGACAGCTTCCTGTGTTGACATGGCAGAATTTACAGCAAGAGAGAAAAGAAAGCTCATCCTAGATGATTTTGAAAGGGTTGAGGCTGATGCTAAAGTGTTAGCTTGTAGACATGGTATTCCTCTGTCTACAGTATACAGAACTTTGAAGAATATTCAAACAGGAACTGGGATAGAGCACAAAGCAGGGGCAGGTCGGCCTAGGAAATTCAGTGTTGTGGATCGCCGAAGACTTGGGCAGATTGTGAGTAGGGGCAAATTGAAAAGTGTTGAGAACATCAGAAATGAAATGATTAGCAGAGGAAGTCCTCAGGTATGCAATGAAACAGTTAGGCAGGAATTACAGAGACTTAATTGGGTGAAAAAACTTGGAATTCCCTTGCCGTTGATGAAAGATGCACAAAAGGAAAAACGTTTAAACTGGTGTCGAGCTCATGAAAATCAAGATTGGGATAATGTTTTCTTTTCGGATGAAAGTTCTGTTTGGCTTTTCCCTAATTGTGTGAAAATTTGGAGCAAAGATACTGTCAAACCTATCTACCAGCTACCAAAACATAGCCCGAAGTTTCACATGTGGGGTGGCATATCGGCTCGCGGAGTGATGCCATTGTGTGTTTTCACGGGAAACTTGACAAAAGAAAGATACGCTGACATTCTAAATGGTCACCTTCTTCCGACAGCACAAACATTGTTTGAAGATGATTGGATTTTCCAGCATGATAATGACCCAAAACACACTGTGCGCTACACAAAACAGTGGTTGTCGGGCGAAAATGTTCAAGTTTTAGACTGGCCCAGTTACAGCCCAGACCTAAACCCAATTGAGAATGTGTGGGGAGTCATGAAGGACAGAATAAACCAAAAGGGACTGAGAAATATTGAAGATATGAAGGCCGAGGTGGTCCAATATTGGGATACCCTGTCACACGATTACCTACAAACTTTGATGGGTAGTGTGCCTAGGCGTATTCAGGCATGCATTGCTGAGCGAGGAGGTCTAACAAAGTACTAAAACAAGACTGAGACTGTAAAAGGATGATGTTTTAACATGTTTATGTAAGTAAAACGCCAGAAGTTAATAAACGTAATGAGTTACATGACGCAACATGATTCTCAATAATTTCTGGGAATACTATATCTCAATGGTATATGTTTTGATAAATCCACTATACCCTGGATGCATCTATGGCTCATATATTATGTTGTGTTTGACAGGATTTGTTTTCAGGCTTGGTTGATGCATGTCACTGTATTCCAGTTGTAATGACTGAGAATTCACTTAAAACACTTCTTCTGGCTCTGACAACTGTTCCATTGTTTCAAACACGAAAATAGCAATTCCAGTTATGAGGAAGTATCATTGATTGCATGGTCATTTGGTCATATTGGCCAATATTGGCCAATTAATCTTAACACCAGTAAGTGGCTAAATGTAGGTATTGCCCGAGGGAAAGGGAGGGGTTTAGCAATATTTAGGCATGATATGGGCACAAATATAATATTCTGTTTATTGCCAAGGTTGTCAAATTGAGGAAAATATGCCCAAATCTACTTTCAAACGTAGGCTGGCTACCTGCTGAGGCCGCTTGTAAAGCTTCACAGAAGAAACGTGATGTTATAACAAGTTATAACATATATCAAACTGACAGTAGTCTTGACTTAAATTTTGGCACACCTTTTTACCAAATAGTCCATTCTTGCCTGTGACTTGTGTGTAGTGATTTGAATGCATACATGTTTGAGTGACATATATCACTAAATCCATCCTGCACCTGCCGCCGTTCCTATGCCAGTGCTTTAGTACTTTATCTGTCCGAACCATGTCACCTGTAGATGTAAACATTCAGTCACACATTTAATGGGTAAATAAGATGGGTAAATATACACTGGTTGCCTGCTTGTTTACCATACTGTTTGTCCTCTAAAATTTATTGTATTTATGCATAAATACAAAGGAACATTATTTAAATAAGCTTGTTTACTAGTCCATAATCACTTTTGGTGAATGAAGTATGTGTCAAATATCCCAAGACCTAGACCTTGTCAGACCTTGTCAGACCTTGTCTTTTGAATTTAGAATAAGGTGCTGTAGTGGAATGGTAGATGATACAGCATTTGACATAGATATTGTGTTGGGTTGTTGTTGTGTTAATGTTTACATCTGTCACCTGATAAGTGATTTACAATCACCTTAGTGCTTTCTGAAAGGAAATCCAGGTCAAGGGAAGCCCTGTCACAGCTCTGGTTGTGTTGATGAAGACTGTATCAGGTCAGGATGGACTGGGGACAGACATGTGACAGCCATGAAATACCGACACTTTGTTTGCACCATATATGTGTCACACAATGTTGCTGCTGCTCAAACTCTTGGCTATTAAGGTTTACTTGACTTTGCTTTCGTCACCTTGTCAACCTTGCATTGTACAATTTATGATGACCCAACTGTCAAATGAAAAAACCCCAAAAGTGTTGAAACAACAGTGTTTACACAGGCTGCATGAGATACACCAATCAATAGTGTACATCCAGTCTTGTTGCAGTGTGGCATCAGGGTGGTGAAGGGTTTACTCTTGTCTGACTTGATCTTAGTACTAATGTTTTAGTATCACTGAAGGACAGTGGTGGTTATTTCTAGATGGTGAATTCTATTCTTTTGAGTAATATTACAGCAAAATTACAGCAGGGGACACCAGGGTGTGACATGTGTCCATGTGGGGAATCAAAAGTGTACCTTCGACATGAGGAGCAAACACTGCAGCCACAGATTACCCAGCCCTGCTTATTTTTAGTATGGACAAGTGTGGCTTATTTTCACATGTAGATTATATTCAAAATCTATCACAGCCTGGCATTTAGATGGTTGATAGCATGGACAACAATCCTTACTGTTAGATTTTTTTGAAGGTTGCAGCCACTACATTATGTTCCTTCATTACATGTTGACATGACTAGACTTGTAGGCTGGGCATCAACTCCAGCACTGGCTGGGGTTCACTCTTTGTACCAATACTGGGAATCAAACCCAGTATGCCAAGCAATTACCTTCACCACAGGGCTTCTCCGCTGGTGTCGGAAATAGAGAATGAAGTAGTATTGTTAACTTACCATTTATCATTCAAGATACAGTTTATCAGATCTTGTAACAATAGATTGCTGCATTTTATGACCTATATGTTCATTATATTGTGTGCCATAGCTGCTCTACAGTAGAGGTCACAACACACATTGTGTGCCATGTGACAACAGATATATTGTGTGTTATCTGATGACTGATATATGGTGTGCCATAGCTGCACTTACAGTAGAGGTCACAACACACATTGTGTGCCATGTGATGACCGATATATTGTGTGTTATCTGATGACTGATATATCGTGTGCCATAGCTGCTCTTACAGTAGAGGTCACAACACACATTGTGTGCCATGTGATGACCGATATATTGTGTGTTATCTGATGACTGATATATTGTGTGCCATAGCTGCACTTACAGTAGAGGTCACAACACACATTGTGTGCCATGTGGAGACCGATATATTGTGTCTTATCTGATGACTGATATATTGTGTGCCATAGCTGCACTTACAGTAGAGGTCACAACACACATTGTGTGCCATGTGACGACTGATATATTGTGTGTTATCTGATGACTGATATATCGTGTGCCATAGCTGCACTACAGTAGAGGTCACAACACACATTGTGTGCCATGTGACGACCGATATATTGTGTGTTGTCTGATAACTGATATATCGTGTGCCATAGCTGCACTTACAGTAGAGGTCACAACACACATTGTGTGCCATGTGACGACTGATGTATTGTGTGCCATCTGATGACAGATATATTGTATTCCATGTGATAACTGATAAATTCACTGAATATGTTAATATAGACATAATATGTCTCCGATGGTTGAATATAGATTCACAGTGAAAATTGAATTATTCTAATAACATAACAACTTATCATCCCCTACAACAGTGAAGTTGTAGGTGATATAGAACAGAGTGCCATCCTCAATACTTTGTGCGAAGCATATCTCCTAAACTATTCCTGATAACTTAACCATATTTGGTACATATGTCAAGAATGATCCCTAGATGTGTCCTTTGGGGTTAGAATCAGATATGACTTCTATGTTTTTGTGGTATCCATGGAAACATGACTTAGGCTGTGACTGTGACTGATGATGATGATGATGAGATCTTCCAAACTTTACAAACTAGATTCATCAAACTTGGTACATATGTCAAGCATGTTCCCAAGAAGAGCCTTTTATAGATTAGACCCAGATATGAATTTTATATTTTGAGGTTTCCATGGAAACATGATTTAGACTGTGGCTATGAGGTTGTCATCTTGTCCAGAGCAGATCTCCTTAACTATACGTGCTAGCTTTATCAGATTTGGTACATATGTCTGGCATTATCCTACGAAAACATTCCTCTGATTGTGGCTTTGAGGAAATTATCTTGTCCTGAGCTGATCTCCCAAACTTTAGCTTTATCAAACTTGGTGCACATGTTTGCCATGTTTACCATGATATCTAGATGAGCCTTTTTCGGTTAAGCCAGAAAGGGAAGTTTATTTTTTTGTGGTTCCTATGACAACAAGTTTGACTTTGAATGAAATTGGTGGTTGTGCTGTGAAGTTTTCTGGAGCAGAACTTTAAAACCGCTCACTATTTCTTCACCAATCTTAGCACATAGATAGGTCTGTGGTATAAGGGTGACTTTTGGTAGGTTTGAATTTCTAAATAAAATATATTTTCCGTTTCCATGGTAAAAGTTCATCCTTG
Source organism: Haliotis asinina (assembly GCF_037392515.1). Lineage (NCBI taxonomy): Eukaryota > Metazoa > Mollusca > Gastropoda > Lepetellida > Haliotidae > Haliotis > Haliotis asinina. The sequence continues at coordinate 50,356,513 of NC_090289.1, forward strand.
ACAGAATTTGGTGGTAGTTGTCCTTCTAAACTTCCATATGCACACCAAAACATGGACATACTGTAATCATAATTACAGTAATGTTGGAAATAGAAAAATACTGTTTTTAGACTGCTTTTCTGTATCCCTCAAATTTACACAATTGCAAATAGCATATGTCAAAATGGCCCACACCCGCCTAACTGGGCACTCAGTGGGATGCATAATAGGATATCTCGAAAGGTATGTTTACTTACGAAATAGTGCAAAAATAGGTACTGAAAACAACAGATTGCATTATAGTTGGCACTAAGGTGTCTTTTTCATAAGGTTTATGTTGAGATATGTAAGAGTGTATCATACCCATGAAAAGCTTAATACAGCTGTCTTATTATATATAACAAAATATTTTGGTGGCATGACCACCCGATGTTTGACAGGACAGGATATTATTTGTAAATTGTACTGACATGTCGTTTGCTTCCCCAGTTTAACTGCCTAAATCTCAGCTGATATCTCTAATAAACTGCTGTCCTGTAGTGGAGTTCTCTGTTAAACAACAAACCATTAATGATAATCATTGAAATGAGTTCAGTAACATATCTCGCTACTTTCAAAAGGTATGTTGAACTTCTACTAAACCAAAAAGTATAGAAAGAGCCTGAACTCCGATAGTCATATATAAACTTTAACTTGGTGAGGTCATGTATGCCCTAAGGTAAATGCAACTTTTTGTGTGCTTAATGGGCACTTTATGTGACATGCATTGAAACAACTGATTCCATATTCATTGGGTTTGAGTGAATGAATGCAGCATTGTCAAAAACAGCAAAAACAAGGGTGTTGAGACACACCAGCACCAAATTTGATTCAAACGCCCAAACTCGAGACCTATTGCATGAATAAATAAATGTTTTTGTATCAAATCTGGAGTGTATGGTGCTTGACACTGTCCCAGGTATGTATTTAGTGTGCTGCAGTAGAACAAGATGAGGATACATCCAGGAAATGCTGCAGGACATGTAGCCCTAGGAGGTTATAATGGTTATATTTTTTCAGATCTCACATGTATCCCATGTATTTTGTATCATTACTCACTCTGATTGAAAATATATCACTTCTATTAGTCTCATCTGTTTTATCTGTCACACGACAAGTGTACGATGGAAGGTGTTATGATTTCTATCATCAATGGCAGTATGTCTTTTTATGCTGATAATTGATTTCATATTGTCATATATCAGTGAACACTTCAGGAAATGCTTATTTAGAAGACATGAGCTTATACACACCTATAAAACTTTCCGGCGTTAAATAGATTATTTAAGGTATTGTTTTGTACTGTTCTGTTTCAATCTGTATTCAAACATTGTCAGTGGAAGAAATATTTGTGTATTCCACCAAAGTGATGGGTGGAGAAATATTGCATTTTCTGACTGATGGTTTAGTTTTGTGCCAGGGCATTGGGTTCTGAGGGTGAGGCTCAGGAGTATATGGTTCGGAGACATGAGGTTCATGTACATGAGTTTCCGGGACATGAGGTTCAGAGACATGATTTTCATATACATGAGGTTAAGGGGCAAGAAGTTCATTGAGACATGAGGGTCATAGACAAGAGGTTCAGGGGTATGAGGGTGAGACATGAGGTTCAAGGGTATGAGGTTGAGACATGAAGTTCAGAGATATGAGGTTCAGGGGTATGAAGTTCAGAGACATAAGGTTCAGGCACAAGAGGTTTAGGGATATGAGATTCAGAGGTGTGAGGTTCAGGGACGAGATGTTTAGAGACATGAGTTTCAGGGGTATGCGGTTCAGAGACATGAGGTTCGGGGAATGATGTTCAGGGAAAAAATGTCAGAGACTTGAGGTTCAGGGTATGAGGTTCAGAGGCAAGAGGTTCAGAGACATGAGGTTCAGATGTATGATGTTCTGGGGAACGAGATTCAGGCAAAAGAGTGTGAGACATGAGGTTTAGGGGCAAAAGGTTCAGAGACATGAGGTTCAGGGTATGATGTTCAGGGAAAAGAATGTCAGAGACATGAGGTTCAGAGGTATGAGGTTTAGGGGCAAGAGGTTCAGGAGACCTATTTTCAGGGGCACAACCATCCTTTTAGTCAGCAAGGATCTGCTGATCATGGGTTTGAATCCAATATTCATCCTCATGCCATTTTTCATGGGTTTTAGCAAGGTGGTAAATATCTGAGACATGCATTACTTCAGTTTCTCCAAGGACTTTCATACCATTCACAGCCGCATCAAACCACAGTCACTAAATATCAAGGTATCTCACATAGACCTGTCTGCAACTTTAATATAATGAGTCACGATGTCACCCATTCAACTAACACTATGTTGTTGAACCTGACACCTTTTCAGAACACTGTGCAAAGTCTGCATCCAACAGTGGTCAAGGTTATATGGCTTGAATACTTCTAAAATCTGTGTGAAACTTAATGTATTTAATTAAACCTCTGAAAACCTTCCAACATGGCCTAAAGACTTTGAAATCTGACTGTCTGCATTCATGATGCAGGTTCTGGAAGACATAACTGAAAAAGATCTCAACATTTCTTGTTTTCAGGTGGCGCCCTCTCCAACAGCCTTGCCCTCTTCACCGATGTACTTCACCTTGGCAGCGACCTCATCAGTTTTATCATCAGCCTGCTGGCCATTTACTTGTCCAGCAAACCGGCCTCAAAGAAGATGTCGTTCGGCTACCATCGTGCTGGTATACTTTTTCTCTTATCACAGTGGGGTGGTTGGGTTGCCTAGTGGTAAGAGCATTTGCTTGTCACTCCAAACAACTGGGTTCTGTTCCCAAATGGGTATATTGTGTGAAGCCCATTTCTTAAGTCCACTTCATGATAATGCTGGAGTATTGTCAAGAGTCCAACTGAATCATTGCAATTCAACAGAGGGAATCTTTCACAACCTTAACCTTAGGGATTGTGAGACAGGCCAGAACATGATACAACATGATACAACGCTATATGCTTGTCAATACACTCTCAGGGATTTACCAGCTCAAAACAGATGCTTAAAATACAGTCTGCATCCATGGATGCATAAAACTTGTATGCATGTTTAGGAAGGAATCACTTTTCACACATCAACTCTCCTTGAAATGAATGTTAAGCATTAGAGACACAAAATATCTCCACCTGTTAAGTATCTTAAGTGTTTCCCTTTGTTTTTATTATGAATCAGTAGACACAAGTACAAGCAATATCTAAATTCTGAATATGAAACAGGTAACATGTCAGTACACTAACTGCGCTTTTTCGGAGTGGAAATAAAAAAACAAGATTGTGTAGACTGAGTGATGATATGGCGGCTCCTTTGAATCAAGGCTGTATTTTAATCCTTGCTGGATAAAATTATTATTTAGAAAACGCCAAGTGATGCAGCCTCTCATTGCAATATCAATTTTGTCAGCTCACACAATGAGGTCAACAAAAGAAAAGGCAGTTCTCTTCAATGAATTGAAATTTCTCTTGAACCCCTATTTTTCCGCATGGGGAACCCCTTTTTTATATCTGGAACTATCTACTTTAATTGAAATCCTGACAAACTTCTTAGTACAGATACCTCTTTATGCAGTGGGGTAGTTTAGTCGCACTGGTTTGTCATTCTGAAGACCTGTGTTTGATTTCCCACATGAGTACAATGTGTAATGCCTATTTCTTGTGTCCCCTCCTGTGACATTGCTGGAATATTGCTAAAGACAATGTAAAGCCAAACTCACTTACTCACTCCCTTTTTATGTCACAAGGGGAGAGAATTCAGAACCTGTGTTTCTGTTACAGAGGTGTTGGGAGCTCTCTTCAGTGTGTTCATCATCTGGCTGGTGTCAGGAGTTTTGTGCTACATGGCTGTGGAGAGAATTATGCATGAACACTATAAAGATGTGAAGGCAGATGAGATGCTGATAACTGCCACCATTGGAGTTGTCTTCAATCTCATGTGAGTATTTACCAGCTCATCAGAAGGCAACGAGTCAGCTTTAGATTTCATGTGTTCCTTCCATGCAACACATTTTTCTGTGAAGATTGCCCCCAAATTTGAGTCGCACTGCGAACAAACCTTCGCAGGTGCGACCACTATCTTTGTTCACACTGACAAGTTCAGTTGTAACAGCGGCTTAGCTGATTGGCTACTGTGAGCATACAGAGCCAGCAAAGGGAGGTAATAAAAGTTTCGGTCCGAGTGGTAGATGTATCCAGGGTACAGTGGAGATTCATCGGAGCATATACCCTGGAGATATCAAGGATGGGTTGTAGGGAAAATAATGTTGTTTCGGGACTGTGAGACCGACTACACAAAGAAGCATCCATAGACAGATTTTGTTTAGTATTAGCAAGTGAGACATGTAAAACAAGGTGATTCCTACAGTTTGAAAAGAAGAAAAGTGTCGATATAATGCCTAATCATTCATCTGATTGGCTCAGGAACACGCCCATCTGTCTTCAGATAGAGTGGCCAAAGTTTGCTTATTGTTAATCTGGTACAACTTATTTCAGAGGTGCTACCAACTCTTCATGCAGAATGATACCAGTATATATTTTATTTTGAGTGTCCACCCAACTGTTGTTCAGTGATGGCCTAAGGGTGCATGTAAGTTAGTGGGAGCCAGATTGTGAGAAGGCTATGTAGAATGTTATATGCAGGTTGCTTCATCCATGTACCCCTTGTGTACCCATATCCATCTCACTGTATATTTCCAGAATGGGTTTTGTGCTCCATTCAGAGAGATGTTGCAAGTTTGGTGCAGCTCATCGCAGTTTTGGGCACAACCATTCCCATGGGTCAGCCCACGGTCACAAGACCCACCGGAACCAGAGCGAGTACCAGCCTCTACATCAAATTCTAGATGATACAACAGAACTGGATGAACATGAAGATAACCAAGAATTTCATGAATTCAGTCATCGACATAAAAACATTAATGTGCGTGCTGCTTTTATTCATGTTGTGGGAGATATTATTCAAAGCCTTGGAGTGTTTGTTGCAGCTCTTATTATAAAGTTTACGGTAAGTGATTAATCATGAATGTACTTCCAGAATAAAAGAACTAATGAGTGAAATCACGTTCAAGAATTATTAGACTCATGAAACTCAGCCCTCTTTTGTGTAAGCCATGTTTGAATGCATATTATGGAGTGTGAGTGAGTGAGTTTAGTTTTATGCTGCTCTCAGCAATATTCTAGCTATATGATGGGAGTCTGTGGTGTGTGCGGTTCGTTGTATTGCCTTTTGTGGTGAACATGGTTTGCTGACGACCTATTCTGCCCCGGATCTTCACAGGTCACATATTATGGTTATAGACGTACATTGCTGACATAAGTAATACGCTGAACACAAACTGAGGGTTGTGAGACATGAAGAGATATTTCCTTCAAGAATATGAGTTACCTGCCCTTGTCTTCTGCTCAATATGAAAAACGGCAACAAATGATTGACTTCTGTGGACATTTTGCATTTTGTACTAGGTGATACTCTTTTTGTAATTATATTGATATATGGTGGACATTGAATGTCGTCTTGTTTTTCATTGGGTCATTCCAGTCAGATGACCGGTTCCGTCTAGCCGATCCCATCTGTACGTTCCTGTTTTCTCTGTTGGTTCTGATCACCACATTAGCTGTGCTACGTGACACGCTGTTGGTTATGATGGAAGGTGAGTTGATATTACTAGGCCAGTCATAATGTAGGCAGGTCCAGATTCAAGTGCTGATATCCTTGGACCAGTCATCAAGTAAGCAGGTCATGTTTCAAATGCTGATTGTATGCCAGTAATCCTGTCTGCAGTACTTTAGTGACAGATACCAGATTGTCTTTGTCATTGGATTTCAGGTCCAAACACTGCCTGAGAATTCAAGGTATATCAAAATTCAAAATATGGGTAAATGCTGCAACTTCAGAAGCCTGTGAAGCACTGTGATACATCTTCATTAACTGTTACTATGCTGTAGGAATGACATATCTGTTTGAATTAAATTACAAAACAATCTTGTATATAACTCATTGTAGTGATAAAATGCTCATGAAGTTAATGAAGTCCTGGTGCTGGTATTGAAGCAGTATGGAGTGTGGATGGATGCAAGGTGCACAGGTGGAACAAGAAATCTGTAATATGAATGTAGCCAGAGCACAGACTGCTTTACCTTGCTGAAAGCAGGCCATGACTTGATGTGTTGGTAAAAACAACGTCTGCACTCTAAAGTGGACATAGGTATTGAGGAATGTGGTGAAGTATTGACCATGAAAGAATACAGTATGGGCCTTTATTTACATAATGTGTGCAATAATACAAGACAACTTACTGCTACATTTCAACAAAATGCTGTTACTTCAGCAAGTAATAGGCACTTTCGCATCGTCCTCAAGTCAGCCAGGTAGGCCATGTCCTAAGGCAGTGCTTCATGTTCAGTGTTAAGTCTGTGTACATGGGAAACGTTTGTCATTGCAGGAGTTCCAAGAGACATCAACTATGACTGTCTGAAGCAGGAATTGTGTTCAATTGAGGGTGTTGAGATGGTGCACAGCCTGCATGTGTGGTCCCTCACTATAGACAAGAATGCCCTGTCTGTCCATCTGGCAGTCGGTGAGAACACCCTGTTAGTCCATCTTGTAGCCTGTAGACAGGAAAATACTTATGGTCAAAGCCAAAGCTAACCCTCCATTATCATCAGTCAGTTGAATTACTACCTCCAAGATTTACTGGATCAAGCGTCTGAATGGAGGGCTGAAGGATGTTTGTTGGCAGCACTTGTATTGACATAGTACCTGCGATATTATTCATCATGATACGAGTCACGACGATATATAGCACAGTATTGTGCCCTGAAGTTGTGATAATATACAAATCCTGATGCAATGGTGGTGATATGATATGTATTAACCATAATAAAATCTTTCATTCTAACAGCAACTATGAACGACCTTC